>NC_091833.1:113314066-113616316 GCF_037783145.1 Equus przewalskii | reverse complement strand
AACTTACACAGCTGTCCCAGAGGTATTTTCTCCCCAGGTGACACAGCACTGGGGCAAGGAGATGCAGTCCACATCAGGCAGGTGTGGGAGCCTTCCTGGCTTACAAGCGTCACACTCCACAGGTGCCACTGACTCTTATAACGAGTCTCAGGCATAGCCTCCAGGGTTCCCCCAGGGACACACCCAGTTCCAAGAATCACTCACTCAGGGAAGTTCAAAGGATGGCTTCCCTGTTGGGTATTTGTGGTTCACTCACAGGTCCTTCCGTCCAGATATAGTTTACCCGTGAGGCATCATTTTTACCCTGAGCCGTGCGGCCTCGTAACATAGTTGGTGTTCTTCCCCTTTTGAGGTTTCCAGGTAAAGCTTAGCCAAAGCTCAGATTCTCGGGGAGTCGGGAAGAGTTTTATAACCTTTTGCCCCCATCCTAAAACAAAACAAACAAACAAATAAACAGAGCCAAACTCATTTGTCACCATTGGAGGTGGCTACGACACCAACTCTTTAATTAGCAAAGAATCAAACGTCCTTCCTGTCTGTGTGCCTTAGGGCAGAGTAACTGAATTATTGAGGAGAGAAAGTTCTCCTTTGTGAAGAGTCCTAGCTTAAAAAATGCAGAAAAAGTGATAGAAAATGTGCATTTTTTCAACCCCTAATGAAATCTTGGATCTAGGGCACAGTTAGGAATGGATGCTAAAACCCTTAGGTCGACAGGAAATTTATAATGCAGGGATCATGCTGGCACCACTTGAACCTGTCCATCCATCTTAGCGTTTCCCCACGTTGTGATCCTATAGGAAGCACACGGTACCACATATGGAGCCTTTTGGAAAGCAAATTGAATCTAATCAAGACCTTAGATCTAACTAGCAGTTCACAAAAAATACGAGGATGGAGGAACAAAGATCCCCTTGGAAGCAATCAGCCAAATCCAGCCTTTCTGCAGGATGAATTGCCTCGTTTCCCCAACAAATCAATGGCATGGAAGGAAAAATGGGAGGGCAGAATATTATAAAGTGGACTTAACCAACATCATGGGATATTATTTTGTTCTGGAATGAAACTTTCAACTGTAAAAATCATTTTGGGACGCTTGAGGTAGTTTGAATAATGACTGATATTAACTATTGGAATCGTTAACATTTTAAATGTGATAGGATAATATGTTATTCAATACGATGATGACATCAAGGTTAGGTAAAATTGACGTAGATATGCACACATATACACATATATAGATATATATATGCACATGAGTGTGTGTATGTATATTTATATATATTCATGACAGTTAACAATGCATACTGAGGAATTTACAGGTAAAATGAAAAAAATCTGGCATTTGCTTTAAAATGCTCAAACATTGAAAAGAGTAAATACAACAAGGTTGGTAAATATTGACAATTTTTGAAGTTGGGTAATGATTACATTGGGAGTCATACTATTTGATCTACTTGTGAATGCTTGAAAATTTCCATAATAAAGTTTTCTTAAGACCCTTATATTTTTGCAATCAGATGCCATTTTTCTCCTATCAAACTATAAAGATTTTCAAGCTCTGTAGGGGGAGGGATGAAATAAGGATCCTGCTGCATTGCTGGGGGACTTTTCTGGGAAGCAGTGTGGCAGGATGTTCTAGGAGGTTAAATGTGTTGCTTTTTGACTCTGTGATTCCCTTTGTGGGTATCGGACTGGAGACGACATTTTGAATATCAGAAACTCTTTATGAAGATATTTACTTGGGGGTTCTTTTCGATTTTGAATTTTTCAAGTAACCCAAATGTGCAACACTAGAAAAATGGTTAATTGAATTCTGATACATCACAGGATGAAATATTTTGCGACCATTATAGGGAAACTTTTAGTTTTTAAACACGACTGGAAGATGCCTATTACAATGCTAATTGACAAAAAACGACAAAATTGCATTTGTGTGGAAAAAATATGCATAGGGAAAAAAACTGGAAGCAAATACAGCAAAATGCCTTCGGTGGTTCTACTTGAGTGATGGACCCACGGTGAATGAAATCTTTTTCTGTCTTTATTTTCCAGATTTTCTATCATGAACATAAATTAATATTTTCCTATGTACCTTTTTATAGCTTTATAGACATATAATTAACATACCATAAAGCTCACTTATAGTAAGAGTACATTCTACCATAAGTATGTATTTCTGCCACAACTGTCACAACTGAGTTGCAGAACCTGTGACCCTGTGAAGCATCTCATATGTATTTCTCAAGTAGACTTTATTTTTAGAGCAGTTTTAGATTTACAGAAACATTGGGAAGATAGTACAGAGAGTTCCCACATACCCGGTACCCAGTTTCCCCTATTATTAACATCTTATATTACTATGGTATATTTGTTACAATTAGTGAACCAGTATTGATATATTATCGTTAGCTAAAGTCCATACTTTATTCAGATTTCCGTAGTTTTTATCTAATGTCGTTTTTCTGTTCCAGGATCCCATCCAGGGTACTATATTACATTTAGTTTTCATATCCATAAATTAATTTTTAATTGGAAAAAAAAGTAAAATAAACTTTATTTTAAAATTCTCCAAATATATTAACTATATTATCATTTTTCCCGTGGTCTCCTTGTTGCTGTTGACTTGTTGCTTGTTGACAAAGACCATGTCTTATATTAGTTATATTCCTTGTAATTTCCAGCATGGTACCCAGCAAATTTACTAAATAAGAATACGCTAATTTAGTCACTGGCCTTCAATACTGGATGGAGCAGAAGGGAGAGAGAAAAGGAAGAGAAGGAGGGAAAAGGAAAAAAGAAAGACCTTACCTACAAAAAATTTAAGACCTCCGAGCTTTGGGAGACCTTTGGTTTCTGTTGCGATTTTGTGTAATGGAATTCTCTCGACCTTCGTGTACCCCAGGTTGGAGATTGCGACCCTGAACCGGGCAGACTCGGACCTGGAGGCTTGTCGAACCCAGATCAGCAAAGATATCATTGCCCTTCTGCTGAAAAATCTGACCAGCAGCGGCCACCTCTCGCCTCAGGCAGAGAGGAGGATGGCCGCTGTTTTCAAAAAGCAGTTTCTGTTGCTGGAAAAGGAAATACAAGAGGAGTACGATCGGAAGATGGTGGCGTTGACAGCTGAGTGCGACCTGGAAACAAGAAAGAAGACAGAAAACCAGTACCAGAGGGAGATGGCGGCAATGGAGGAAGCAGAAGAGTTGCTGAAACGTGTTAGCGAGAGGGTAAGGCAGCTTTGAAAGGAAGGCTTTCACTCGCCTCTCTCCTTCCTCTTGAAGATTTATCATTTATCCATCCATCCAACCACCCATCTACCCAGCCATTCATCCGTCTATTCATCTGTCTACCCACCCACCACCCTTACATCTGTCCATCTACACATCCCTTAATCTGCTTATCCATCTGTTTATCCACCCACCACCCATTCAACCATCCATTCACCCATCCACCCACCACCCATTCAACCATCCATTCACCCATCCACCCACCACCCATTCAACCATCCATTCACCCATCCACCCACCACCCATTCAACCATCCATTCACCCATCCACCCACCACCCATTCAACCATACATTCACCCATCCATCCATCCATCTGTCCACCCATCCACCCACCACTCTTCCATCCACATGTCCCTGACTCTTACCTCATTAGGTTGGGTGCACCCAGGATAATCTCCCTTCTGATTAACTCAGAGTCAACTGATTAGGGACCTTAATTACCTGGAGGCCCCTTCACCTGTGCCATCTAATAACCTGATCACAGGATGGCTGTCCCATCATATTCAAAGTTTATGTCCATGCTCAAGGGGAGAGGATTTACGTGACGTCTCCACCAGGGGTTGGGAATTTTGGGGGCCGGCTTAGAATTGTGCCTCTCCACGTGGAATTAATAACACCCCTCTCTTGGGGCGTGAGTCCTTTGAGATGAGTGCAAATGTGTCAGGATGAGTGTCCTCCCTTCCTTCCCTCCCGCTGGACCACAAAAAGGGCAGGCATTCAAGGAGCCATTTCTTAACTCCTCTTTGCCTTTTTTTTTACCCAAATGATCTCAACTTGGGCCTGATTGCTGGTATTTTTCTCTCAAACTAAGTTAAGAATGAAAGATGGTGGAGATAAGCTTGAGAACCCAACCGCACAGTCCGCTGTCGTTTCCACTTTGCAGGCTGTTTCAGGCAGTTTGATTTGCAAATTTCTACCCCTGTGAATTTTCTGCTTTGGGATTGTTCAGGAAAACATTAAGATAACAGGGGAGGGTAGGTTGCAACAGCATTTCCCAGAGTTTAGCAGCCCCATCATTGTCAGCTTGGAACATGTGTGTGTGTGTGTGTGTGTGTGTGTGTGTGTGTGTGTTTGTACATGTGTGATGTTTGTGCTCCATGTGTGTATGTTCTGTGTTGCTCTGTGTATATGTATGCAGCGTGTGTGCATACATGTGTATGTACATGTGTTTATGTGCATGTGTGTTGCTGTGTGCATGTGTACATGTGCACGCACTTGTGTATGTGTGTGTGCATGTGTGCACTTGCATATTGTATGCGTATGCCTGTGCATGCGTGTGTTCGGGGGTCCATCTCTCACGTGCTGCCTCTTGTCCCTACAGTCGGCTGTCGAGTGCAGCGACCTCCTGAGGGCCCTGCACGGCCTGGAGCAGGAGCAGCTGCGGCGGTCTCTCGCCCTGCAGCAGGAGGAGGATGTGGCAAAGGCGCACAGGCAGCTGGCTATTTTTCAGAGAAACGAACTGCACAGTATCTTCTTTACCCAGATAAAAAGTGCTATTTTCAAAGGGGAACTGAAGCCAGAGGCGGCTAAAATGCTGCTGCAGGATTACTCTAAAATACAGGTAATGCCTCATATCCGGCTCGGTGAGGAAAGAGTCATTTTCCTGAACTGCTTTAGTAAATTTCTCCTCCCCAACAGTTAAGTCCTGCCTCTTCTTTGTGCTGTGCACCGATGAACTAACCTTCTTTTCCTTCTGCCTCTTAGTATGTGGGTGAGTTTCCGGGAAGCAGGCCACGTGGTGGCTTCAAGCACAGGCCTTGGGCTTGGGCTGGCCTGAATGTGAATTCCAGTCCCACAGCCCATCAGCTGTGTGAATTTAAGCAAATTGCCTATCTCCTCTGAGCCTCAGTTTCCTCACCTGTGCAAAGGGGGAGTAGAGTGCCCACCTTCATGGGGGCATGATGAAGATTTAAAGAGCTGATTCATGGAAAGCCAGTGCTTGGCACAATATATGTGTACTATATATGGCATTTAAAATACTATAAATGTATCTGTGCATATACGTGTGTGTATGTGTGTGTAGGGTTTATGATCGTTGTCTAGATATGCCTGGGTGAATTGGTGTGTATTTTGGCATATAAGCTTGAGTGTGAATGTGCTAATCCAGACCGAATAAATTCCTAGACAAGAGTGAAACTAGTTTATCTGAGACTGTCAGCATTGCTGTGGAATGCCTTAGGAGGCCAGCCTGAGGCACTTCACATGCACATACACACACACAGTGACATCACTGGTGTGCAGTGACGCCCCAGACTCTGGTCCTGGCACAGGCCGGGTGAGTGAGGGCTGCAGAGCAGGGCTGGGCTGGGAGAAGAGCAAGTGATCACCGCTGGCTCATAGGAGGGAGGAGGGGCGGCTCTCAGACAGCTCCCGGATGAGAAAAGAACAAGCCAGCCTGGCCATCTGGATCTGGGTTTTTCCCACTAAAACTCCAGTGAGTAAATAAAGTAAGAATTCTATCATATTCTTAGTAAGGTGTTCAGACCCCATGGCCGCTCAGATATTAACAGACTTTGTTGTTTTACTCCTCGTGGTGGGTATGGCTGACTCTCAACACAAGGACACTCAAGTCAGAAAGAATGTTAGTGTTAATCATCCTGGGACCCAAGAAGTAAGTCTTGGGGGATTGTAGTGCCCCGGCACACGCTTCTCTGACCCGGGCTAATACGGTATTTGAGAATGCCACCTGTGAGTTCCTTACATGGTGGGCTCAGGTCAGCGGCTGCCGTGGACCCAGTTCCGTGGAGAAGAGGAACGTGGCTGCAGTGTCCCTGTCATGTTGATTCTGCTGCCAGCGCTTTGTAGGGGGGGCGCTGGCATTTAGCTACATCTGAGGGGCCATTCAGCTTCCACTGTCTGGACAGTGCGAATTCTCAGGCATCCGGAGCCAGAGATGTTATAGATTTTGTGTGGAGGGGACACTGTCCATGGCGTCAAAGGTAGCTTGTTGAACAAACTGTTGATCTTTTTGGTAACCCATTGCGTGGACAATATTTCCAAGATGGAAGAAAGACAGCAGAGCCGGTCAGTGGGATAATACCACTGAGGCTAATGTTTTAATCACGGCTGCTCTGATTACTGCTGATCTAACTTCTATGCCACCAGTTACCTCCGGATTTTGGAGGCAGCTTGTTATGAAACTAAAGCACCGACCCTGGAATTACACTGCTGAGGTCAGGTCCCTGCTCAGCCATTTACCAGCTGTACAATGTGGACTCAGTTTCCCCATCTGTGCAATGGGAATAATAGTACTCTCTCCCTAGATTAAGTTAGATAAAGCAAGAAACGCTCTGGGCCCAGTGCTGGGTCCTGAGAAGACCCTCAGTTTTAAGCTAGGTTCTTATTACCCTTGTGTTTGTTTGGGTTTTGTTCATTTTGTAGATTGAGACAAACTTCTTGCCGCTCTTTGTGACCGTGCTCGTCTCGTCTCCTCCGTGAGTGTGCGAGCTCTGGGGGTCGTTTACCCCAGAACTTAGCACCTGTTGTGGCGCTGTGTTTGGGGAACTCCGTGGGGGTGACTGTGCGCATGGGTGAAGGACGCAGGACCAACTGGGGGAAATTCACGTTCCGTTTCTCGGGGCGGGGAAGCTGTTCTCCTAAATCTTCACCACCTGGGTCTCGAAGGCGCTTTTCACAGCCCTGACGTCTTGTTAGTCTGTGATTTTCCTATAAGCCTCTGTGAAAGGGAGGGAGGGTTAGGGTGTTAATCCAAGTGCTTCTGTTCTTGTTTATTTTCTTCGGAAAGGAAAAGTAATATTTTAAACGTCTAGGAATCTTCTCTCAATTTTAATTGGGCATATTTTCTCAATTTGTTTTTTAAACAGGAGAACGTGGAAGAGTTAATGGACTTTTTCCAGGCTAGTAAGAGGTATTATCTGAGTAAAAGATTCGGCCACAGGGAGTGCCTGGTCCAGAACATGCAGTCGTCAGAGACGCGTGTGCAGGGGCTCCTGAGCGCCGCTGCCGCCCAGCTGAGCCTGCTCATCCAGAAGCACGAGAGGTGAGACCCGAAAACCCAAATGGCGTGAACGACCCACCTCGCCCCGCATCCTTCATGCAAGGCCGTCAGCTCCTGTTCATGCACCGTGTGGCTGGCTGCTCCTTCCTTGTAATTCTCTAGTTGTAAGAATCCTTTGCATTATAGACTTTTAAAAACATACACAATAGTGGAGACAGTCGTACCATGCATCCCCACGTGCCCATCATTCAACTTCACTAGGTACCAACTCATGGCCAGGCTTGATGTCGCTATCCATCCCCACCCTGGGTTGTTTTAAAGCAGATGCTCAACATTCCACTGAGAAATCGATGGTGGAGGCTTTCGTTAACTGCGTGATGGGAGAGCCCACTTCTCTGAGCTCTAGCACGCTGCTGGCTCTCCCATACACCTTGGAATGAAGTACAAATACATTGATGCTTGCCCTGAATGGTTTTTCACAGTAGCACCACGGGTACCATGCGGTCAGGTGAATGGTGGTGAGGCGGGTTCTCATCAGCACAGCCTCTCGCCCGTCTACCTCATCCCTCCTCAGCTAGCCTTGTTACGGAGCGAGGGCTCGCCACCTGCTGTGCACAGAAGCAGGCACCACGGCACACTGGCTTTTGAGCAAAGAAAGGCTTTATTGGGAGGTTGACCAGCAAGGAGACAAGAGGCCAGCCTCTCAAATCTGTCACCCGTGTCCAAGGTTGAGGGTAAAGCTTAAGGAATGAGGGAGGGCCGGCTGGTATGCAGGAGCGCTGGCAGCATGAGTTTGGATTGGCAGGTCAAAGTTTTCTCTTCTGTTCATGCTCCTGGCTGGCTCAAAAACAGCTCTACCATTCTGTTGTTAAGTGGCGTCAGTTCTGGGAGCTCACCAGGAGAGTCACAGTAAACAAGGGTAAAGTTGCCACGCACATTTAGGTCATTGCCTTCTCCATTGATAAGAGTTTCTGAAGATTGAGGGTCATGCTCCCCCTCCTGGCACGGAGAGCGAGACACCCTCACAAATGGAGACTTCTCTTATAAATGTAAATTTCCCTTACAAATGGGTAACTTTACTAGGTTTTCAGGGCTTTTCCTGTGTTTGCTGTTTCTTAATAATCATCACCTCAAAATAACCCTTATGCCAAAGAGACGTATTTTGGGGTGGCAAGTTCTCTTCCTGGTCCTGTGGTTACGGCCGTTGAGGCACTTAATTGTAAACAATGAAATCCATTCCTTTTAGGTTTGGAAAAGCTCTGGAATGAATAGGGATATGACAAAGTTGACTTTCTTACCCTGATCCTTGGTTTTATGAATTGGCTCTACTACCCGGGTAATTTTATTAGATCTTTGCAGCAATCTTGCTCTATTTAATGAGGATTCTGTAAGGTGCAAATTATGTGAACACTTTCTACCCAAAGATGCTAATGAATCTGTCACCACAATTGTCTTGGCATCCGAGTTAACTTTCACCCAAGTGGAAGAAGCAGTTCCTTGCCTTGAACTGAAGTACCTGACGGCCGGTTGTACTGTCGGCGGCACTGACCAGGAAAGTGTGGTTTACCTCTGATTTTTAAATTCTATGTTAAAAGTCTGGCCCAGACTTATATTTCTGAAACGTGTATCTCCCATTCATTCATTCATCTATTCGTTGCTTCAAGAAGCTTGCCTTGAGAATCTGCCCTGTGCTAAGCAGGGGGCCCAGCCCCGGGATGCAGACAGACTGGGCAGAGTTGTGGTACCCTCACGGACTGGTTGCCCTGAGGAACTCAAGGGTGGGTTTGCAAGCATTTAACTGTTTTTCCAAATTGGTATTTTCCTTTTGTCATGTTAAGGAGGTGCAGTCACCAACCACCCTGAACCAGACCAAGCCCCACCACGAGAGAGCCACGCCTGTCACTCCTGCCTTACTTTTAATGCTAAGACCTCTCCAGGAGGGCCTTATTAGGCCTTCTTACTGTGACCTGCAGTGAACAGGGAAGCACGGTTTCCCACTGAGCCTGCGCAAGCAAATACCCTCCTCTCCCTTTTGAATATTCATTCCTCATCCGGAATAAAAGGTCCCTGCGTCCCTTTGTTCCTGGACCCTGTGACTTTGGAAATGATTCCACATGGCCTCCTGTTTGCTGCAGATACACGTTACTCTGTGAGACAGCTACTTCCGGTGGAGAGTCAGATTTCACCCGCCAGGAGGGAACCCACTTCGGTTTCGGTAATGGTAGTAGTGGTGGTAACAGAATGTGTCAGTCAGGATCTCCAGAAAAACAGAGCCCATTGGATAGCGATGAGGAAGGAGCTCAGGTAATTATGGAGCCTGAGAAGTCCCACGATCTGCTGTCTGCAGGCTGGAGACCCGGGGAAGCCCGTGGTGTAATTCGGTCTGAGTCCTAAGGCCTGAGACCCAGGGGAGCCAGCCGATGCCGTAACTCCCAGTCCGAGGGCAGAAGATGAGAGGAGGTGTCCCAGCTCAGTAAGGAGGCAGAAACAAAGGAGGGAGGTCCTCCATCCTTTGCCTTTTGTTCTATTCGGGCTCTTAATGCCCCTCCGACGTTGGAGAGGGCCATCTGCTTTACTGAGGCCACCGATTCAAAAGCTACTGTCGTCCAGAAACACCCTCGCAGACACACCTAGTGACAACGTTTAATCTGGGCACCTGCCCTGTGGCCGGTCAAAATGATGCATAGAATCAACCCTCACATGGAGGATTCCCTACTTCTGCCTCTTGGGCTTTGCGTGTGCCGTCCCTGTCACCAGGAATTCCTGCTCCACCATCTCCTCTTGGAGGAGTCTGTCTGTCCCACCTGGGCCCTGGGTGCATTCCCTGCCCCCAGAACTCCTGCCTAGTCTCCTCCCTAACGGGCGACTTCTCTCCAAATGTTGACCATTCTCTGCCCGTCTCTGACGACGCTGCCCCGACCCCTCCTGTGCCTTAGTGACGGCTGAGCTTCCCAGCCCCTGCTCCCTCTTCAGGGCAAAGCTTCTTCTATTCCCACCAAACTACTTTGAAGATAACCGCTCAGCCGCAACACCATCCAGCTCGCGGCGAGTTTGCAGAGGGCAGTACTAACTCCCTGGTTTTCCTCCCAGAGCAGGGTACCTGGAGGAACACCAGATGGAAGTGCTGTTGGAGCGGGCTCAGACAGAAGTCTTTTCCATAAAACAGAAGTTGGACAATGACTTAAAGCGGGAAAAGAGAAAGCTCCACCAGAAATTAATAATTAAGAGAAGACGAGAGATGCTGCAAAAGGTATTTAAGGAACTATGCTATTTATTCTTCACATAACCATTTGGGAACACCCACTGAGTGCCAGGTACCATGCCAGGCATCGCCGTCCGAGAGCTGGGATCCAAAGGGCGACTGGGCAGGTGTCACGATGTGTCATCTGCACTTGATTGGTAGTGATTTTTGGGATGTTCTACAGGTCCTATCCAGCCTCAGCAAAGTGGAGGGTCATGGTAGATTAGTAATGTCTGCTTGGGCAAGGGAACAGGAGTGCTGGTTTGAGTGCAGAATGACGGTGAGAGGTGCTATAACATTTATTGAGTGTTCTCTTGGCACTGTGCTAAATGTGTTACGTAAGACATCTTATTTAATCCTCATATTAACCCTATGAGGTAGGTACCACTGTCTTCTCCTTTTTTGTTTTTAGTGAAGACACTGAGGCATAGAGAGCTTAACTGTCTTAGTCTGTTTACTACTACAACAAAATACCACAGGCTGGGGGGCTTGTAAACAACAAAAGTTCATTTCTCACAGCTCTGGAGGCTGGAAGTCCGAGATCAGGGTGCCAGCATGGGGGGTTCCAGTGAGGAGGGCCCTGTTCTGGGTTGCAGACTGCCGACTCCCACTGAGTGTGGTCACATGGTGGAAGGGTCGAGGGAGCTGTGGGGTCTCTTTTACAAGGGCTCTAATCCCATTCATGGGGGCTCCACCCTCATGACCCAAGCACCTCCCAAAGGCCCCCCCTCCGAATATCATCACATCAAGCTTTAGATTTCAACACATGAACGTTGAGGGGATGCAAACATTCAGATCTCAGCAGTAAGTAATGGGATCAAGGTCAAATATCTGGTACGTGGCAGGCGTGGGATTGACCCCAGGCCTGGCTGACTTAGGGCCTAAGCCTTATCCTTGACTCTCAGCTGCTCAGCTGTTTGTCCGCCCTGAGAGAGGAGAGACCAACGTCAACACATAAATGCATCATAATGCGCTCACTTGGCGCCGTATGCTATGTGCTCTTGTAGCGCAGAGAGGAAGTTACTCTTTCTGCCGAGGAGGCCTTTAGCAACCAGGCCCAGCGTAAACTGAGCCCTGAGTGACAAATGCACCTCTGATACGTCCAAGGCTGGGAAGGACCCTGCAGGGGGTGCGGAGGCGTCTTGTTCTAGGGTGAAGCGGTGCCCTGCTGTGCTGGGAACTCTGAGAACGTGAGGAGGGGAGTGTGCGGTGGGGTAAGGGCCGGGGCTGGAGGTGGCGTGCCCGGGAACGAGGGCATGGTGTACCAGGCGGAGGGGTTTATCTTCATCCCAGGACAGTGGGGTTTTGTTGAAGTGTTTTCAGGAGGAGAGGACACAGTCAGGACACAATCAGATTTGGGATTTAGGAAGCTCACGTGAGCAGCCTGTCGGATAGAGTTGGAGGAGCCTGGGGTACAGACCATGGGAGGTTCTAGTGCTTGGCCAGGTGACAGCTGACGAGGCCTAGCCAGTGCCCTGGGCTGGGGGTGAGGACAGATTCAGAGGATGCATGGGATGTGCCAGATGACACCCAGGTGCCTGTCAGGTACCATTCGGCAGGGAAGGGAAAGGAGGCAGGTTACTAACCGTAACCCGATCCATGGAAACTGCTTCTTGTCATCGAGTTTTGGGCCCAACATAAAGCCGTGGTTCTCACCTTGACTGCTGAACTCCAGCCCATTCTTGAGCCTCACCTCTTCCATCTCCATTGGCTAAAGGATCAAAACAATGGGGCCCAAGACCACATCTCTCTGATGGTCTGGCCCGATTCAAGGTTAGGATCCAGGAGGAGGGATTAACTGCAGCGATGCCAGCAGACTTCCGTGCGTAGTATCTCTCGCAGCTGCTTTTGGTAAATCTTGTAAGTGGCACAGAGTTAGGATGTCGCTCCACAAAGGTTTGTGTCATATCCCCAGCGCTGAGGGCACAGAGTATTTGTAGAATGAAGGAATTAGCATTCTCTGGTCACCGGGACCCATGAACAAAATAGACACCCCATGTCCTCACAAAATAGAACTGTCTGTCTGCAGGTGTATATTCTAAATGATGAACCTGATGGACGTCTTTATGCACATCAGCTTTTTTCCTACCCCAGGGCCTTTGAGCCTGCTGTTCTTTCCCCCAGGAATCTTCTTTCTCCATATCTTAACCTGATTAAGATATGGCCTTGTCTCTCAGGTCCCACTTGGATCTCCTTCCTTAAAGGGCCTTCCCTGACCTCCTCCTTTAAATTGCCTCTCATGGATCTTGGGAGGTTTTTTCCTTATAATATCACAATTAGCTGTACTATGTGCCTGGGACATGATAATAATAATAGCAGACATTTACTGATGCAAACTCTACACCAGGCACTTCTCTAAGAGCTGCACGTGTATTAAGCAACTCATCGAGTCCTCACAACTCCTCTGAGAGGTGGATTCTGTTATTATCCCCATGTTACAGATTAGGAAATTGAGCACAGAGAGGGTAAGACACTAACTTTAGGTCACTCAGCTTGTCAGTGGAGGAGCTAGGATTGAACCCAGTTGGTCTGCCTCTTGGGCTTTGCTACTCAATAAATACGTGTTCCATAAATGTCAAACCAGTGAAGTTTTCACTATATTTTGGGTTATTTCCTTAAGGACAATTTTCTAAATGTGAGATTGTTGGGGAAAGGCTGTCGACGTTCTGTGCCTCCTGCAACAAATTTCCCAAATGTTTTCCCAAAGGGCTGTCCCCACCGAGCCCTGTCCCCATTTAATTTGCCTCCTGACATTCCCGCCAGCACAAGGAGCAGCGCAAGGAGCAGCTGTCCGTCGGGGAAGCCTTCCGAGCTGCCGAGGACCTGGGCCAGTACCTGGGCCAGTGGAGGAGCCTGATGGCGGAGCACAGCACCGCCCTGGAGGAGCTGCAGGAGCACCTGGACCAGGCGGCCCTGGACGACCTCAGGGCCCTGACCCTCTCCCTGTCCGAGAGAGCCGCCGAGGAGCTGCGGCGCCTGCAGAACTCGGTGATGACCCAGGAGCTGCTGAAGCGCAGCGTGCCCTGGCTCTTCCTGCAGCAGATCCTGGAGGAGCACGGCAAGGACATGGCGGCCCGGGCCGAGCAGCTTGAGGCGGAGGAGCGGGACAGGGGCCAGGAGGGCGTCCAGAGCGTGAGGCAGAGACTGAAGGACGACGCTCCGGAGGCCTCGACGGACGAGCAGGTGGAGCTGAGACACTGGGAGCGCTTCATCTTTCTGTGAGTCTGTGCGTGTGTTTAATCACCTCCTCTCCGCCCACCTGGAGGGAGCGATGCCACCTGTGGGTATGGGGGTGGCTGAACCCACGATGCCCAACGCCGGACAGTGAGGTGGACAGCAGTTCATGAGTCACCCAGGGCCTCTCGGGGGTTGCAGAGTGAATACCCAGGGGCGGTGGGAGGCAGGCTTTGTGGTACCAAGAGGGTGAGGCGCCCCCTGGTTCCCA
This sequence comes from Equus przewalskii, assembly GCF_037783145.1. Lineage (NCBI taxonomy): Eukaryota > Metazoa > Chordata > Mammalia > Perissodactyla > Equidae > Equus > Equus przewalskii. Next base: position 113,602,385 of record NC_091833.1, on the reverse strand, counting down.
TGGGAGGGTATGGTTGGCTTGTTTGAATCATCGCACAGGCTTGCAGCGATCTGCAGCCCACCGCTCAGGGGTAAACAGGGCCTGTGCCTTGTCCTCGCGATAAGAAGTGTTGTTTGAGGAGGGCACCTTGTCCCCAGGAGCAGAGTGGGGAGGCCAGCTTGCAGTGAGGCCACTCAAGGCCCTCCCAGTTTCACCAGATGTCAAGGCAGCACGTATACTGAGCCTCAGTTTGGGCCGTACACCACGTGCACCGTCTCTTCACACGGCGCCTTCATTCACTGAGTCATTGTTTGGGCTATTTATCTTGATTATGAGTTTGAGAACCATGTAATCACTTCTGAATAGGATGTGTAGGTCACAGCCAACCAACATTCCTGCTACAATAACTAGAAAATAATAAATAAATTGCACAACTAGTGTTTGTAAAGACAAGGAGAGCTGTGGAGGCAACGAGCACGGGTGGAAGTGAAATTCCAGAGGGGCCGACGTTCGACAGCCCTTTACTTCCCTGCAACGCTGGCCAGATCTTGGTGCAGACTGAGGTTTGTCCTGGCCCCAAAAGGGGGCCTTTAGTGGCATGGTAGAAACCAACAAAGCTTTCGGCCGCTGTTTGGGGCTGGCACACCAGATGGCGAACTGGAGGAGCCCCAAACATGGCCAGTCTGTAGCTCTAGAGAAGAAGGAGATGGAGGCAGTGCAGACCTGAAAACCTGGGTTTAAATCCGAACACCGCCGCCAGCTGTGTGAGTGGAGGCAAGTTACTTAACCTCTGTGAGCCTCATCTTTGTTGCCTGTAAAATGGGAATGACAACACTGAATCATTTAGGGTACTTTCTGCAGCACGTGATCTACCAGGCTGTTTAAAGGGTGAAGAAAATACTTTATAAGAAGGATTCAGGAGGTCAGTGTTTCCAGTTTTGGTTCAGCGGCTCAATGATACCATCAAGGGCTCAGCTCTCATAATCTTTCTGCTCCACTGTCCTCGGTGTGCTGCCTTGGTCTTTGGGCTCATCCCCTCGTGGTTTCAGGATAGCTGCTGCAGCTCTAGATGTCGCACTCACCATCTTTTTTTAACATCTGAGGCATTGACCCTTTCGATCCCGCTGGGCAGGACTACGTCATAAGCCTATCCGTGACCGTTCACCAGCAAGGAGAGCGAAATGGCCATGAACGTCTTAGACCAGAGGGCAGCAAAATTTTTCTATAAACTGCCAGACAGTAAATGTTTTAGGCTCTGAAGGCTACGTGATTTCTGTTGCATCTACTCAGTTCTGCCTTTGTAGAATGAAAACAGCCAAAGGCAATCCATAAACTAGTGAACATGACTGTGTTCCAATAAAACTTTATTAACAAAAGCAGGCAGTGGGCCGGATTTGGTCCTTGGGCTGTCGTTTGCCACTTCATGCCTTAGACCAATGGCAGTTCCCTCCCTGGGGCTGTGAGGAGTGTTCCTATCCCCAACACTGTTGGAGAGTAACCCCTCTAAACAGACGCTGAGCCAACAAGGGCTAAGGAAGTGGCTCTAGTTTAGGTTATCAGCCATGTCTAGAAAATACCAGCTCCATGGCATCAGTGAGGGATTGCCTGAGCTAGTATATTTAAATCTTTTATGCCAACCCTTGGTCCACAATAAGTGGCTGTCGAGTGGTTGCTGCTATCATTACCACCGTCATTCCGGTGCTGGAAGGATGCGGATTCTCAGGGGAAGCAGACACATAAATAGATGATCGTAGTAAACGAGGCATGAGCAGCTAACCATATTGGGATACACCAGGGAGAATCCACAGCTTTGCCAGGCTCTGAAGGAGGTACGTTTTGTGTGCCAACCATGGACCTGGTACTGGGAGCCAGAGATGAGCGGGCACTGCCACTGGTGTTTGCTGAGGGGGGCGGGGTCGGGCTGAGACTAAGGATGTCCTGGTCCTTATCTGGGTGTGAAGTGGGGAGACCGGTCTGACTGGGGTGAAGGAACAAAATGAAAAAAACCAACAATAACAGCACAACGGAGATAAACAATGACCGCCATCTGCACAGTCTGCTTATTTAGACAAACTCAGTAACTGTTGACATGTAAGGACATAATTGTGCCCATTTGGCAGTAACATGGAGCCTCTTTTCTCTTTAACCAACAGACTCATCAATCAGTAGTCCTGAAAGTTGCTTTTCCTTTAAACAAACCAACCAACCTTGAAAACCCCATTCAAGCAAATAAACAAACAGAACCAGAGCCCTCATAGTATTCTTCTCTCGGTATAGACACTCCGCAGTTTAAATCTTAGGCTCTATTTAAATTCTGACTCCATGGCCCTGTTATTAGAATGGCTGCACTGACAGGACTGTGGCGGGGATGTGGTGGGTCAGGGCTGGGGGAGAGGGAAGGGAATGAGTCCTTGTCCGTACATCTGCTCAGTCCGTCTGTCCCCCTCCCTCTCTGCTGATCCGGTCTGCTCTGCTTGCTCATCATCGTGTCCTCCCCGTCTGCACCGAGGCCTGCGCTCTTCCTGACCCCTCCGAGGGACCGCACGGCAGAGCGTCTTTCTGCAAAGCCCCTCCATCCTTGGCAGCACTTAGCTCCCACAGGACAGGATCTTCCTGGCCTCAGTGATTTTCTGCCTCCTCCTAGACAGTGCTCGTCCCCAGGGACTAACCTTCCTCCCAGGGAGAAGAGGTCCCAGGTGTTCGCAGAGAGCGATGTTGTCTTGGTGTAGATTAAGTGACCTCTCGGCTCTTTCTCCCCGTTTTTTTATGGTTCTGTCCTCGTTTATTTCCGAGTCTCTGTTAGAGTTTGTTGTCTTGAACAAACAAGGTGCTGTCTTCTCCAGGCCCATAAAAATCAGTTCCTTAGCCGCCACTCCTTATTCCCAGGAATCGCTCTCAGCGGTAATTGTTCAGCTCAGTCTACTTTCCACCACAGTCCCTTTACACGTTCCAGCCTGCTCTGGACTAGTCAAAGCATGTGAATTAGACTTGACGTTCCGATCACCGGATGGCCATTTTCTCCAGCGTTATTTGGGTCCGTGTTGCAGGGAGAGTTACTGAAGCCGCTGCCGATTCAGTCACTCAGCAAAGAGGACTCTCACTTTGCTATCAGAAAGCTCTCTATGATTTTTCTAAGGGTTAAAGAGGGTCAACTCACAATGCACACAATGTGAGTCTGCTTATATAGTTCGCTTATTTAAGATTCTAAGAGCTTGCCGGCTTTATTTCTGAGGCATTACGTAGAAATGGCTCTGCACAATAGTTTTGAAACACATTTTTATAAGCTTCCTGATTTCAAGCAAGATGGAGTGGCTGTAAACCTTGTCGGATAAAGTAGAAATTAATAAGGATGCACATTTTTGCCAAGGAAAGCGTGTCTTTGAGACTTACTTCCTAAACTCCTGCCTGGATTTTAAATTTCTTCAGGGCAGTGAGCCCGTCTCCTGTATTTCTGTATTGTCTTGGTGCCTGTGTAGTAGGAGGATTAGGACGAGACCGCCCAGGGCCGATCTGGTTTGAAGGTGGGTAGGAATAATGACTCAGATTCATCTTAGTTGCTTTCCCTTTGGATTCCGCATAACCAGCAGACACAGGGGGCAAAGATTCTCCATGAGGAGCAGCTGAAGTTTCCTGAGGTCCTTTAAAAAAACCCGTGGGCCCCATGGAGCACAGAACCCAAGACAGGAGTGTCAGCAATGTGGGTTTCGGGCCCTCAGACTCTTTTTGGCTGGGGCCCACACCAGCCCTGAGGATCCTATTCTATTTCCACAAGAGAACTTTCCAGCTGAGCCACAGTCCCACGCTCCCACATTGAGATCTGGGTGTGGTAGGCCTGGCCCCAGCCTCCCACAGTAGTATCCTGCAGATATTTCTGAATGTAAAGCATCCACAAAGCATATTTTGTGCAACCAGCGCTGATCAAACATTGCCAGAATAACCAGAGAGAATATTTGTTGAATGAATAAATGAACACCACGCATTTCCCAAAGCAGAAAGGAGGAGAAAAGACTTCTCCTTCTGTTGCTCTGTCCCAGGTCAGGGAGGAAATTCTGTCCAGAAGTCCCCAGCAGACTTCCCCTTACATCCCATGGACCAGAACTGGGTCTCGGGGGCAGGAGGTGAGCTTTTGGCCTCTCTCCTTTGCAGAGTGGGCTGTGGGCTTTGCCAGAGAGGAAGAGGGGCTGTTCCTCAATTTTCTCATCTGTAAATTGAGGACGGAGTTGTCAGAAGGATTAGCGATGACGTAGGTCAATGTATTTGTTTTCCTGGGGCTGCCGTAACAAAGTACCGCAAACTGGGGCTTAAAACAACAGAAATGTCCTCTCTCTCTGTCCTGGAGGCCGGAAGTCTAGATCAGGTGTCTGTCGGCAGGGCCCTGCTCTCTCAGAAGGTTCGAAGAGAGAGTCTGTTCCCCGGCTCTCTCTTAGCTGCCGGTGTTGCCAGCAGCCTGTGGCACTTGTTGGCTCATAGCTGCATCTCTCCCTCTCTGCCTCTTGTCACATGGCCGTCTTCTCCCTGTGTGTCTGCCTTTCTTCTCCTCTTATGGGGACACCAGCCATACTGGGTTAAGGGCCTACCCTACTCCAACATGACCTCAGCTTGCTTCTTAATTCCATTTGCAAAGACCCTATTTCCAAATAAGGTCATAGTCACAGACACTGGGGGTTAGGACTTAAACATGTCTTTTCTCGGGGACACAAGTCAACCCTTAACGGTAGGTCACTCAGCATGGTTTCCAGCATGGAACAGGTTTTCTCTAAGTGATCATCATCCTTTAAGACCCAGCACAAGGGACCCCCATTCTTTGACCCTCTTGAGCTGAGTTGGCCATCTCTCCTCTGGGCCACGGGTTCCTGCTCACAGCGTGCTGCTCACCAGGCTCAATGGACAGTCTTTGTTTTCAGGTCTGTTTCTAAAGTGAGACTAGGTTATCTTCAAGGTCATGACCACTGGAGATGCTCCTCACAGACACCCTCACATCTCATCTCGTTCAACCCTAATTCTCAGCTCCAGTATGATGTTAAATGCGACACAACGCACCTTAGGGGCTCAAGAAATACTTGGGGAATGAGTGCATGATTAAGGAGATGATTTTTTTTTCCCTGACATTCATTGAACTCGTAGATTTTGAGCTTTGAGTTTCCAGCTTTCCCTCCCCAGCACAACCCCAGTGGTTTCTCCCGATGACGACGTCTCCTTGTAATTGCTTGGCCAGGAAGCTCAGCTCCTCTGCCTTCTCGCTGTCCGAGGAGGAGCTGCTGAGGATGAGGCAGGAGGTGCACGGCTGCTTCGCGCAGATGGACAGGAGCTTGGCCCTCCCCAAAATCCGGGCCCGGGTGCTGCTGCAGCGGCTCCAGACTGCTTGGCGAGAGGCAGAGTTCCTGAAACTGGACCAGGCCCTGGCTGCCCCCGAGCTGCAGGTAGGATGGACATCGCGGGGGCCTGGTTGCAGGGGTGGGGCGTCTCCCAGATGCTGATCCTGTGCAATCTGGCCCCACCGCCCAGCCTGGGCTCTCCCCCGTCCTCTCTTCTCCAGCCAGGAGGTTGGAACCGCCTGGCTATTCCTGGAACCACTAAGCTTGTCCTCACCTTAAGGTCTGTAGTGGACACCACTGGCGTCTGGGGCCTTGCACTGCTCACCAGTGGCCGTGAGTGTTGGCCGCTCACAGTTCACAGCTGGACCCCTCTCCCGGCCGTTGCCCCTGGTGAATGGGAACCACCTGTTACCCTCCCTCCTGCTCCCTCAGCCACAGCCCATGACCTTCTCAGGGCATAAAAGGCCTGCCCCTTCTGTAAGTGGCATGAGGAGAATGCTCACCTCAGCTCACGTGGGTCAGGAAAAGGGGGTCTCTCCCACTGGGCCTTGTGGGGTGGTGATTGACAGCTGCCTTTATGAGCACCTGTGATGTGGCTCCAGGGTACACAGCTCTTGGTGCACTGCTTGCTCCAGAGCCCCCATGGACCAGTCAGGGCCAGACCTCACCCGAGACCCCCGCCTCACGTGGCCTCTTTCCCCTCCCTGCCCTGGTTCCCTCCCCACTATGGGATGCTTCTGAAGAACCCTCTCTCAGGAAACCATGGGCACCCCAAGCTCTGTCTCCAGCTCTGCCTCTGAGGAGCCCGCCCTGAGCCAAGGCCTTTGAGGCCAAGAACACACTTCCCCCCGAACATCACAGGGCCAGCTGCTGTGGTCTGTTCCTGTCTCCACTCAAATGTCGCTTGCACAGAGGGCCTCCTGGAGCGCCCATCCAGAGACCCCTCTCCCCAGGCATTCTCCGTCCCATGGCTGTGCTTCATGTCTTCATGGGACTGATGCCTATCCGGAACGTCCTGTTTCTTGACTTGTTCATCATCCGTGTCCCCACTACACACGAGCTCCTTGACCCATTCCCCACTCCGTACCCAGCACCGCAAGAGTGTCTGGTGCACAGGAGGAAAGCAATACATTTTGTGGACTGAACCACCCACCCACCAGATGTGTGCAGAATGTTGGGCGTTCCCTCGAGGGGATCATCTGTTGAGACTGAGAACACATTAAAATCACTCACACGCACATGGTCTCACCTGAGCTCACAGCAGTGCCAAGGGGTGGGCGTCACGTGCCCGTTTTACAGATGAGAAAACCGACCAGCAGAGGGAAAGTAGATTGACCGAGGCAGGCAGGGGGTAGGGGCTCTGGGCTCGAAACCGGTGTTTTCCAACTTCAAACCCACTGCTTTTTCTTCAGGAGAAAAAAAAATCAGACGTATCTTTTCTGAGTGAAAAACAGCAGACAGAAATGATTTGGAAGCTTTTCCATTGAAAAAAATTGAAGATTTTTTTCTATTTCTGTTAGAAGAATGCAGGATATATGAAATGGTGATAGCTAGAGAGTAAGGGACAAATTATCAAAAAAAATTTTAAAGGCTTTGAAACAATGAGTAAAAATATTTCCATACAACTGGAGTTAGGTGTGTTTCCCCTGCATCTGAGCTGACCGAGGGCCGCTCGCTGCTGGAGGAAGTAAGTTTCTGACTTTAAAGTTGTCCCAGGTACCTGGTTTTGAAATGGAAATGGCCCTCCAGGCTGCCTCAGAGGGACAGATGCCTCTGCCCCGGGCAGAAGGGTGCTCGCTCAACATGCTCCTGCCTCCCAGAGAACAGCAAGGTCTGGAGGGGCTGGTGTCTGTCTGGGCGGAGCCTGGCTCCCTCCCCAGCGCCATCTGGAGAAAGTGCCCAGATGCAGATGCCGATGCAGATGCTGGCTGTTTCCTGAGAGCTGGGGCCGAGAAAAGAGACTGATTCAGCCTGCCTAGCCCCTGCCCCGTGGCTACACTGCCATCAGGGAGAGCAGCTCCATCGCCAGACTGAGGGGTGGGATCCAGGCCTTCTCTGGCCAGCCTGGGAATGCGGGCCAGTTGTCCTGCAGGTGAGCAGCTTGGGGAGCTCTCACTTTAAGTAGATTTTTGTGTTTTTTAATTCTTTATTTTTCCATCTGTAAAATGGGCATAACGAAGATTCTTGTGGGAATTGGGTAGTCATAATGTAGAAAAGAATTAGCTGGTGCTCTGGATGGTACCATTCCCTTGGGCCTCCCCCACCCTGTCATCTCACCACTAGGTAACCCCTCACTTTCCCGCCTGTTGACCTCTGTTTGATCCAGGACCCTGAACAGGGACAGTATCTAATGGCTGACGTATCTGCCGTGTATACATCCCGGGGCTCTCAGACCTTTTACAAATGAGCTTCAAAGGACCTGGTAAAGTCTAAGAGATGTGCAAGTCTGTTTGCCACCCTCTTCTTCAAGCCTTTCTGTGGCTCTCTCTGCCAGGATACACGTCCTACCATAGTCTCAAGGCCCCACGTGGCCTGGTTCCTGACCAGACGTGTGCTGGTAGACTGACCCTCGGTGGGGGTTGGGGGAGGTAGGGGAGGGGAGGTGGGAGTAGGGAAACCCTGATTTGTAGCATTTGCCCATTTCCCGGGTGGAAATACTCCTTCCAAGGCCAATTTCAAGCTACCACCTGGACATCTCTGTGTGCGGGGCTGGGAAGAGATGCACCCGATGGGCCTGTGCCCCCGCCCCCAGCCCTGCCCTGCCCCTCTTAGCTCTATCCCCTCCCAGCCCCCCGTCTGTGCTCTGGGCTTCAGGGTCTTGCCTGCCAGCCTGGCTCTGTTCCTAAGGGACGCTGAGCCACAATTTCCTAATTTTGGTGTTATCCCTGTTAGATCGGGAGATGAAAACTAGTTGGCTCGTGAAATTAGCTGAGCCCAGCCTGGATGTTCACCGAGATTAGGCTCGGGAGTCAGGAAACTTGAAGGGTGGTTCTCAGGGTTCCCATGACGCCGCTTTAGCCCCCTGATTCAGCTCTTCTGACTTCAGTCTCCGCCTCTGTCAGCTGGGGCGTTTGGGCTCAGTGAATCACTGTGTATGTGCTTGCTTCCCCTGGGCAGGCTGGGGCAGGCACGGAGGACACGGGGTCCTCTCCTGTACTGTCATCATGGCCAGCCTAAGTGATTGTGTGGGAGCTCAGAGTCTCGTGGGCAGGCCCGAGTCCAGGTCCAGATCAGGCTCTGGGAGACCGTGGGGCCTCAAGGGGTGTAGTGAGAGGGAGGAGAAAGGGTGAGCGGGCGAGCTGGGGAAGCGAGGGGACCGGCCCTGATCGGGGAGGGACCACCTGCTGCATATCGCAGCGAGCCTCTTAGGGGTGTTGTGCTGTGTTGTGTCGCGCTCCATTGTGCTATGCTGTGTTGTGTTATGTTTGCTATGTTATGACATGTCATGTTGTTGTATTCTTGTTATATTCTGTTGTGTTTCGTCATGTTGTGTTATGGTGTGCTGTATTGTGTTATGTTGCTGTGTTTTTGTGGTTATATTGTTATGTTTATGTTATGTTCTTGCAATAATCCTATGAAGTAGATATTACTGTCCCCGGATGTACAGATGTACAGATGTACGAACAGAGGCTCAGAGACTGTGGCGTCTGCTACACTCATTCATTCATCAATTGAATAACAATTTACTGAGCACGTGTGGCCTCATCTTCAACCACTCTCTCCCTTGCTGCTTCCATTCCAGCCCCAGCTTGTTCCTCCTCAGGGTGTGGAACCCACTGCTTCAGATTTTCACAGGCTTGACCCCATCTTGTCATGTGGGTCTCAGCCGCAGCATGGCTTCCTCCCATCTGTGGAGTGTGGACGCTGTTATTCTGGGGCTCTGACCACATTAATCTCTGTGGGCACAGTGCGCCCTTGAGCAGACGCAGACCACCAGCCTCAGCGGCCGCCCCCTCTGCATATTTCCCATCCACCCGGCGTCAGATGATCCCTGGAGCTCTCCTTAGGTCCCTTGCCTCTCATGGCGCTGGCTGGCCCTCTGAGGGTGTCTGTGTTAGTTGCTGTTTACTGTGATTTTCTCCACTGTTCAGTGAGCTTTCCAAGGTGGGGGGGCCTCTCCAGTCCTGCTCCCTACTCAGAGGCTGGCCCGTTGAGGTCCCACGGCGGGAGATGGGTGCGCCCGGGGTGGCTCTGCGGTCTGTCTGGCTCTGCCCACGAGAGTCCCTCTGCTCCCTTTGTGGGGAGGAGCCCCCCAAGTACGTGAAGACCGAACCCCGTGGACTGAGCTCCTTCCAGAAAGGCCTCCGTCTCCCTCCCCTCTCAGCCTAGGGCAGCTGTGCTGTCCGTGGCCTGCAGACGCTGCTCTCGCGCTGGGACTCGCGGGCTGCAGGAACCTGCTGCCGGGCACTTAGCTGCAGGTGTCTCCTCTCGCCCCATCCAGCAACAGTCCAAGGCGAGAAAGCCGCGCTCCAAAAGCAAGAGCAAGATAGAGCTTTTGAAGAAGTGCCTTGAAGATAAAATCCAGCTGTTTGACGAGCAGGCCCCTGAAGACCTGGCTGAGAAGGTCAGTGCTCCTGCCCCGTCTGCATCTCACTGCACACGGCTGGGCTGATGGCCGCCCACTTTGCAAGGTGCACGGAGCCCTTGGGGGCTGTTGCTGTCCATCTCCACCAAGCCGTGGGTTTAGACTGTGGTCCTACAGGTGGGACTCACTCCTGTCCCCCAGGCCTTTCCACCCGCTCCTTCTGTCTTGAACCCTCTCCTCCCCTTCTCCACCTGGAGGTCTCTGGTTCCTGCTTCAGCCCTCACCTCTGCTGCTCCCCCGCCGCCCGTGGGTGCCGCCGCCTTGGTGCCTGCTCTGGGCTGAGGCGTTTGCACCTGCTGCTTCACTTCTGTCTCCCTGTTTGTCTTGCACCCCCTCCTCCTGGCTCCCACAAGCAGCCTGGCCTCCCTCTCCAGCCCCGTTCTCATCACTCTTTAGTTGTAGTTTACATTTCCCGTACATGCACATGCATGACCACATGGTGTTCATCTGTGTTCTTCCCTCTTCCTGGAATTACTTTCCACCTTTCTTTTTTTTTTTTTTTTTTGATGAGGAAGATTGGCCCTTAGTTAACGTCTGTGCCAGTCTTCCTCTACCTTAAGTGGGACGCCGCCACAGCATGGGTTGACAAGCGGTGCTAGGTCTGCACCTGGGATCTGAACCTGCAAACCCCAGGCTGCCAAAGTGAAGAGTGTGAACTTAACCACTGCGCCACTGGGCCGGCCCCCACTTTCCATCTTTCTTTATCTGGATGAAGGAGCTTTGTTCTTAGCTGTCCTAACGTGCTGCCTCTGTCCTCAGGTGTCCCCTCTTATCGTATCACACTCTGGGGCTGCAGCCGTGACTGAGGCCATCGTGGTCCCTGCTCTCACCAGGCCACATTCCAGTTGGAGATGGATAAAAACACTTAAAATTATAGGCCATGATCAGTGCCATTAAGGAAATGAATAAGACAACATGATAGTGACAGGCTGGGGACGAGGGGGCGGTGGGGTTGCCTGTAGGAGGACAGTCAGGTCAGGTCTTTGAGGAGGTGACATTGGAGAGTTGACACCGTGTCATCCCTGCCCGGTGCCTGCTGTCCCCCAGCCCTCAGCAGAGGTTCCCGGGAGGAGTGTGTTTGGAGAATGGATGTGTCAAGCCCTCTTTCGGAGCGGCTGTTTTGTTTCTACCTTCTGTCCATGTCTTTTGCCTGGTTTTTATTTTACTTTATTTTTTTAACGTAAGTGTATTTCTCAGAACACAAATGCTTACTCTTGCAAAGAGCAGTAGAACCTGGCCTGGGCGAGGGCCGGGCTCCTGCCAGCTGGGTCCAGGTTGTTGGTGTCTTAAGGGACCCGAGAAGTGGCCCCCCTAGTCCCACTCATGTTCCATATAAACTTGAGAAATAAGACAAGGAATAAGGTGGGAAGAGGCGAAAATATCATCTTTCTTATTGTTAAAGGCTAATTCAGAAGATAGAAATTAGTGTGAGAGCCAAATGGGCTCCCTAAACGACCCCAGAAATAGACCCAGTCACCCAGTTGCAGGCGTCCAAGGGCCCCAGAGCAGCCTGCCCAGAGGAGCAGAGCAAAGTGGGCTCCCCGAGCAGAGCTGGGCCAGCCTGCCCTGTGTGCTCCCAGTGGCCCGGGGAGGAGAAGGGGAGAGGGGTGGCGAAGCAGGAGCTGTGCTAACCGAGCTCCCCCACGGGGAGGAAATACAGCAGGAGGGTCGGGTGGGGCGTGTCCTCCAATCCGTGCTGGTTTGCGACCCTCTGTCAGCCTGAAGGTGGAGGCTGTCCGAGAAGGAAAAGTGGGGGTTGGCTTTGGCCTGAGCCATGCTGGAGGACACAGTGCCAGGTCTGAGGAGGCCCAGAGAATCTGCCGCCCCGTGAAGCGCCGCACTGCTGGAGTGTGGGACCTCCTGAGGGCACGGGAGAGCAGACCATGGGGGCAAGGTCTCAGAGGTCAGGCTGAGAAGGTGGGCTGAGTCTCACCTGCCCCGCTGACGGAGGAGAGAGACAGGGTGAGTGACCGGGTGAGAGGACGGGCTGTCTCACCTGCCCCGCTGATGGAGGAGAGAGACAGGGTGAGTGAGCGGGTGAGAGGACTCCATGGTTCCCTGAGTGAGACTCTGAGCCCACCTGCCCTTTGCTCACCTCTCTCATTTCCATCTGAGGCATACGTTTGTCCTCAGCAGAAGCCAGACCCTTCACATGGGCGGAAGACACAGCCATCTGCCCCAGCTCTGGGGGAAGACTGGGTTTTTCAAGGGTGATTAATATTTCATTTTTGTCTTACACACTGATTTAAGAACTTACCTCACCTCTTAAAGTATAATAGCATTTATTTATTTTTTGCCTTTGAGTGTGTATGGCATTCTGGGCCCCTTGCTGGACACTTTCTTTCTTTCTTTCTTTTTTTTTGAGGAAGATTAGCTGTGAGCTAACATATGCTGCCAATCCTCCTCTTTTTTTTGCTGAGGAAGACTGGCCCTGATCTAGCATCCGTGCCCATCTTCCTCTACTTTATATATGGGACACCTACCACAGCATGGCTTGCCAAGTATTGCCATGTCCGCACCCGGGATCCAAACCAGTGAATCCTGGGCCGCCAAACTGGAACGTGCGAACTTAACCACTGTGCCACCTGGCTGGCCCTGCTCAATGCTTTATATGTCCATATATATCACACATTTACAATAGGCACATACAGTATATTACATGTATCAGCTGTACTATGTAGATATTAATAAGAACTGATGTGACTTGGGAGCTAAGTTCTCCACATGTGTTCATTCCTTTAATGACATCACGAATCCCATAAAAGGAGCCGCCATGATCCCTGTACTGGAAGTGAGGAATCTGAGGCACAGAGAGGTGCCGTAACTCCTGGGCCGCATCCCAGCCTCTGGCTTCAGACCCCATCTTTTTGCCACCACGTTAGCCTGTCTCTCATTCACTCCATTATGTGCTTTAACCCTCCCAGCCTCTCTAAGAAGTTGGAACGATCAATATCCCTACTTTGCAGGTGGGAAAACTGAGTCTCAGAGAGGTTAGCGAGTTCACCCAGGTCCATGCAGCACAGCGGGGCAGACACAGCGCTTGAACCTAAAGCTCTGTCTGTTCTTCATCGCTGCGCTGCCTCTGGACCGAATGCCCTGACCGCAATTGACGGGAGAGTGTTCCCACGAAACGTGCTTATTTCCCACAGGTGTGCCATGTGGGACAAACACGCCTTGGCTCCCACATATGTAAAATGAAGATTATGACAATCATGAGCCACTAGTCACAGGGTCTTTGTGAGGAGCAAATGGGCAGGAAGGCGCTTTTTAACTTTAGAGCGGGCCACAATGCTACTTTTTTCCAACAGTGGAGCAGCTCCCTGTGCGCCGTAACCTGGAGAAAGGCAGATGAGAGGCATTTGTCAGCTGTGACCTTTTCATGACAGGCCGTCTTCAAAATTGGCTGTTTCGTGGTGGCAAGTGCCAATAGCATAGGCACTCCCGAGTTAACGGCTTTGATGTTCCTCCCGGAATTGATCCATCGCATCTCTCAGCGTCGGAGCGGCGGTTGTTCCGATATTTCATTCGCAGGGTAATTGCAGAGAGAAGTGACAGCCCTCAGTGTGCGTCTAGCCGCTGAGAGCTGTGTGATCCTGTGTCAGGATGGGGAAGTCCCTCAAAACTCCTGCAGCTGTCGAGGTGGGCTGGGCTTTGCTGACCACTGCCCAGAGACCCACTGCAGAGCCCCAGCCTGGTTGACAGTGTGGTGACCCACAGGGACTTGGGCTGCACAGCTGGGGCTGCAGAGCCTGCTGGAAGCACCTGCTCAGTGCCCCCTTTCTTTACCAGGACCCATGTCAGGTGTCCCCCCAACCCTCACCTCCAGGCTGATACTCTTCTGGACTCTTCCATCCGGAGACGTTGGGAGAATTGCCCAAGGTCACGCTGTCAGTGAGCGGTAGAGCTGGGGGTCAAACAAGGCGTGTCTGCCTCCTTCCCTGTGCCCTTTCTGTCACAGCATTGTGATGACAGCCAGCTGTGACAATCAGACGGCTCCGGCCTCCCTAGGTGACTCTCTGGTCTTCTTCCCCACGTCCCCTCCCTTTCTTCCACTTCTGTCTTCTTCTTGGCCTCTCACCCTTCCTTTCCCTCTTCTCCTTCCGCTTCCTCCTGGAGGGAGCGTTTTGTGCAGCACTGTTCTAGGTGTCTGCTCTTGAGATCGTCTGAGCTTCAGAGGAGCAGCCAGTGTGCACATCAGCCCTTTCGAAGCTCACATCCCACTTTCAGATGGAAAATCCAGCGGAGTCATCCACGCTCCACCTGAGTGAATGGTTCTGTGACTAATTCAGAAAGGGTGGTATGAGGGATTCAGGGAGGAAAAGAGAGACAGCCAGACAGACAGAGACAAAAGTGAGCTTCCTGCCTGCCCACGTTTCTGCACAGCTGATGGGTTAATGGGGTGAACTGTCAGCTCTGGTCACAGGCAGCTGTCCTGAGAGGCTGGCGTGCACCTGTGACCAGAAATGGGATTCTCAGCCAGGGACGCCCAGTCCTTCTGACGGGCTCATTGCAAACTCACAGATGCACAGTTTTAACCCTGGAAGACTTTGGAGAGCGTATACATTTTAGAATAAGTGAATCAAGGCCCTAAGTAAGTTTCTGTTGTGATTGCATTAAACTTACAGGTTAATTTGAGAATTGTCTTCCCCTCCAAAAAGATGGACTGTTTCTTATTTTATTTGGATCTTCTTTTAGGATGTGTAATAGAATCTACAGTTGTTTCCATACGTAGGGTGACCGTATATCTTGATTTGCTTGGGACAGTCCCAGTCTCCCCTTTGGCCCCATGTCCCTTCCCACTGGCTCTCCCTGTCACTCTCATCTCAGGTGGTAAGTCACATGGGCACCTTACACATAAGGTCTTGTGTATTCTTTGTGGTGGTTCCCACATACATGTTAGATTTGATTGCAGTCGTGAATGATAACCTATCTTAAATTCTATTTTTTACGTATTTGATATTGGTGTAAAGAAATGTTACTAATTTTTATAAGTCTTTCTAGACTCTCTTGTTCTGTCTCTAGAGCCAGACTGCTGGGTCCAAGTCCTAGTTCAGCCACTTTCTAGCTGCGTGACCTTGAGCAAGTTACTTAATCACTCCGTGCCCCAGGAATCCTTATTCCTCATTCCTTTTTCTCATCACTGTTTCAGTGTCCTTGTCTGCTTGCTCCATCATCTCTCTCCTTGTTACTGATTGGTTCTTCTCCGGGTTGTGGATCATATTTTCCTGCTTCTTTGCATGTATTGTAATTTTTTATCAGATGCTTGGCATTGTGAATGTTACATCTTGGGTACTGGTTGTGTTTTCTTTAATAGTGTTGGGGTTCCAGCATGTAAAGTTATTTGGGATTAGTTTTATCCTTTCAAGACTTGCTTTTAAGCTTTGTTAGGTTAGATCAAGAGCTGCCTTTAGTGGAGGGCTAATTCATCCCCACGGCTGAGGCTTACCCTTCTGGGGCCTGGGGCCTCGTGTGCTATGGGGCCTTTCCACTCTAGCTAGTGGGAATGCTAACTCTTCCCAGCTCCGTGTGAGCTCCAGCAACGGCTCTGCCTGTTCTTTTCTGGTGGTTCTTTCCCTGGCCTCACATAGCTATTTTTTTCAAGTATGCACAGTACTCAGCCAAAGACTTGAGGACACCCAGGCAGATCTCAGGAGCTCTCTCTCTCTCTGTTTGTGCAGCTCCCATCTCTCTGGGACTCTACCCCACAAATTCTAGACACGGTGGCCTCCCAAACTCTGATTTTGTTTTCTTAACCTAGTGAGGCTGCCAGCTCCCCATGCGCCCTCCACCCCACCCCACAACATTGCATCCTGGGAACTGCATCCCAGCCATAAGCTGGGGCAGCCGTGGGGCCCACCTTGTCTCTCTCCTGTCTCTCAGGAATCCCAGTCCTGCGCTGCCTTTTGTCCAGTGTCTGAAAACTGTTGCATCGTATACTTTCCTGGTTTTCTAGTTGTGGGAGAGTAAATCTGGTGAGAGAGCAGATCTGCTCCTTGTTACTCCATCATGGCCAGAAGTGGAAATTTTTAACCTACCCTTTTGTTGTTGATTTTTAATTCTAACCTATCCTTTTCTTTGGGGGGGAAAAAAAACCCCTATTGTTTTGTTATTGGTGTCTAGTTTTATTATATTTTTGTTAGAGAACAAAGTGTATGTGATGATGATTCTTTGGGATTTTATTGAGGCTTACCCTGTGGCTTTATGCTAGGTCCATTTTGAAAGATATTTCATTTGTCCTCTAACAGGCTGAGTCTGTTGTTAGGGATGGAGAAGGGAGCTCCAGGAGGCAGGGAGGAGCCAGGCCATGAGAGGCCTGGAGGGCTGCCCTGAGGAGCTCAGGCCTGCTGAGGCAGAATTGACAAGATTTGGGCACCTTGTAGAGAATATTTGGGGGGGTACATTCATTTCTAGTTCTGTATTGAGAACTTCTCTCCTGACCTCTGCGCTCGTTGGCCCCAGAGGATGCAGGCCTGGTCTTGGTCTGACCTGTTCTTTTCCTTCTGCTTGTAAGCTTGAGATGGGAGCTAAGGTGGCAGTCCCAGGCCCTATGGAGAAGTGATTGATCGCTGTGAACTGAAGGGCCCTGGGGCCAGCCACCTCAGCAAGAATAAGGTTCCAGTGTGGGCTTGGTAGATGGTCAAAGTCACCCTATGCAACGGTCAGTCATGTCAGTCCCTCTGCCCTCTCCAGGAGGGCAACCAAAGAGGGCTTCTCGGAAGTGAGTGCCCCATTGGTGAAGGGACATTTGGGTGCCTTCCTTGACCTCCGGGAGGCTATCACCACCTTGGGGCAGTTTATTGGAGCTGAAAGATGAGAAGGCTGCCCTTAAAATGGCCCCTGGCCAAGGTCTTACTTGTTGAATGCTTGACCAGAACAGAGAATGTGTCTTTTTTTCTCCTGCCTCGATGCCTAGGCCAATCCGTAAAGCAGAGTGGGTACACAGCACAAATTGTGTAGCTCATTTTTACTCTCCAACTATTAGTAATAGATCTATCTGTCTACATCTATCATCTATCTATCTATCCATCCATCTATCTTACCTACCTCTATCTAGCTATCAATGGTCTACCTATATCTATCAATATGATTTACCTACCCATATCAATCTATCCATCCATCCCTCCATGTGCCATCATCTATACCAGTTTACCTACCTCTGTCTATCTGTCTATCTATCTACCTATCATCTTTGCTTTTACTTAATACTGAAACTTGAAGATTTTCCATATTGATACGTAAGAGTTTCCTCATCGCTTTTTATGGCAGCGTAGTATTTCATGATGTGTGTGAACGTTACATGATTTAACCACCCCTCAATTAATGAACATTTAGGTTCTTTTCAGTGTTTGATGTCTCAGGCACTCTTGGAACCTCTGCATGTATCCTACCCACCTCTGTAGGGAGGCAGGTGGAACAGCTCTTACTGTGCAGTTCACAGATGAGAACGCTGAGACTCAGAAAGCTTGAGCAGCTTGTCCAAAGTCACAGAGCTGGTAGGTGGCAGAGCAGAGCCTAAAGCACAGGTCTCCCGATGCCCCTCCTTGTGTTCTATTCACAGATGTTTGATGGATCCAGAAATGAAGGGAACATTTCACCTAATCTTTGGTGTGTTCTCCTGCTGTTTTTGCACAGAGTATATATAAATTTCTCATAAATATTCTTTAGGAATATTTAAATATAAATGAAAAAGACATGACCATATTTCCTGCTCTCCCGTTATTTCTGGTATTATTTTAATGATGTTGCCCTTCATTTGGGTCTCGTGTCTCCTACCTGTCCTCTCACCCATCCGTTATTCGTTCACTGTTGCCAGGTTTCATGATGTGCCATGCATGCACACTTCGTTAGCCATCCTTTCACTCAGGAGCGGAACTCCCGCACTGCCATCGACCGTGTATTGTGTTTCTGCCGCTGCTTCGGCAATTATGCAGAGGTGGCTGGCGCTTCTGTCAGGAACAGCTCCTCACTCTCCTGTCATTTCAGAAGGGACTAGGGTTTAAGCATGAGAATAACATGCTCATTTTTAGAGGGCCTGACAAGAGAGAACACTGATGGCACAGGTCCTTATAAAGCTTAGAAAAGAAGGCGCATTGAAAGGGAATGCATTTTAGGAAGGGGAGGGAAAATCCGTCCATCCACAAAGCCTGGGAAGGCCTCCACATCTTCCTCTGCATGTCAACTCTTGCTGCCATGTTACCCCTTGAGGCAGACTGTGTCACACTCATCTCCCTGAAGCACCGCTCCGGGGGACTTTTCATTGCTTCCCACTGCCCCCAAACAGAACCCAGACTCTTGGGCATGGCCTTCAAGACCTCACAATCAGAATGCAGCTTCCCTTTCTAATCTATTCTACTTCCCCCGTCTCATATGGAAGAGTTACCATGGTTATCTTTGGAGGGTTTGAATGTAGTAAATTTTTTCTACATGTCCATTTAAAAATTTACTTTTCTTTCTTTTTTTTTTTTTTTTTGAGGAAGATTAGCACTGAGCTAACTACTGCAATCCTCCGCTTTATGCTGAGGAAGCCTGGCCCTGAGCTAACATCCGTGCCCATCTTCCTCTACTTTATATGTGGGACACCTACCACAGCATGGCTTGCCAAGCGCTGCCATGTCCACACCTGGGATCTGAACCAGCGAACCCCAGGCTGCCGCGCCACTGGGCCAGCCCCTGCTTTTCATTTTTATTGAATTTATGTATATATTCTTTGAAAGAGTCAGATAATTCTACAAGGTTTGCGCTCAGAAAAGAACAGCTCCCTGCAACCACATCCCCACACATGTTCAAATCCTCAGGCGTAACGACTTTTAATTTTTTAGCTTAATCTTTTGGTTTTTACCTCCATATCTCTAAGTAACATGCCTGTCTTGCTATTTCTCATTTTCTCTGCTCATAGGCATTATCTGTTCACTTTTGTTTATGGGAGAAAGGATTTAACCATCTTTCTTCTTTCAACCTGCAACACACATGAGCCCGTCCTGTCCTCCCCCACCCCCGATATAGTTAGATCCATATTTAAGATTTCTTTTACTGTGGTTACTTAACTGTTATTCATGTCTGAGCCACATAAAAACTGAGATTCATTTTTCTTTCCTGTATCACTTTTTGTTTTTCCTGGAGTTAATATTGTCCTTTGGTTTTTGTTTTTTGGTTGCTTTCCTATGTGCTCATCACTAATTCAGTCCACTTCTTGACAGTTGACTAAATAGCCTATTGGGCCCATCACACAAGACGTGTCTCATTAATTCCATCTTCTTGAGGACGTCTGTCTCTGTGACTCTGGTGTTCTTCAATCTCGACGCTGCCCTTTATTTCTTATGCACACCTGCCATCTTGGGGTCATGCTCTGAATTTCCTTCTCTCCTCTCTTTCCTAATGTGTCCCTTATTTATTTATTTTTTTAAGATTTTATTTTTTCGCTTTTTCTCCCCAAAGCCCCCGGGTACATAGTTGTATATTCTTAGTTGTGGGTCCTTCTGGTTGTGGTATGTGGGACGCCACCTCAGCGTGCCTCGATGAACGGTGCCATGTCCGCGCCCAGGACTTGAACTGACGAAACCCTGGGCCACCTGAAGCAGAGCGTGCGAACTTAACCACTCAGCCATGGGGCTGGCCCCATGTGTCCCTTATTTTAATGAAACTCTTCCCATGTTTGTTTCCTAGGAAAGAGCATGGGAAAAGTTTAATATTTTGAAATTTTTCAAGACTGAAAATATTTCTGTTCTGCCCACATACTTGACACATTGTTTGACAAATCTTGGAATTCTGGGAAATTTTCTTGAGTGATTTTGATAGTTAACTCCCCTTTTCTCTGGTCTGTCTTTCTAGGTCTCTAATTATTCAGATGTTGGACCTCTTGTGCTTTTTCTTTTTTACTATTTTCTTTTTCTTTGTTCTTTTACTTTACTTCCTGGGGAATATCCTAAGTTTTATCTTCCAAACTTTTCATTGAGTCTTCTGTTCAAGTTTTTAATTCTGATTCTTCCAGAGGTTTTTTTCCTCTCCTAATGGTCTCTTCTTAGAGAAATAACATTCTTTTGTTGTTTTAAGGCTTCTATAACTTTTTGTATCCCTCTGAGAACAGTTATATTTTTTAAAGTTCTTTTAAAACAAATTCCTGCATCTTGACAGTTACCTCTGTTCTTGAGAGGCTTTCCCAGGTGTGTGGTCACCGTTGGTGGACTGCTCATATTTAAGACTGGAGTACCTACAAGCTCCTTGGAGGCTCTGAGCCGAAGATGGTGCCTGTAGATTGTGACCTTCACTCCAGTGTGACTGAGCTGGACCATTCCCTTGGGGAACCCCATGTCGGTATCTTTAGGTCTCCCTTGAAGGCTGGTCAGAGTCCCCAGAGAAGACCAGTCTCCTGGCCACATGGGAAAGGCCTGGCTGCCGACGTTTCAGGAGCCGAACGTGGGAAGAGCGGTGAGACTTCAGTAGTCAGTGTGTAAAGTTTCTCCTGAGCTCTCTGTTTTCTGTGTGGAGCCCCCAGCTTCGGTGGGCTCAGTTTGTCCAAGTTCACAGACTCTTCCGGAGAACACGTCTCCAGGGACCTGCTGGGCTGAGGGAGGAGCAGCGTCTGCTGGGCAGAACCGGGTGGGCGGAGTTCTGGGGACTTGTTTCTAAGTGAGATGCTCAACCTTTCCTCCTGTTTACCTTCAACTTTGACCTCCAACTTCTAGGTCTGTCTGGGGCCGGCGTTTTCTGAGATTTGGGGGGACTTTACGGTTTAAATCATGTGCTTCTTTGCCTACACCATTGCTGGCTTAATCTTTTGGGATCTGGGGAGTCCTTTACCACCCAGTCATCTCTCCAGCTTTTAAAATTTGTGGCTAGTATTTCCTCTCTTATTTTCCCCATCTTTCCCTTCTGCCTTAAAGAGAACAATAGATGCTTGTTATAAATCTACTGTCTTTCACCAGGAATATCCATTGTTAATATTTTTCTACATCGTGCATGTATTTTATAATTAGAAATGAAGAAACTTTTTTAAAGGAGGAAAGAAAATCCCCAATATTACAAATTATTATTTTTCTCTTCTTCCTGCAACCTAAAGGAGACTCTATTTAACTAATTATAATGATGATAATAGAAGTAATAATAGTTGTGATAATAATGGCAGCTACCATTTATTAGGTGCTCATTAGGTACCAGAGATGGTACTAGACATTGTCTCCTATTGTTTTATTGTGTTATTTTCATGGACAAAACTGAGACTCAGAGAAGTTAAGCAACTTGTCCAGGTCACACAGCTAGTTAAGTGGTAAGCTTGTATGTGAGCAATAACAGATCAACCATAAACAAAACAAACAAAACTATGCTGGCTGGTTTAAGGCAGTCCCCTTAGTTTGTTTGAGATTTTTGCGCTTTGGTTATCCAGATGACGGGGTGGCTGGCATTGTCTTTCCAGGCATAGGAATCAATTTTTCCATCTCTAAATCTAAGCACTGATCATGTTTATTTAGCAAGGTGGTATTTCATTTAACAAATATTAACCCAACACGTCTTTACTGAGTCCACTCCCCTCCTGATGCGAGATGAGGAGAAAGTCTTAAACACTTTCCATCTTCTTAGTCCCTCTGGGCATTTTGAATGTACCCAGCAAAGCGTGTGTTAGACTGACCTGCTTTGTGCAAGGACCAGCCACTAGGATACAAGTGCACACTCATGTTTAAATGGTGTGTTATCAGTCTTCTCCCAGCATTTGGATGAGAGAGTCTTGTTGTGACCCCTCTCTGACCCCATTCCTTCCATGCAGGGGGACTTTGCTAGTGACATCCTGGCCTCTCTCCATCCTTGCCCACTTTTCTCCAGGGAGGCTGTTCTGTGATTGGCGGAATTAAAGAAGGGACTGGGCTTGCTCAGCCCAGCTCCCTCCCGTAGCAAGTTCCCATTCTCTTTCCACGATGTGATGAGCTTGGGGGGCAGGCCTGCTGTTTGGGGGCGTGTGTGTTCATTTGGACACACGTCTGAGCCACATTCTCCGATCTGGTTTCCATCAATATTAAAGCTGATGTTTGGCGTCTGTGTGGCTCACCCCTGCATCTAGTTGCATTTGTTTCCAAACCTGGATAAGGAGGAGGGGTGTGATGCCTTCAACTCCTTAGAATCCCAGTAATTCCCTGCTGATTGACAGGGGTGATTTCATTTTGTGTTTAAAGGACATTACAGTATAGAAGAATCTGCTCCTTTGAAATCCGTGTGCTGTCAGGGAAGGAAGGAAGGAAGATGTTTGAACTTCCCGTTTAAAATAAGAGTAGTTAGCAGCATATTGTTTTGCAAATGAATTTTTATTACTTTAGAGAGCTTGAGTATTTAATGAAGCCTGCCATTAATTCTTCATAGAAATGCAAATCTGTCTCCTTTCCCAGGAGTGCTTTCAGACCAGGATGAAACCCTCTCTGGAGGCACATTCTTATGGTGCTGGAATTAACAAGCTTTCCGAAGAAGAAAAAAGGATTTTGGAGAATCTTTCTTTTCTTGATCTCACTGTCCACATTGTTCTTACAGCACATACAAAAGGCTTTACGTTTGCCCCACATTTTAGTTATGAATTTGCATCAGTAAAACTTGAGATATCCTCATGGACAGCTCATCTGCCCTGCATCTCTGCAGGGAACCAGGCCTTACAGGATGCTTGGGCCACCACCCATCCACCAGTGGGGAAGATTGAGAGCACATGGAGGGAACAGGAAGATCTGAGCTCATGGCAGATGTGCAATAAGGGGACCTCTCATCCATTTCTTGCTCACCTGCCCGGCCCTCGTGTTTTTCCTCATTGCCTCCTGTTTTCCCCTTCCTTTGCCTCAGGAGAAGGTCTTCCCTCTTCTCTCTGGCAGTCAGGGCCTCTGTAATGTGGTTTCTGTCCAGCCTCTATGGCTTCATCTTCCACTTTTCCTTTCAACTTTGGTCTAATTCACCTTCTTCCTCACCCCATGGGGACCCCATACACTCCTGCCTCAGTGCCTTTGATTGTGCTGCTCTTTGTTTCTGAATGCCTGGATCTTCCAACATCCAGTTCAAATGCCAATGTCTTCACCACCTCCCCTGACCCCTCTACCTCCTCCATCCTCTAAGCTCCCCCGTAGCACTATATGTGGACCTTCCTTATGGCACCAACCATATTATACCTGCAATAATAAGATTAATACCAACCATGACAACAACAGCTAATGTTTATTAAACACTCCAGTGTGTCAGGCACTGTTCTAGGCAATTAAAAGCAGCAGATTATTTAATAATCAAAATATGAGAGATTTCTGCTTCTGGACAAGACAGAATAAAAAGGGTTGAATTAGGGGATGGCCCCGTGGCCGAGTGGTTAAGTTCGCGCACTCCGCTGCAGGCGGCCCAGTGTTTCGTTGGTTCAAATCCTGGGCGCGGACATCAAACCACGCTGAGGCAGCATCCCACATGCCACAACTAGAAGGACCCACAACGAAGAATATACAACTATGTACTGGGGGGCTTTGGGGAGAAAAAGGAAAAAAATAAAATCTTTAAAAAAAAAAAACTTGTCAGCTCTTTAAAAAAAAAAAAGAGTTGAATTACCCCTCACCTAAAACGAAAGAAAAAATTGAACAAAGTTTATGAAATAATGGTTTTCAAGACACTGGACAACAGTCAAAAGTGATCTCTGAGACATGGGAAACCAGAGAGTTGAGCCCTACGATGCTACTACCCTGAAGGGTTCGCAGGCTGTGCGTGGGGGGAGGCCCAGGCCCACCCTGGCAGACTCCTCGAGTGGAGGAGACAAAGCTAAGGATTCAGGGAAGCAGGGCAGCTAGACTAGGCAGGAGAAAGAGCTCCCGAGATACCCACTGGAACCCCGTGAGTATTCAGCTGAGAACTGCTCGGCCCACACGTTTGAGGAAAGTACTCCAAGCCAGCAAAAGGACGGCCCCAAAGGTGCAGAGAGAAGAGAGCCCAGTGCCCCCACAGGGCGGGGACAGTGAGGGTTCCCTCCAGCCGGGCTAGGAAACCTCGTCACTCGCGAGGTGATGGATATACTCCTCCCAAAGATCTTGCCTCCTTAGTGAGAGTTATTAGCCCTTAGCTAAACTCTGCTCTGGTCCTACCTAAAAAATCTTAAAAACCAGACCAGGAAAGACAAAACTGATTCCAAGTAACTTGCCTGCGTCCCAGGACAGAGCGTAAGAATTTTGTATTCCATATAGAAATACGAAAATATCCAGGGCCAACAAGGGAAAGTTCACGATGTCCCTCATCTAATTAAAAGTTACCAAGCGTGCAACAAAGCAGGAAAATGTGGCTCCTAAGGAAGAGAAAAGCCGGGACTGGGAACCAACCCAGAACTGACACAGACATTGGGACCAGCAGAGAATAGCATTCAAACTGTCAGAACTGTGTGTCATATGTTGAAAACAAGTTAAACAGAGCTATGGAAGATATCAAAAGACCCAGATCAAATTTCTAGAGAAGAAAACTCCGTAGTTTTCACACACACATATATATGATATATGATGTATATTGCATAGGATTAACAGCAGAATAAAGATTGCAGGAAAAAGATCAGGTAACTTGAAGACACAGTAATATAAATGATCTAACATGAAAACAGAGGGAAGAAATGAACAGCATCCGTGAGGTGTGGGACAGCTTCAGGTCGCCTAGGATGTGGGGGATTGGATCTGCTGAAGTTGAGGAGAGATAAAGAGGAGAACGGAAAAACGGGATAAGAAATAATGGCTGAAAATTTCCCAGATTTGATGAAAGCTATCAACCCACAGATTCAAGAAGCTCAACGAATCCCAGATGTAGGAAATGTGGAGAAAACTGCACCATAGTCACATTGGTCCAAACCAGTGATAAAGAGAAAATCTTAACAGCAACCGGAGGAAAAAGATCTATTGCCTACAAAGGAGCAGCTTCTAGAAGATTTCTCATTGCAAACACTGTAAGCGAGAAGACAATGGAGCAATGTCCTTAATGCATTGGGGGGTAAACCGTCACCCAGAATTTACAACTAGACAAAATATCTTTCAAGCATGAAGATGAAAGAGACTTTTTCAGACATACAGAGGCTGAACGATTTCACCACCAGGAGACTCATACTGTAAGATAGGTTTAAGAACCCCTTTGGGCAGGAATTCCATCCCAGATGGAAATCTGGAACCCCACAAAGAAATGAGCACTGGAAATGGGAACTACATGGATAAATATCTAAGATTCTCCTCTTATTTTTAAATCTCTTTCGAAATTAATTGTACGTACAATGGAATATTATTCAGCTGTGAAAATGAATGATATTCTAATGCGTGTTACAATGGAGACAAACCTCAAAAACATTATGAGAAGCCAGACACAACAGCTCACACATTCTATGATTCCGTTTATGTGAAATGTCCAGAACACCTAAAAGAGGAGAAACAGAAAGGAGATCGGTGGTTGCCAGGGGCTGGGGGAGGGGAGACGGGGGTAAGCCCTTAATGCTTATGGGGTTTTCTTTTGGGCTGATGAAAATATTTTGGAACTAGATAGAGGTGATGGCTACACAACACCGTGGATGTACTGAATGCCACTCAGCTGTTGACATTTTTTTTTCTTCATAAAGATTGGCACCTCAGCTAACAACAGTTGCCAATCTTCTTCTTTTTTTGATTTTAATTGCTTTTTCTCCCCAAATCCCCCCAGTACATAGTTGTATATAGTTTTTTAGTTGTGGGTCCTTCTAGCTGTGGCATGTGGGATGCTGCCTCAACATGGCCTGACGAGCGGTGCCATGTCTGCACCCAGGATCCGAACCGGCGAAACCCTGGGCTGCTGAAGCAGAGCGCGTGAACTTAACCAGTTGGCCTCAGGGCCGG
Source organism: Equus przewalskii (assembly GCF_037783145.1). NCBI lineage: Eukaryota > Metazoa > Chordata > Mammalia > Perissodactyla > Equidae > Equus > Equus przewalskii. Next base: position 113,576,679 of record NC_091833.1, on the reverse strand, counting down.
CCCTAGCTGTTGACTTTAAAATAATTAATTTTATGTTGTATGAATTTCACCTCAATGCAAAACCTTTCTTAAATGACTGTTTCAACAGAAATAATTAACTAATGCGAGGTTTATACGTGTATAATTAAAATGTATGACAAAAATAGCCCAAAGACCAGGAAGGGACGAATGGAAGGCTGCTGTAAGATTCTTATATTCCATGTGACGCGGGATAATATCACTCGAAGGGAGACTGTGAGAAGTGCAAGATGTGTAATGTACGCCCTAAACCACTGCTCAGATGACAACACAGAGTATTAGCTAATGGACCGCGGAGGGGATGAAATGGAAACATCAGAAATACTCACCTCAGAAGGAGATGGTAGGAGAGGATGCGCCTTAAAATGGTTATGCTGAGTGAAAACAGCCAGACAGAAACAGTACGTACTGTGATTCCATTTATAGAAAAATCTAGAAAATGCAAACTAATCTATAGTGGCAGACAGCAGGTCAGCTGTGGCTGGAGGGTGTGAGGGTGGGATACACAGGACGTGAGAGACTTTGGGGGGTGATGGGTGAGCTCGCTATCCTGATCGCATTCACCATCCCAATTTCGGTCTTTGGTTGCATGGGTGTGTAAACATGTCAACACTTAGACACTTAGCAAATTATAGACTTTAAATATGTGCAGGTTATTGCACAGTAATTGTACCTCAGTAAAGCTTTTTGTTTTATCCTATGTGTTGGGAGGTGTTATTCTTGCCATTTTGCAGATGAGGAAATGTGGGCCTCGAAGGCTTAGTGGACTTGCCCCAGCTCAGCAGCTAGTAAGCTGCAGGGTGGATCCCACACCCGGGGCGTCTGGCTCCGGAGCGCGGGCCTCCACCTGCGCCTCCACCGTCCTCGGTTATGAGCCCGTTCAGGTTACATCCGTGTCTGAGTCATCTCTGCCTCTTCTCTCCCCTCCCCATCCTCTAGGTGCATCACACATTCCTTTATACTATATTTGATACTTATACATATTTGATGCTCACTAAATTTTTTTGTATTAATAAACAAAGGTGTAAATATATTTTCCATTTGTGAACTTACTGTGAAAAAGTGACCCTGGGAAAGGGAGTTTGCGGGAAGACTGAGATCTGTAAAGAAGTGTAGAGACAGCTTCCGAGCCTTCCCACGTAGACGTAATCAGACACAGCTCTTGGGGTCCCATTCTCACGGCATGTCCAGCCTTGCGAGGATGTTGGACCACCTGTATGAGCCGTGTCTATGCAAGCTGAGTCCAGCTGCTGGCCCTTACAGAAAGCCCATCCGGGAGGCCCAGGCCCAGGATCTGCAGTTTCCATGGAAACCAGTCCGTGGGCAGGTGCCTGTCACCTGGTTCTCCAAGCTGGGGAAAGATTGGGGTGTACTAGCAGCCTTTTGAGAACAGGACGTCTTGTTCCCTTTCAAGCGTGGACATGAACCGCCTTCTCCCAGAGGAGCTGTGTTTCTGTACTACAGTGCTGTGCATGGTTGCCTCTGGCCTCTGACGTCTGTGGGCTTCCCTGTGAGTCACAGATGCCTGCGCCGGCAGCGTACGTCTTTGCAGAACCACGTTCCATTTGTGGTCCTTCCTCAGCCTGCGAGGCCTGTTTTAGGTACCACCTTCCCAAGAAGCTTTTGCAGGTCCTCCAGCCAGAATTTTCTTCCCCAGCCAACAGCTACCGCAAGTGGGCTATGTGCTTCTTTGGGGCACTTTTTCCTTTTCCCTACATCAGAGGTTTTCCTGAAGGACAGATCATTGAGATGAAATCTGAGCTTTTCAAACCAGGACTTGCATTCCCTGAGGGACACGGGGACGGGCACAGGAAGGTTGTGCAGCCGTGGGAGGAGCCCGGGCCATGAGCTCTGCCAACCTTCAAGTAAAGACTTTTCCTTATGCCGACTACTTCAACACTTCTGAATATAAACATATGAATATTAGAAATAGGTTACATAGGGACTAGCCCGGTGGCGCAGCGGTTAAGTTTGCATGTTCTGCTTCAGTGGCCTGGGCTTCGCAGGTTCGGATCCCGGGTGCGGACATGGCACCTCTTGTCAAGCCATGCTGTGGCAGGCGTCCCACATATAAAGGAGAGGAAGATGGGCACGGATGTTAGCTCAGGGCCGGTCTTCCTCAGCAAAAAGGAGGATTGGCAGCGGATGTTAGCTCAAGGGCTAATCTTCCTAAAAAAAAAAAAATAGGTTACATGTCAGAAAACAAAATTCCACAAACTTTTTCAAATTTTTATATTGTGGTAAAGTGTATGTGGCATGGAATTTACCATTTTAACCATTTTTACATGTCCAGTTCAGTGGCATTAAGCACATTCACATAGTTGTGCAACCATCCCCACCATCCATCTCCAGAACTTTTTCATCTCCCCAAACTGAAACTCTGTGCCCATTAAACAGAAACTCCCCCTTTGCCCCTCCCAGCTCCTGGCCCCCACCTTTCTGTTTTTCCGTCTCTGAATTTGATTACGCGAGGTCCCTCATGTAAGTGGAATCAGCCGGGATTTGGCCTCTTGTGACTGGCTCATTTCACTTAGCATAGTGTCATCCGTGCTGTAGTGTGCATCAGAATTTCTTTCCTTTTTAAAGCTGAATAATATCCCATTGTGTGGATACATCCATTCCTCTGTTGGTGGACACTGGGGTTGCTTTTCCTTTGGGCTATTGTGAATCAAATTCCATGGGCTTTTACAGGTAAAATGAAGTACTTCAAGGGGGTATTATGCTTGTGCAGGCTACTTTTTGCTTTGTACTTTGGCTCCCTGTGCAGGGGAGAGGGGTGCACATTTACAGGGAGCTGCCTTTAGGGGCTCAGGCGGTGAGGTCTGAGAAGCATTAGACTGCGTTGTTCACTGTAGCAGTTTTTCTAGAGCAAGTATGAGAGGTAGTGGTAGTGGAGGAAAAATATAGAGAGATGCCAAAATGAACTGCTTAGTGGAGCGAATGAGTGGAGTGAGTGGATTCAGTTGTCTAGAATCCGCTGAGCCCCAGGGTGCTGGGCCTGCCCCCAGACGAGCTCTGTCCTTGTGGGGTGGACGATGTGGTGAGTGCCAGCATGGGAGAAGGGCATGGAATGAAAGAAACACAGAGAAGAGCGTGACAACAGGTGCAGAGCGAGGATGCTTCAAGGCGGGGAGTTGGGAACCAGAGACCCAGCGGACGAGTGGGAGATTTCAGGAGGACGAGGCTGCAGGGCATGCCAGTCACAGCAAAGAGCTCGGATGGTAGACACAAAGGGCGTGGTGTGTGGGGCTGTGAGCGATCAGGAACGGTGGAGGTCCAGGTGTGTGGGGGGCTGCAGAAAGAAGAACAGACCTTAGCTGGGAGCAGGTGGGGAAGGGCCTCAGGGCCTGTGAGGAGGTTGGAACTCTCGTCCTCTAGGTTGGGGAGCCTTTCAAGGATTTTGTGCTGGACAGCAACACAGTTCAATTTACCTTCCGGAGGGGTACATGCGGAATGAGCAGCTGGACTCCGAAAGCCCCGGAGAGTCTTTAAAAGCAGAGACGCCCTTGTGGTCTTAAATTGTGCACTGCAGGTTCCAGCACTGCTTCCTTGTAAATATTTGAGATGCGCCCCAGAGTCCCGAATTAATGACTGGCTGCCTTGTGTAGGCTGCCTGCTCTCTCTCTCTGACCTGCCCTCCACTCACAGCTCTCTGGTCTCTGGCTCGGCCCCTCCCCAGGTCCGAGGAGAATTGCTGCGGGAGAGAGTGCAGCAGCTGGAGGCCCAGGAGGGTCGCTTTGCAGAGTCCCTCGTCTCCCTGCAGTTCCAGAAGGCGGCCAGGATGGCCAAGACCCTGTGGGCATACACCGCCCTCCTGAGCATCCAGGACCTGCTTCTGGAGGAGCTGAGCGCGTCGGAGACCCTGACAAAGGCAGCCTGCGCACAGATCCTGGAGTCGCACAGCCCGGTGAGTGCAGGCCTGGGGAAGGGAGGAGGATGAGCAGGCATCGACAGCCATTGGTTCTTTCTGGTGCTGCCTCCGTGCCTCCATTTCACTGTCCTGTCTGTGCCGTAGGCTTCAGTGAGGTACCGTACACGGGAGCACACTGCACCCTCCAACCCAAGGCTGCCCTATTTCATTGCCTCTAGGAAGCAAACCTTGTGAATTCTAACATTTTTAACATCTCTGAAACCGGGATGCCTCTTATAGTCGACAGCAGTGTTGTTTCTTTCGTAGCGCTATGAAAAATAACAGTGTAGCTTTCACTTAATGGTACTTTGGATGCAATGACATAACAGATTATTTTTTATTTTTATAATTCTAGTATTTACCATTATTCCTCCATGCTGCATTTTTTTTTAAGTTCAAGAGGCATATTCATAAACAAAAGCTATGGAAGTAACCGTTTTGAGGACTGCTTTTAGGTCCTTTATGTGTGGATTTTAGTATTTCATACATTACTTATAGTGAGGAAAGGAAACTCACATTTCTTGGGTGCCACGTATGTGGCAGGCAAGCACTGGCAAGCTTTGCCTGGACATACACTCATTTAGGCATTAATAATTCTTTACTTAATCATGTGTCTTAAGATGATCGTTTAAGCATGATTATTATTAATCGTTTAAGCATGATTAATAAGTTGCCATTTTATGCTGCTTTCCAGTTTTGCTCTTTGTTGTACATTATATCAATTAATTATTGAGCCATGCTGTGGAGTAGGTCCTGTTATCATGCTCGATTCTCAGGTGAAGACATTGAGAATCAGGCAGGTGGCAGGTCAGTATCTTTGTGAAGTCCATGTGGCTGACAGATGACAGGAGCCAGAAATCAGTCTGTTCGGACTTTTATCCACTCCGTCATGTCCATGACTGTCCCAGTTGATCTTGCCAATGGGGGTTGCCATCATTTCTTTTAGAAAGTAATAAATAACATTGGACTCTGAAGAGTCCGAAACTATTTTTCCGCAAACATTATGCGCCCTGCACTGTGAGAACTGTTTTTAGGGATAGAAAGGAAGTGGAAGCGTTGTTGGTATTCCAGCTCAAAACACCCCGATGCTGGGTAAATAAAAATAAGTATTTTTTTAATGCTTTTTGAGCTCAGGAGAGAATATGGAAACTCCCCAAGAGCCAAGGAGATGCAGAGGAAGCTGAGCTCACAGAGGAGAGGACAGCAGGCCCAGGGGCTGGGGATTTGGAGATAAATTTGGAGGAAATAGGAGATGGGGCTGTGGGATGTCCTGAGGAGGCAGAACACCCAGGGAGGGGTCAGAGGAGAAAGCCACCTGCTGCCCACAGGAGCCACCAGGGAAAGCTGTGCTGTAGCCCTGCTCCAGGCGGGGTGGGGGTGGGGGAGTCTCCCCTGCCAATCTGTAACCAAAGGCTTCCACTGGTGTGAGGGAGGAATCAGGAAACCTCCAAGGTGACAAGTTAAATTAAAATGGTTGAGGTTGGGGGCTGGCCCGGTGACGCATCGGTTAAGTTCACACATTCTGCTTCAGGGGCTTGGGGATCGCCAGTTCAGATCCTGGGTGCAGACATGGCACCACTTGGCAAGCCATGCTGTGGTAGGCATCCCACATATAAAGTAGAGGAAGACGAGCATGGATGTTAGCTCAGGGCCAGTCTTCCTCAGCAAAAAGAGGAGGATTGGCGGCAGATGTTAGCTTAGGGCTAATCTTCCTCAAAAAAAAAAAAAAGGTTGAGGTTGGTTGACTGCCCTGGTGTATGACTGAAGCAAAGACAAATCCTTTCCAGGGAAACATATTCTCAATCCAGGCACTTTAGGATTCCCGCAGATTAAGTTCAGCCGAAGATGAGTTCTCAGTTAAAGTTTAAAAAGTCACTGAACACATAAAGAAGCAAGACAGGATGACCTATATACAAGAGAAACAAAAAACGATGGATTAGAATCCCCAAAGACTTTAGATAGTCTGAATTATCAGTATAGAATGTAAAATAATGACTTAGGAAATTGTTAAAGAAGTTAAAGATAACAAAATGATTTAAAAATTTCATTCACTCAGAGAGCAAAGTGATTCTATGACATATATAATCATATGTCACTTAGTGACAGGGACACGTTCTGAAAAAGGCATCCTTAAGCGATTTTGTCATTGTACAAACATCACAGCGTGTACTTACACGAAAACTAGATGGCAGTGCCTACTGCACACCTAGGCTGTGGTACTAATCTTATGGGACCCCTGTCATCTAGGCAGCCTACCGTTGGTGGAAACTTCATTATGCGGTGCATGACTATATTGTAATACTCAAAAAAAGCAAAAAGAAAAAAGAACAAGGAGAAACTGAGAAATCTATCATTGTAGTGGGAAATTTCAGCACATCTGTTTCTGTGGTTGATCAAATGAAACGCAAGGAAAGATATAGATGAACTGAATAACACGTTTAACAACCTGTTTTTCACACACATCTACAGAATCTCACAGCCAAGTGTGGACAAATATTTATTCTTCTTCAGCACACATTGGAACAGTTAAAAACTAATTTTGACTGACTGTTTGAAAAGGGGCAATTAAATTCAAATCAGTTTTTAAAAAGATTATTACCAAAAGTCCATATTTGGGAAGTTTAAAAACATACTTCTGAATAATTCATGGGTCAAAGAAATCATAATGGAAATTTATAAGTACATAGAACAGAAAAATAAATATGACATATCAAAATTTGCAGGATTCAGCTAAAGCAGGTTTTAGAGGGAAATTTATGGCCTCAACTTATATTAGAAAAGAAGAAAGGCTCACAATTAATCATATAAAAAATTAGGGGAACCGACAACCAATGAACCTGCAGAAAGTCAAAGGAAGAAGACAGCATAAATAAAGTTAAAAACAAAACTACCGTAGAGAGAATCAAAAGTGAAATGTTGAATTTTTTGAAAAGAGTTAATAAAATATACAAATCTCTAGCAAGACTGGCCATTAAAAAAAGAGATAAAGGAGAAGTAATATCCAAAATATAAAAAGCAAGATAACTGTAGATGCAAGAGAGTTTTTAAATATTAGAGAATTCAATAAATAACTTTATGTAGATGAATCTGAAAATTGAAATGAAATGGAGAGTTTTTTAGAAAAAATATAGATGGCCAAAATTGGCTCAAGTAGAAAACAAGTCTAGTTTAGTCCTATTACCCTGAAAGAAATTGATTCAGCAGTTACAAAATCTGTCACACGCGAAGAAACAACTAATGCCGATAGTTTTATAGGTGAGCTCCACCACACTGTAACGTACAAATTTTTCCAGTCTCATATACACATTGTTCCTGATGTTAGAAAAACAGGCAATATTCCTCATTTTATGAAGCTCAGATAACCTTGACACCAAAACTGGGCATGAATCATGTGAGAAAGGACAATCACAGTTCGTTCTTACCGTGAACGGTAGATGTGCAATTCATAACCCAGCCATCTATAAAATAAATTTAGTACAACATGGCCAGGTTGAGTTTTTCTCAGGAATATAAGGTTTATTTAACATTAAAAGCTCCATTTACAAAATTTAACAGATTAAAGGAAAAAAGAAAAAAGTCATATGATCATTTCAGTATATACAGAACAAGGATTTTATTGAATTCAACACCCATTCAAGATAAAACTTCTTAGCAAATTAATAGGAGGAAACCTCTACAAAGGCTTTGCCCAGAACCCACAGCACCTATCGCTCCGTGAGGTGACTGGCATGGAGGTGGGCACTGTCCTGGATTACGGGTGAGGCGGCTGCTGAGGCCTTCAGAGAAGGGCAGGTCCAAGGTCATGTATCGAGTTAGGGACAAAGTGAGACACTGGAGCCTCTGGCTTTCAGTTCACAATTCATCTGCCCGTCGTAAGCGCCCTGAGAAATAGCCTCGCCTCAGCGCTGACACACCCGATGGCCCTTTTCACTCAAGACCACCCTGATTTCTATTACTAATCAGCTAGCACAACGCTTACATTTTCCATTTTATCTGAAAGCCCTTTTGAGCAATGTCAAAGCTTCCTTATTCTCTAATATCTTTAGAATAGAAGTTAATGTGTGTCCTGAACCAGAAGCGACTGAGAGGAAGTCAGATGATGCCGTGGGATCAGATTGGTGCGACGGCGAGGGCTAGATGCACTTTTTTTCTCCATCTGCATTTGGAGGGAGACATACCTGTGGTTTTGCTCCAGGTATTAGACTTTCATTCTGCTGTTTGATCGTTCTGTGAAAACCACTTTCCCATTGGGAACGGGCTTTTAAGTTGTAAACCTTCGGGAGAATTAAAAAAAGCATGAAATGAAATGCTTTGGAAGAAATGACTCCTGAGAAAACTATATCAAGCGCGGCTCATCTGATGAAAGATTCAGACTCATTTCGTGAAAGTGGAACGGATGCAGTGCATGACTGAATCAGGGGCGAGGCAGCAATGAGGGGCAAATTTGAGTAGGATGGACTTACAACCAGTGACCCTGAGCTCACCGTACCCGCTGTACTGGCATTTCGGTTTACATTTCTGTGCACCCCGCTCCCCAAGCCTGAACCGGCTATCTTTGTTCTTCCCTCTGGCTTGTTGCCCACATGAAGCGAGTCACCCAGTCTTCCCTTCTGCCTGAATTTTCTCACTTCTGGCTTTTGCCGCCCATCTTCACTGCTCTGACGAATCTAGACCTGAAAAATAAAAATGGCACGAATAGTCGCTTACATTCACTGAGCTCCCAGTAAGTCCAAGGTATCGTGTTAAATGTTTAACCCTCCGTCCACCCCAGGAGATTTTTCTACCCATTCTGCAGATGAGGAGTTGAGGCTTCGGAAGGTGAGGTCGTTTCCCCAAGGCCCCACAGGCGGGCAGCAGAGCCCGCACCCCCTGCCTGCCAAGCTCAGCTCTGCCCTCACGTCAGTCCCCACCTGCCTCTCCCTTTTCCTTCTCCGGTCCCCTCCACACCACAGCCAGAGGGATCTTTCCAAAAAGTAAAAATGATCATTGACAGCCCCATCCCCCAGCTCCAGATCTTAAAATCTCACCTCTACCACTCCCTCCCTTGGACGCTGCATTTTAGCCCCCGGTCCCTCTTGCTGCTCCGTGAACACTTGAGGCACATACAGGCCTCCGTTCCTTTCAGGGTGTCTGCCTAGAATGCTTCTGCCGCACCCCCTGCAAACTCCTATCCAGATTCTAAGACAAGCAAACCTCACCTCTTCTGTGAAACCATCCCTGATTCCCTCAGGCCCAGTTGGTCTCTCCCAGCTTTGTGCTCAAATAACCCTCCAGCCCGAATCTCTGCATTAGCAAATGTTGGCTGTTGCCTCTCCCTCTAACTGTGTTTGCACATCTGTCTCCCACACTGGACTGTGAGTTCCCAGAGTCTAAGGGTCATTCTCATTCAACCCTGAATCCCTCGTGCCCAGCAAAAGGCCTGGAACTACCTATCTGTCTGTCTATCTATCTATCTATCTGTCTATCTGTCATCATCGTCTATCCATGTATCCACTCATTCAACACGAGTGCTCACTAGAGACAACAGAGCCGAGAGAGGGGGCCCAGGGTCAGAGAAACCTGACATCTCTCCTCGCTGTGGCTCTTGCCCAGCTCTGTGACTTCAGGAGATTTACAGACACTCTCTGTGCCTCTGCTACCTTACCTATGTAATGGGATAATAACAAATTCCCACCTTGTGCTGTTTTGTGATGATTAAATCAATTAATTCATGTAAAGATACCCTGAATCCAATTGGCACGGTGTGGGCATTCAGTCAATGTCAGCTGCCCTTCTCATCTTATGGATAAGATGCTGCTGCTGCTTACTGTAACTTCTTCCACGTGCCAGGCGCTGTGCTCCCTGCTGGGGAGAGCAGAGAACAGCCACCCACAGTCCCCAGGCCCCTGCCTTCAGCATTTAGACTCTAGTGAGAGAGCAGGCATTGAGGGAGAAAATTCTAGAACCAAGTCTTGGATGCTAGTGCTAAGTGCAGGCAGATGTAGGGGTGCGGCAGGGGTTAGGACTGACTGACAGAACTGACCTCTGGGAGGACTTCCCATCAGCCCCTCACAGCCTGAAGGGTGCATTTCTACCTTATTTTCTATTCCTACCCTGGGCTCACCTGCTCCTTGGAAAATGAAAGTGCGACGCGCCAGCTCTCTGTGCTCTGCCTCGTCTGGGGAACACTGGCAGGTGCGGGTCCGGGCCGTCCTTCCCCTGCGTGGGCTGGGGCGGGCATCAGTGGAAGTGTGGCCCGTGACCAGGCTCCTGGCGTGCTGACAGTTCACACTGTTGGAAACGCATTAGGGCTGTTGGAAGCACCGAGTTCCGTTGTGTGCCCACTGGGATGCTGTGGCCTGAGGGAAGGTCACAATTACACATCTCAGCCTGTTAGAAGCGCCTGCTCGGTGGAAGCCTTCAAAGGCCTTCGTGGCCCTGGGGGCAAAACGCAAGCGCTGTCCACCCTGTGACCTCGGTTTACCTCTCTGGCCGTTTTCTCTTCTGTTTTGATTCCTGAGTGCTGTTTCCAAGCCTTTGAGGGGCTTTGAGACCCTTTTGAGAAGTTGGTGAAAACTTTGGCTCCTCTGCAGAAAGGCAGACCATTTTGTACATATCTTAGGAGGATCAAGGACCACCATCCCGTCATGAAGCCCATCTGAGGCCCTTTAGGTTTAAGCCCCACCCTCACCCTCCACCCCCACCCGGAGCACTGGCCATCGTGGTGAATAACGGGTTCAATATGTCTGCAGTCTTCAAGGCTGGGGACCCTGCTGCCTAACCCCCCTTACCTTCCTAAGCAGATGGCAGACAATCTCTTGTTCTAGATTATCCGATTCTGGTGGCCTAAGGATGCAGATTTCTTCTGTTTGGCCAATAAGAGGCAGTATAGCCTGGTGGTTAAGGACACACATCCTGGAGGCGGCTGGCCTCACATTCTGGCTCTGTCACTTAAGGGTGGCATAACCTGACAAATTACTTGAACTCTCTCTGCCTCAGTGTCCTCATCTGTCAAACAGGAGAATAAGAGTGTGTATTGCATAGGGTTGTTGTAAGGACTCAGTGAGATTAAACACGCTGTGTTGTTAGCACGCGCTGCTGTGAGTACCGTCAGTGCCGGCTGTGGGCTTCGTCCTCGTGGTGCATGCTGGTGCCCCCCCTGCGTCAGGGACAGGTGCTGGCCATGAGCACAGTGCTAAGTGCTGTAGACGGACAGGGAGGTGGAGACCTAGCCCTGCCCTCAAGGGGCTCACACCCTACCACAAAGGCACACAACAGAGATTTCAGGCGACTGCAAAAATGGGGCATTGTCTCGCTCTGCTCTGGGTCCTATAACGAAATACTATAGACCAGGGGCTTAGACAACAGACATTTATTTCTCACAGTTCTGGAGGCTGGACGTCCAAGATCAAGGCATCAGCAGATTCTCTTTCTGGTGAGGACCCTGTTCCTGGCTTGCAGACGCCGCCTTCTCACTGTGTCCTCACACGGCAGAGAGAGAGAGAGAGAGCGAGCTCTCTCCCTCTTCTTATGAGGACACTAATCCTATCCTGGTGGCCCCACCCTCGTGCCCTCGTCTAAACCTAATTACCTCCCAAAGGCCCCACCTCCAAAAACCATCCCATGGGGGGTTAGGGCTTCCACACGTGACTTTTGGGGGGACATAATTCAGTCCATAAGAGGTGTATACAAGGGGTGTTTTGTGAGCTCAATGGGAGAGGGAGTCTAGTCTCCCCAGGGACACAGAGAGCCCTTCACCAAGGAGATTCTTCTTAAGCCAGGGCTTGAAAGAAGACTCAGAATTGGCCAGGCAAACGGGAAGGCTGTTGAGGTGGAGGGTAGCAGCGTGTGCAAAAGCACTGGGGTGTGAGAAATCCAGGTGCAGTCTCATCACAGTTTGGCGCGGCTGATGGGGGAGGCAGGCAAGAGCAGGCCAGATTTCATCCCATGGCCCTGCCTGTCTAGACCACCTGCCCTCTCTGCGTGCAGGAGCTCCAGGAGCTGGAGAGGAAGCTGGAAGATGAGCTGGCACTCCAGGAGGCAGCCCAGCTGCAGCAGGCCCTGGCGAGTCAGCAGCAGCAGGCAGGCGCTGGGCCTGGGCTCCTGCACGAGCCCGAGGAGGCGGATTCCGAGAGGCAGGTCTCGGCGGTCCTGCGGCGAGCCCTGAGCAGGAGCCAGAAGCTGCTGGAGCAGCACGAGCAGAGGTGAGCCGAGGGCCCGATGGTGCTGTCTGGGTCAGTCCCCTGCAGGTCCGGGGGCGCTGGCCTCTCGAACTCAGCCGCACGCGACCCACCTGGGCTCCCACGCTGCTGTCTGCAGTGTCCTCCCAGCCTCAGGCCCCAGCTGCTAACTTTGCAGCCTGGCTCTTCTTCCCTGACTTCTTTCCGTACTTCATTTTGTTCTTTACCATTGAGGTTTTACTGAACATAACATTTTCACACTTTTTATTTTGAAATAGTTATGGACTCACAAGAAGTTGCAAAAATGGTGCAGAGTTTCCATGTGCCCTTCACCCAGCTTCTCCCCCGTGGCAGCATCTCACATAATCCCAGTGGGATTCTGGGAATCCAAACCAGGAATCCCTTTGGCACCGTTCGGTGAATGCAGGGCGTGCTCAGGTCTCACCGTGCACGCGGTATTTTGTATCCCGCTTTTGTAAAGTCATCAAACAGACCGAACCCCAGTCTGCTTTTTCTGTTGTTCTTTGCGTTCTTCTTCAATTCACATCAGGCAATTAGCCTTTGCCCGTAGCATTCAGAACTCATTAAGAACATTCAGAACTCTTGGAAAACATAATTTACAACAACTTCATAATTTCCCACTGTGAATATAATGTTAATGTGGAAAGGAGAGAGTGTAAACTATATACAGGGTATGACTCCATTTTTGAGAACACACACGCGCAGATTAATTGGAAGGAAATAGACCAGACTGCGATAGACGTGATTTCTGGGCGGTGAGATTACAGGTGATTTTGATTATTTGATTATGCTTTCCTGCGTAAGCACGACAAAGTGCAATTCTGTCTCATCGAAATAACTGTATGAGGAGCTGAATCTGTGTGATCAGAGGAAAATGCTCAGAGATGGTAACTTGACTTAGACCAGGATTTTAGGGTATGTGTTACTCTACTGTGCTCCATGCTTCCTGGAGGAAATCGCTGATGAGCAAGATTTTGATATGAGTTTGGGCTGTATTACCCAGAAAGCATGCAGGGTGGATAATCCATAATGCCAACTTTAACCAGCTAAGGAATCAGCTAGGCAGACGGCCTCCTGTGAAAGTCAGGAAGCCTGATGGAGACCCTCATACAAAGGCCACTCAGCCCCTGTGGTCAGAGCCAGGACCATCCTTGGAAAGTGATTCTGGGTCTGTTTCCACACAAGGGCACATGGCAGATGAGGACCCCAGACCTTGGGCTTCTTGAGCCATGACAACTAATACAGTTTTCAAGGTAGGATCACAGATCGCCCTGTAAAACCACAGCAAAGTCTGCATCCGGCTCCCGTGACACTTCTTGCTTTGCAGAGCCCTTCGTCCTGAGTGGGCCCTCCCGGATACATTATTGCAAATGGTGGGCACTCCCCGATACATTATTGCAAATGGTGGGCCCTCCCAGATACATTATTGTGAATGTTAGGCCCTCCCCAATACATTATTGCAAAGTAATCTAGGCAAGAAGAGGTAAGCCTCTTCTGGCCATCTCTTCAATGGATTAAAAAATAATAATAATGTAAATTAGACTTGTGATTCTTTGTTATTTAAATAACTAGATGATCTTCTCATGGGATCACTTTATAACAAAACTGGATTCACGTAGATTTATTTTCACTCTAGTTGGAGAGAAGAGCAAGAGAACAGCGTTGTGCTTGAAGATTTGCTGGAGAACATGGAGACCGACACCTTTGTGACCCTGTACAGCCAGGTGAGAACGCGTCAGCCATGTTCTGGGTCCATCCCTTGCCAGCACATCACGGTACCTTTTCCTCAGAGCCCACGTTTCTTCACATGTGGGACGAGGATGATGCTGTGAACCTCGGGAGCTGCTGAGTCAGTTTGTGAAAACCCCGGGCATGGGGCCAGCACATAGAGGACATCTGATTAGGGGATGGCAGCAGAGCAACAATAATCATTATTGCCCTGGCCAGTTTCTTTTCTGTGATTTGACAGGCGCCCATTCTTCCTCTTCTCAATCAGTTTAATATACACGGAGTAGGTTCCACCAGGAACAAAGGTAGTCCTGAAATCTGGGCCACACTAGGAGGCCAATGAGATTGCACCCCCTGTGTCAGCATGCTGTGTTGAATTGGGCAGTCTCTCTTGTTCTTGGCCAGAGTTGCCGCTCTCACCTCCCTCCCCGAGACAGAGCCCCGAGGCTGTGTACATGTAGCCGTGCGCAGCCTCACTAACCTACACCTGCCACTAGTTGTGTTTTATTTGCATCCGAGATGGGCCTCCTGGATGCTGTAAGTCCCAGGAAACATGATTTGTGCCGGTGGCTGATGCCGGTCACCACCATGTGGAGGTGGGTGTCGCTGACCATGGCTCAGGAGTTCAGAGGTGGCAGGGTCACGCTCTGTGATTCCTTCCACCCTTTCTTCTGGCCTGTGTTCAAGGCCAAGAAAGAAAAGGTGAGAGAACACAATCGCCCCGACTGCCTGTGTTTCCGAGAAAGCAAATGCCCCCAACCCCTGCAGCAGAGTTCCCTCGTGTCCTGAGATCTGGTCTGTGTGCCCCCAGCGTCAAGGAGGCTGTGCGGCCAATCCTTCCCCCTCAGCCTCGAAGAAGAGTCAGCAAGGAGAAGGCGGGACACTTTGGGGTGTCCAGCCAGCAGAATCGGCCACAGCTGTCCACAGGCGCACGCAGCTTCCCAGGTGAACCAGTTTCCTGTGGCTGCTGTAACGAGTTACCCGAGACTTCGTGGCTTAACAGAGCACAGGTTTATAATCTTACAGTTCTGCAGGCCAGGAGCGCTACGCGGTTCCACCAGATGGGAGTCCAAGTGGCGGCTGGCTTACCGTCCTTCCGGAGGCTCCGGGGGGAATCTGTTTCCTCTCATTCAAGTGACTGGCAGAACTCGGGTCATTGCCATCTGCTGTAGGATGGGGGTCTCCGTTTCCTTGGTGGCTGTCAGCCGAGGGTTGTTCCCAGCTTCAGAGGCACTTGCATTCCTTGGCTTGTGACTCATTTCCTTCATCTTCAAAGCCAGCAAATTGCGTCTCTCCGATGCTTCTTCCATTGTCTCACGTCTCTCTCACCTCCCACACGGGAAAGGTTCTCTTTCAAGGATCCGTATGATGATGAGGTTGGACCTCCCGGACAATCTAGGGTAGTCTCAGCTCAAGACCCTTAACCTTAATCACATCTGCAAAGTCCCTTTGCCGTGTAAGGTGACATGTTCACAGGTTCCAGGACTGGGCATAGACATCTTGGAGGGTCATTATTCTGCCAACCACAACAAACAAGAAGCCAAAGTTAGCACGGGCAGTGTCAGCGTCCGTGGAGAACCTGACACGTTCCTTCCTCTTTGACATGAGAGCTGACCTGGGCTTTCTAGATGTTTACAGCGAGAGAGCAACCTACTCTGCGACAGGACCCAGGCCAAATACTTGCCACTCACCTCCCTGTCGGGCAGGTTCTGTCGTCCTCTCCCTTACAGACGGGTCCTGGAGAGGTGAAATGCTTGCCCAAGGTCACACGGAGGAGCTAGGCGGAGCTAGGATGGGAGCCCACCTTCTTCCTGCCCCACACCTCTCGCAGAATCGCCTGAACTCCAAACTGGGGTTGGAGGAGGGAGCTGAAGGTGCCAGAACACCCACCTGCTGTGCCCTGAATATTGTCCTTGGTGCTTATATCTGTTATTCATTTAATCCTTGCAGAAAGCTGGGAAACGGGGAGTATCTTCTCCATTTTGCAAACAGAGGAGCCAAGGCCCAGAGCTGTGGCGTGCCTGCGTCAGCGCTCGCCACTGCTCCCAGTGCTCAAGGTTCAGCCCGGGGTGGTGGCTCACAGGTCACCCTCTTTCTGCTCGGTCCCCTGCAGGCAGATGATGCCTCTGGCCTGGGTCTCTGTGGTAACTGAGCATCTCCCACGCTCGCCCTTTTTCCTTCTTTACTAAGAGACTTGACAGAAGACCGAGGTGACACGTGTGGAACTTCATCCAGTTCATTTCTAGTCTGTTGGCTCTTTTAAATTGTGAATTCTGCTAAAGAACGGGCCCTGTGAAGAGGAAAATCCTGCTAGACTAGAAGCCCTGGGCACAGGGACCCGTCAGGGCGGCTGTTTTTCTCTGCTCCCCCCAACCCCGTGCCTTGTGTAGTCCCCCCAACAGCATCTACTCCACTGCACTCCTTTCTTTCCAGCCCCTGTGTCTTAGTGAGGGTTCTCCAGAGAAACAGAACCAAAAATCCTGTGTATATATAGAGAGAGATTTACTTGAAGGAAATGCGATGATAGAGGCTGGCAAGTCCACTTAGGCTGGCAGGCCGGCAGCCTGGAGACCCAGGGAGGACATGAGGGTGCGGCGCAAGTCCGAAGGCTGTCTGCTGGCAGAATTCCCTCTCGCTCAGAGGGGGTCAGTCTTCTGTGCTAGTGGGTCTTCACCTGATTGGACGAGGCCCACCCACACTGTGAAGGGCCATCTGCTTTCCTTGGAATCCACCAGTTTAAAAGTTAATCTCATCCAAAAACACCTTCCCAGAAATATCCAGAATAATGTTGGACCAAATATCTTGGCGCCATGGCCCAGAGAAGTTGACACATGAAATTAACCATCACCCCCTGTCTAGAGGAGTCCCGTATTTTACCTGTTTCTTTTTTGTACCAGGCGAGAGAAGAACTGAGGAAGCCCAGTCCTCTCTCCCTCCCTCTCCCTGCTCCACCTCCTCCTCTTCTTTCTGGTTCTTCCTCCTCCTGTTCCTGCTGTTTCTCCTCTCCCTCCCTCTCTCCCCTGTTTTATTTCCTGCTGATGACGCTGCCTTAGGGACATGGTTTGACTTGTAAAATCTGCACAAGGGTAGTTTCCACGGCAGCACCCATGTCTTCATATTTATGCAACTTTGCCAACTCTTCCTTTTTTGGGTGTTTATAACCATATCAAGATAACACCCCCAAATGCCTGCTCTGTGCCCAGACACCCGTCGCACACCCTCCCCGTTAGTGCTCACCACTGCTCTGTGGGCCCGATGTGGGAAGAGCCTCCCTCAGGCGCTGCTCCAGATCCATCAGCCCTTCTGTGATGCTGACAGTACCAATGGCAGCTGAATCAGCCCAGGGTGGGGGACAGGCATGGACACAGTTATCATCTGACAGATGAAGAAACTGAGGGTCAGGGAGGTGATAGGACTTAGCCAAGGTCCCACAGCCAGGTGGTGGTGGAGCTCGGCTTTAAATCAGGGTTTACTGCCTTTAAATGCTCTACTTGTTCCATTTCATGCTACTGCACGATTCCCTTCGAAGCACGATATTTCCTCATTGCTTCATGGATAAAATGGGAGGGGGTGCTCATTTAGAAATGAATGGTACTAACTCCACGAGGCAAGGACTTGCCCTGTGCTGTGGGGAGAGGCTGGGACCCCCTTTGTCGTCCTCACTGAACTCGTCTCCTTTACTCTCTCAAGGCTCCAGCATGACTGCAGCCACCTGGGGACAACAGGTGGAATTCTTTCTTTCTCAACCATATTAGGTATGACTTAGAGTCACCTTCACTCCGAAGACCCTGACATCCTCTGGAGAGGCTTCGTTCATGAATAAATATTTACTGTGCTCCCAGTGAGCGGCAGGCACTGTCCTAGGCACTGGGATTTCAGCAGTAAACAAAACAGATAAAGTCCATGCCCTCAGGAGCTGATGGTCTAGTGGGGAGAGCAGGCGAGCAATAAGATAAATACATGAGCCAGATAGTATTTTATGTGCATTATGATCCCATTTTTATACTTATGACCATCCACCTATCCATCCGTCTACCCATCCATCCACCCATCTGTCCATCCATGTACCCATCCATCCATCCATCCTCCTGTCTGTCCATCTGTCCACCCACCCATCTGTCCGTCCACCCTTCCATCCATCCATCCATCCATTTAAGCATCCATCTACATATATGCCTAGAAAAATTCCTGGAATGTAGTTTGCCTAACGTTACTATAATGATTTCTGGATGATGGCATTTGGGAATAATTATTTTAACATTAATCTTTGTGCTTTACTGCATTGCTTGAATTCCTTAAAACAAGCAGTATCTCTTAAAAATAAAGACCAGGATGAAATATGCCAAGAGATTCACAAACAGCAGAAATCCATGCCAAGTCCGATGGTGGTGAGGCAGAGCGGGAAAGAGGGACAGGGAGCGCCTGCCGGCAAGTGTGGTCTTTCTGCCGCCCTCCTCTGCGTGGACAGCTGGTCCCTGTGTCGCTTGGTGGTCCACGTCAGTCTCTAGAAGTGGCTCCAGATCTTCAAAGCGATGTGATCCACGCAGATGCTTTTTGTGTTACCACCTTCAAGAAGTCTTGACCCAGCTAATTGACTTATCTTGAAAGTTATTGATCAGGACTCCTCAGAGCCAGAAGGGCCATGGCAATGAGCTGGTTTGTCCCTGCATTGCCTAGTGGGAATCCCGGCTATGGAGAGTTAGTCCCCTGCCTCAGGAAGAAGTGATCTGCGGGGTGCTTGTGAAGTCAAGGTTTAGCCCTTGCTTACTCAACAGATATGAAACCCTATCCTAAAACCTAGTTGGAGAGACACACAAGAAACTGGACAGTCGTGTTAAAACCAGTGAGAGCTCAGAGGAGAGGCACCCGTCCCAGAATTTGGGGTCAGGGAAGGCTTCCAGAAAAGCCAACACTTGTGTAGAGACCAGAGGAATGAGTGGAAGAGAGCCAGACAGAGAGCGGTTTGGGGAAAAGCGTATTCCGGGCAGAAGGAAGCACATGTGGAAGGGCACGGTGGCCCAGGACAGCCGGGTCCTTCAGGGAAGAGCAGGTCGTTCAGGGTGACACGGGGAGGCTGCTGGGAGAGGAGTGTCAGGTCATGGAAGGGTGCTAAGCAAGGAGGTCTGGTATTTAGAGTAACACTTTTCCCATCACTTCACTAAAAGTGTTGACCAAGGTCATAAGTGACCCCATGTTTCCAAATCCAGTGGTCAAGTCCCTGTCTTTGTCTTTCTTGACCTCTCTGTGGCACTTGGCCCACAGCCCTCTTCTTGAATACCTTCCTTCCTTGGCTTCCAACTCCCCGGACGCCAGGTTCTCTCCCGCCCCCCTGGCTGCCTGTGGTCAAGCCCCCGTTTTGGATTCTGCTCTGCATTGTGGCCTTCAGACGCTGGATGCCTGAGGGCTTGGTCCTTGGACCTTATCTGCTCTCTCTCTACATTTACTTCCTTACTGATGCCATCTACATCCTGACTACCTCCTAACCCTATCTCTAGACCTCTGCCCTGAACGTGAGACTTGACTCTCCATTAGTACCTCTATGAAACATGTGCCTTAACCTGTCCAAACAGAACCGCACGTGACTGAGGTTCCCTTCTCCCAAACTTGCTCCACCTCCATCCACCCAGCAGCTCAAGTGAAAGATGGTGGAGTCATCCTTTGTTCCTCTTTTCCAGTGAAATGCGTTGGCTCTACCGTCGGTGTCTCCCAGGTCTGATCCCTCCTCCCCACCTCCCCTCGACCTTGGGTTCATGCCCCTCGACCTCGGGATCACACGGCCACCATCTCCCGCCTGAGATGCTCTCCCTGCTTCCTCTTTCATTGCAGATGGTCCATCTTCCGTGTGTCACCCGAAGTGATCTTTTAAAATGAAAATCAGTTCATGCCTCTCCCCTGCTTAAATTCCTGCAGTGACGTCATCCCGTCTCTCTGTGAAGACAAGCCAGCGTCCTCACACGGTGAAAAGGCCCCATGTGAGCTGACCGCCTGCCGCCCTTCCCACTCATCTCCCGCCACTCTCCTCTCACATGTTTCCTGCCACCCATGCTGGCCTCCCTTGTCTCTGTCATTCATGCCAAGGTCATCCCCACTCAGGGTCTTTCCCCTTGCCTTCTGGAATGCTCCTCCCTTCCATGTGCCCATGGCTCATTTCTTCACTTCATTGAGGTCTCCTCAGAGGAGCCTTCCCTGACCACCCATCATCCTCTGTCCTCCTCTCCTGCCTCAGTTTCCCTCCTGGCACGCACTTACCACTCCCCTATACAGTGTTTATCTGTTTGTAGGCTTACCTTCATCTCTCTCCCCTGACTCTGAACCTCCTGAAGGTGGAGCCTGTGCCTGTTACTCACTGCTCTGTCTCCAGTGCCTGGAACAGGGTCAAGTACCGTAGGACTCCATCGTAGTGTTAGTTGAATGAATAAATGTACTAGCAATTTGCCATAATGGCCACCAGACATGCCTACATTATAATTCCCAGAACCTAGGAATATGACCTTATATGGCAAAAGGGACTTTCCAGATGTGGTTAAGGATCCTGAGATGAGGAGATTATCCTGGATTCTCCCGGTGGCTCCTAAATGTCCTCACACTGGTCCTTATATGAGACAGACCAGAAAAAACACAGTCAGAAGAGAAGGCCATTTGGTGATGACAGAATCAGAGTTTGGAGGACGTGCTGTGAAGATGGGGGAGGGACCCTAAGCCAAAGAACACAGGCTCCTCTAGAAGCTGGAAGAGGCAAGAAAACAGCGTCTCGCCTGGGGCCTCCAGAAGGACCCAGCCCTGCGAGACCTTGACTGTAGCCCGTGACACTGCCTCCAGACTTCAGACTTCTCTCCTCCAGAATGCAGGAGAAGAAATGTGTGTTGTTTGAAGCCACTAAGCTTGGGGCGATTTGTCATGGCTGCATTAGGAAACTCGTACGAATACCATAACGACCGCAGCGGCCAGCACTGGTCGAGTGTCCACTGTGTGTCAGCACTGCCCTGAGACGTTTTGTAAGTCGGAATTCTTTTTAGGTGACAGTAACAGAAGTTCATTTCTAACTAATTTGAGTATGAAGGAAATGGACTGGTACCCTGAGTGTCCCCAGAAGGTCAGGGCTGCGCTCCTGGGGCACAGATGGTCTCTCTCTGCTCCTCCCTCCCTCTCCCCTGGTTCTTTGTGCCCGCTTAATGAGCTTTGTCCCCACAGGAAGGGACATGGCAGCTGGCAGCCCTGAGCTGGTGGCCTTTCAGCGTCCAGCTGTCCTGCCTTTGCTGTATGAAATGCTTTTCTCTCTCAGCTTTGCTGTGTAAAATCAGGGAAGGTCTCTGACTGCGCGAGTGTCCAAGCACGCCCACCCCGTTGCTGAGAGAAGTAGCTGTTGTTTGTGTCTTCCCAGCACGGAAAACTTTTATTCTGTCCTCACAAAACCCTTTGACAGAGGTGTTATCGTTTCCCCATTTTACAGACAAGGAAGCTGAGGCGCAAAGAGAGGTGAGGACATCGCCCAGGGACACACAGCTCTGGGCAGTGGGGCTGGGAGCAGGGCCCATCCTCTCTCTCTCTTTTTTTTAACCTTTTATCTTAAAATACTTTTAGATTCACAGGAAGTTGTAAAGCTAGTACTGAGAATTCCAGTGCCCCACCCCACGTCTCACTCACTTTCCCCCCATGGTGGCATCTTACAAAACTCTGGCCCAGTATCCAACCGGGAAATTGTCACTGATGTAAAGTGTGTGTGTAGTCCTGTGTCATTTTATCACATGTAGTTTCATGTAACTGACACCACAATCAAGTTACAGAACTAGTCAGTCACGGCAGAGTATGGTCACGGCTATACCCACTCCTCCCCGCTCCCGGGGCCCTGGTAACCACCGCTCTGTCCTCCACCTCTCAATTGCATCACTTCTGGAATGTTTACACGTGGAATCACACAGGATGAGACCTGTGGAGACGGGCTTTTTTCACGGAGTGTAACGCCCTCGAGATCCATCCAGAGCTTTCTCTTTATTGCAGGGTGGTAATCTGTGGTGTGGCCATGGCACAGTTTCTTTACCCATCCACTGGTTTAGGGACATTTCAGCTGTTTCGGGAGCCCGTGCTCTTCCCTCCACTGGTTTAGGGACATTTCAGCTGTTTCGGGAGCCCGTGCTCTTCCCCCCACTGGTTTAGGGACATTTCAGCTGTTTCGGGAGCCCGTGCTCTTCCCCCCATGCCATCTCGCCTCGGGGAGCGCGAGGAGGAGAAGGAGAAAGATGACTAATTGGCGCTGCGCAGGCCGGGCTTTAGCGGTGTGAGTTGAGATGGTTGGAAGGGATGCATGAAGGCTTTGGAAATGTCACAGGGAGCCGAGGCTGCTGACCAGGTAGATTTTTTTTGACAGCTCTGTGAATCTGAGAACATGTTTTCAAGCCCAAGCTACTAAAATATTTATCTCTCTGAGACAAAAAGTCCTAAGACTGTCATCCGGTAAAACTTGCTGTTGTCAAGATTAGAGCCGTGAGGGTCTGAGCTCCCGGCCTTCCGTCCTCCAGGAGCTGAGACTGGCGTCCTACCTGGCAAAGCTGACGATGGTGCCCGGGGCCACCCTGCGCCGGCTCCTGAGTGTGGCTCTGCCCGCAGCCTCACAGCCCGAGCTGCTGGCCATGCTGGATTCCGTCAGCCAGAAGCATCACGACCACGCGGCGGAGAGTGATGGTGGCGGGGAGCAGGCAGACCTGGGCAGGAGGCGGTGAGCGTCGTGTCCGGCTGCCCTGGGACACAGGGAGTGAGGGCCCAGCATGAGGACGGGGGAGGAGGGAAGAAGGACCCCCCCCCAGGCGCATGTACACATGCCTCCCCCAGTTGGAACGTCACTGCTCAGGGAGCAAACAGCATCCAGAGAGTGGCCACAAGTCCCTTTTTAAGTCATGGCGGGCCCAACTATTTTGTTCACGCTTTCTCCTTTTGTCACCAATTTAGTTTTCAAGTAGAATCTTAAGAGAGTAAGTTTCCCTGGGCTGTAAATATACCATATACACACATTAAAGAAAGTGTAAAAAATACATAAAAGGAAAAAGAAGAAAAGGAAACATCTATGACTCTACCAGCTGGGGAACACGGCTGTTAGCATCTTGTTACAATTCCTCCTCCAGAATGTGTTTCTCTGCCTGGTTTTATGAGTACGTGTATTGTGCATGTGTGAATATTTGTGTATGATGGATAGTCGTGAGTATCTGTGTGTGTGTGGTAACCCCAGCGTGTACAACCTGGCAGCCTACTTTTCAGAACCTTAGAGCAGAAGCCAGCTTGCTGATGACCTTTCAGCTCTTGTCCAGGTGCAAATGTCTTTGTATACAATAATTCTCACACTATTTAGACTATATTTCTGCTATTTTTATTAACAATTTAAACTTCATACTTTTCACAGTTACTGAAACACCTCCAAAGATATTATTTTTAACAGCTGCCTAATATTCCCCTGGGGTGTGTAGCATAGTGCATGTAGCTGTGACCCTACTGCTGGACATTTAGTTTGGGTTCATTTTTTTGCTCTATTGTGGATAATGCTGCGTAGATGCTTTCCTTTAGGATCCAGCTCCAGGTGTGGCTGTGTTCAGTAACGGCCATTTATAGGGAGGGGCAGGAAGCGGGGTGGAGTGAGGTGGGTCTGGGGAGCAGCCAGTGGTGCTGTCTGAAAACAGCGTTTGTGGAGGTCTAGGTGACAAGGAAGGCCACGAGCAGACCTGACGTGTTGAAGCTGGTGTCCACCACCTGGACCACGAGGGTGGGGTGGGCATCCGGGAGCCCAGGAGCCTGCCAAAATGGCACGATGTCCCGAGAGGCGTGCATGTACTTTATTTTTCCTGAGAAAAGGGGTAGTATCTTATCAGAGTCGCGACAGGGTCCTTGTAAGAAGCACTGCTGAGGGCCGAGAGAAAGGCTGCGGGGCGAGGAATGGCAGGAATGTGGGAACACAGCTGCGGGGTGGGGTGGGAGTCCATGGGGGCTAGGAAGTGGGGCTCAGCACAGTCGTGGGCTGTGTGGGGACGTGGTCAGGGGCCGGGTGTGGGCGTGGTCAGAGGCTGGGTGTGGGTGTGGCTAGGGGGGGCTCGGTGTGGGGCGGGGTCAGGGAACTGGGTGTGGTGAGAGGGCTAGATGTGATGAGAGGACAGGGGGTATGGGCGTGGTCAAAAGCCTGAGTGTGGGTGGGGTCAGGGGCTAATGTGAGCATGGGCAGAGGGCTGGGTGTGGGTGAGGTCAGGGCTGCTGTGAGCGTGGCCAGAGGGCTGGGTGTTGGTGAGGTCAGGGCTGCTGTGGGCATGGTCAGAGGGCTGGGTGTGGGTGAGGTCAGGGCTGCTGTGGGCGTGGTCAGAGGGCTGGGTGTGGATGTGGTCAGGGCTGCTGTGGGCATGGTCAGAGGGCTGGGTGTGGGCGAGGTCAGGGCTGCTGTGGGCGTGGTCAGAGGGCTGGGTGTGGGTGAGGTCAGGGCTGCTGTGGGCATGGTCAGAGGGCTGGGTGTGGGCGAGGTCAGGGCTGCTGTGGGCGTGGTCAGAGGGCTGGGTGTGGGTGTGGGTGTGGTCAGGGCTGCTGTGGGCATGGTCAGAGGGCTGGGTGTGGGTGAGGTCAGGGCTGCTGTGGGCGTGGTCAGAGGGCTGGGTGTGGGTGAGGTCAGGGCTGCTGTGGGCGTGGTCAGAGGGCTGGGTGTGGGTGTGGTCAGGGCTGCTGTGGGCATGGTCAGAGGGCTGGGTGTGGGTGTGGTCAGGGATGCTGTGGGCATGGCCAGAGGGCTGTGTGTGAGCCTGGTCAAGGCCGGGCTGATCAGGGAGTTGCATGTCACGGCGTGGTTTCTCCCAGTGCATCGCCAGCGAAGTATATGCAGATGGTAGGTATTGGAGGTAACCCTGGAGGAGGAACCTGCATTGTCCCAGGGAGCCACCTCTGCCTGAGTGCCACCACAAGGACCTCATGTGCAGGGCTGCCCCTTTGGCCAGTTTAATTTGGGAGGCTGGTGAGCGAGCATGGACAGGCTGATGAGGGACAAGCCAGGAGCACCCAGGGTGGCTGTCACCATGAGTGTGGAGTGTGAGCGTGCCTTTTTCCTTGCCTGGCCTCATGGCCAAGTGGACTGGGTGATTCTTGAGTCCAGGGCCACTCACCATAGTCTCCGAGGGCAGGGCAGTCACTACTCTTGTGTCCTGAGTGCTCGGTGCCTGGTCACATCATCAGTTCAGGGTCTTGGGTTTCAAGCAACAGAACCTGACTGACTAATCTAAGCAAGAAAGGGTGTACGAGAGACCTATTAGAATCCAGGAAGAGCTGAACACCTGGTCCTGGGACCGGCAGGACCAGGAGAGTATGAGGGGCTTCTCTCCAGGATGCTGCCCTCAGAAGATGACCTTCTCTGCCCAGAGTTAGACTCCTGGGAGGGAAAGCCTGGTCCAGCTGGAAGAGGGTCCATCTCCACCACCAGGAGGGCAGTGTGAACCAGCCGAGGCAGAGTGTGAGTTTGGCCAGAGCCGGGCACAGACAGGATTCTGCATCCCACACTGTCCTTTACTGACTTGGCTTGAGGCCAAGGCCTACAAACATCTCCCTCCTCTCCTTCTCCTGTGCAGCACTCTGCAATGTCCCTTCTCCTCCAGTGGAGAATCATGCTCCCGCACATGGCACATGGCGTTGGGGCTCCTTGCCCACCCTCCACTGTGCCTTTTCAACTTTCTCATTCATATGTTTATAAAACACTTACTGAGCTCCTGGTCCGTCCGCTGTCTCAGGCACGAGTGGCTGTGGCAGAGTAACAGAGACAGGGTCCTCTCGTATGGAGCGTGCACTCCAGTGGGGGATGGACAACACAGAAGCGGAGGCACGGAGCCCACTGCTTCACAAATGCCCATGCGCTCCATGCCAAGACGCAGCTCAAGTGTCCCACACCCAGGCCGCCTTCCTCTGTCTGCCTGACGTCACCTGTTACCTGTCTGTGACCCCTGGATTGGGGACCCCTTGAGGGCAGAAAGTGTGTCTCAACCAGGCCAGAGAAGGTGCTTGATCAGTGTATGTTGAATGAGTGAATGAATGAATGGTGAAAACTCTCCGAGTTTCTGGTGTCAGCCAAAGGTCATATTGGGGGTGGAGCTTGTTAGGCATGGATCACTTAAAGATTCTATTCTTTTTGAAAATAGAAGACACTCCCTTCTTGCTTTTAGGAAACACCAGGGCTGGTGGCAAGCCTTAGAAAGCAAACTGCGAGGAGAACTGACAAGCAGAGGACTGGAGAAGATGCTCTGGGCTCACGCAAGGAAGGAGAGGTAACGATGGACGTTCACTCAGGTGGGCTGGGGAGGAGGTCAGCCAAGCGCCTGTGAGAGGGATGGGGAGGCGGAGGGGACCCAGAAGGGCGGGGCTACTGCAGACGTACCAACATTCCTTCCCCAGAGACCAGTCTTTATCCCCTGGGGGCTTAGTTCGGAGCTGAAGATAAGCCTCTAGCTATCAGTGGGAGAATGTTCTCCTATCATTTATCAGCATTTTAATTACGGTGTTTATTTTAACTAGTGGCTGTTTTTAAATGGGGTGTCCTTGGGAGGAGAATAATTCCTGATGGCCATTTGGACTTTCTAGTTTACAAACCCTTTCCCATCTGTTGCCCTGAGCCTCCAGCCTTCCAGAAAGTAGGAACGATAAAATTGGAGCTTGGGGAGGTCCGAGGAAGAAGCCCCCAGCCTGCAGCTGGTCTCTGGTGGCCATGGGATTTGGGACCATCTAACTCACCCCTTATTTCCCTTGACTTCCAGGCCAGGCTTGTTCACTCTATCAAGATCCTTTGTCCCTTAGCTGTGGTCACTGCGCACCTGCAGCGCAGAGGAACGTTAGGGGCAGAGTGGTTTCAGATTGCTACAAACAGTGACCAGTGTCTCCAGTGTTTCCCACTGGAGAAGATTTGGAGAAAGAGTAACAGTGGGTAGATTGGTAACAGGTTGAAATGTGATATCCGAAGTGTGCTCTGGACACAGTGCACGTCCAACAGAAGAGTCAAACCCGAGTCCCACCCCATCCGTGGTTTCTCAGAGCTGAGGGGAAGGTGCTGAGACCAACCTTGTTGAACTGTCCATGATAACCATCTGGGAGCTGCTGGTAATAGGCTGGATGTCAGAATTTAGTCCCAGAGAACTTAGGTCAGGATACTGAGCCCAAACCAAGGAAAGGAAATCCAAGCTGTATAAACGTAGAGCGCTCCGCTAAGGAACAGAAGCCAGTTGCTCAAGATGAGAATGGGAGAGCAAAGGCGTCCTAGGCTGCGTTAATAGACGCGGGGAGAGCAGAGATCAGGAGCACTGGTCCCGCCGTCCTGGGTCTCTGTACTAGCCCTGGCTCTGCCTAGAGGCCCTGTGGATGGATGGTACAAAGAGAAGAGGTGCGTGAACCAGAAAAAGCTGCCTTTGAGTCCTTGCTGAGATTCGTACTAGCCGCAAGGGCAGGAGTTATGGTGATGGCAGTGGCACCTCATCTGCTAGATCTTTTCAGGAAGGGCCAATGAGCCTGCCAGGGACTTCCAGTAGGTGGACCATGGCCTGTGGTCCATGATGTGGCCTCGTCCTGTGTTGCTTGGGCAGAGAGAACCCTGTGGCTCTCATGTTGTATAGGGCTCCCAAAGGGAGTCACTGCATTATCAAGAGCAGCCTGGATTCAGGGGCTGGACCACTCATGGACAGGATTCCAGCAGTCCCTTTACAGGACATTCCTGAAGAGTGGCACTCTGTTCTATTTCAAACACAGTTTGCCCACCTTCTAGCAGTTGCTTTGTTATCGGGTTCCATCAGCGTCTTTTAGTGTGAGGCCCACAGGCAATGGTGTCCTGGTAACTGTTTCCCAATTGGCTGGTGGGGAGAGGGACAGGAGCTTTGGTTTGTAGCCCTTGCCGGTTTCCGTGGTGTGAATGCTCCAGCGTGGCTCATTTCAAGCCAACAGTGTGTTGACAACAGGTTCACAGAACTCCTGAAAACTTAATAGTCACGAGAGAGTGAGAGTTGTCTGCAGCATGCCCCTGCCACAGGCCTCAGCTAATTTCAGGGACAGCCTGGTGATCAAAGCACAAAACCGTTTTCTAAAATGATACCTGATCGGGGACCTAGGGACCCAAAGGGAGTTCTTCCAGAGAACTCTGTCAGGATGCTCAGGAGGGTCAGTTCTCAGACAGGTCGAATCTGATCTTCTGTTCTCTCTTCAGCATATTAAAGAAGACGTGTCCCCCTCTCAGGGAGAGGATGACGTTCTCTGGAAAAGGAAGCTGGCCACACCTGTCGCTGGAGTCCGTCGGTGAACTGGCCCCAGTGCCTGTCGTCGGCGCGGACACCATTGACCTACTGGACACAGGCGAAAAGATCTTTATATTCAGAAACCCCAAGGAGCCGGAGATCTCACTGCACTTTGCTCCCAGGAAGAAGAAGAAGAACTTTCTGAACGCCAAAAAGGCCTCCTGGGCCTTGGGCCTGGACTAGCCCGAAGGCAGCCCCAGGGAGAGTCTGAGGACAGAAAGGTGTCTTTCCTCCTGCCCACCTGTGTGTGTTTGTGTGTAACGTTAACTTGCAGATAGAAATTGCAGAAGCCACGGACACCCCAACGCCCCCTCGACTGTCGGGATGCATCTGGGCTCATGAATTTCCAGATGGCCCACTCTCTGCCGCGTCGTGAGGAATGTGAGACACAGACCAGCCTGTGAACACTCAGACCTGCCTCGAGTGGGTCTGGAAGAGACCCCGGCCCCCAGGTCACGTCCCCGTACCAGCTGGCTGTGTTACAGGCTGTGGTTGCAGGCGAGGCCCTCTGCTCTTACATTTTGTGTTTGTAACATATTCTGTTTCTATCAAGGGAACTTTTGAAAATAAATGCATTTTACACAAAGCTCTTCTCAATCGGACTCATTCCTCCTTTGTGTAGGAATATTGATTTCTCGTTCCTTCTTGTGTTTCGGCTGCATGTTGTCAACGAAAATAATCCATAACCAATTTATAAATGAGAATTTGGGTGAGTTTATTCTGAGCTAAAATGTGAGGACCATGGCCTGGGGCCTTTCTTCCCGAAGGAAGGAAGGGCACCAAAGAAGTGGGGTGCACAGAGTGTTTATATACCCCCAAAGAGGATGTTTCACATATGATTGAAATGTCCTTTTACAATAGTCGTGAGACTGCTCTGTGGGCACAGCGATTGGTGGACACAGCAGGTAAGTCTGCTGTCTCGGTGGACACAGGCAGGTCTGTTGTCTCGAGCTGGGTGGTCACTGGTGAGCTGGGTGGTCAAAGGCAAGCACAGAAATCAGTTCCTAGCCTAAGGAAAGATGCTAATCCCTAAGGAAATGCCAATGTCGGGGGAAGTTGCACCTTTATCTTAAGGGCATTTGTTCTTGCCATAGGAGATGTTTAAAGTGGATATACAATGCATGCTCAACGGCCACGGTCAGGCCCTTTTGGAAAAAACAAAGTCAGGCAGAATTAGGTTTATACCAAATGGCTTCCTCATATACTCCAATATATCCTATTGGTTGCAGTTTCTATTTGTGAATGTTGTGGTGTTCAATAGAGATTTGCCCTCCATCGTTCCAGTGGCCAGAAAATGTGCCAGCCACTGGGGTATACCTTCTCCGGCTGAGAGTTATGGTTTCTTCTTACAGATGAGGAAATTCAGAGGCTTAAGAAGGAGAGGTGATTGCAAGATCATAAAGCCAATAAGTAGCAAAATCCGATTCACACTGTCCTCGGCCCCATGCCCGTGTCCTTTCCCCTGGACTCCATCAGTGGACCCACAAAGCCTCACTCGTTTACCGACAGACAAGCTGCACACACGTCCTGGGGTTTCACAGGTGCCTCTATGCCCTCACCCTTCACTCCTCACAGCAGCAGTCGAGCCAATGAGTCTCACTGGGGCTGGACCCCATCGCTGTCTGAGCTTTTCGAGAGCCAGGCAAAGAATACAATCGCAGTGGGTCTTTCCTGAGGGGAGGACATGATTGGAAGGGGATCCATCACCAGCAAGGGGAAGACAAAGGATCCTGATGAAGCGTCTGTTACATGAGCCTCGCCGCTAGCCCCTTCCAGCTGCTGTGAGCCAGCTGTTATCCTCGCTGATGCCCCAGCAAGGTGGGTATCACTTCTCCCATTTCACAGCCAGGGAGCTGAGCCTCAGAGAGTTGAAGTAACTTGCCTGCCATCACACTTCCTATAAGGGCAGAATTCTTTGAACCCGGATCTCCTAACTTTAAAACCCTATCTGCCGTGAGACATCTCATTTCCACTGGCAACCTGAAGAGCAAGTCTTCTTTGCAGTTTCCCATCAGCGTGCAGCAGCATGGCGCACGGGGACCTTTGCTGCGGGCTGCACTTCTTTCCTAACAGCTGCCAGTTGGCCATATTGTTGCATTAGCGGATATGCACAGGTGAGCAGTTCAGATGCAGGAGAGAAGGGGTGATGGGCCAGCTTTCCCATCAGAAGGCCCTGTGGGCAGAGAGGGGAAGAGAAAGAGCGGCTAGTAGAGTGGAACATGCCTGATCTTCAGTGTAAAGTGACTTGAGTCAAATCTTGCTCTGCTACTTGTGAGCTGTGTGTCCTTGGGCAAGTTGCCTGACTCTTCTGAATTTCAATTTTTTCATCAACAAAATGATGATGAGAGGCCCTTATTGTGAGGATTAGATGAAATTGGACCTGTAAAGTGCTTGATGGTGTGGACCTGCCATATCTATGTCCTTCTCTACCCCTTGAAGGTGACCCCTCTGCCTTTCTATTAATTTCCTGCTTCTACAAGAGCTCTGCCAGAATTATGCCTGGTTGAAAGCAGACTGCACACAAGGATTTCAAAAAATAGCTCAAAATTATGGGCTGATTGAAGAGGCTATTAGCAACAACAGGAGGTGCCCAAGCTATTCGAAATGGAGGATTTGAACCTAATAACTCCCTGTGTTAGTAGATAGAGAAAGACTAACTAGTGAGTTACTTTCTTTAAACTCACTGCCCAGGAAACAAGAACATGAGTTGGGGAAAGCCTGTGCTTCTGGATTCAGGTAAATATGGTTTAATTCCTGGCTTGACAACTTTTGAACAAGTCACCTGACCACTCAGAACCTCAGTCTCCTCATCTATAAAGCAGAGGCCCTAATACCTACCTTAGAGTAAGGGAGTCATAAAGAGTGAAGATATTGGATATTATGGCCACAGTATGGCCTTTGATGCCTGTTACCACTGTAGGTGGAGATAGTGACCTTTCTAGAAGGGCTGTACTGGCCACAACACATGGAAGCCAGCTCAGGAGAGAGAAGCTCCAGGGAACTTGAACTGAGAAGACTTGAGCTCAAGTTTGGGTTCCATTACTTACAAGCTGGGCAAAGTTGAGAATATTGCTAAACCTCTCTGAGGCTCAGCTTCTCGTGGATTCTGTCTTCTGAGAGTTCAGTCTAGTTGAGTTGACAGACACAAAAATAAATATTTGTTAAATGCAAGAGATAAAACGGATACGTGAAAATCATGCTGTGGGATTTGGGGAATGAGATCCAGCCTGATGGGAATATTGGGGAACAGATTTAGGCTCATGACCCCAAATGTTTATCTCTAGACTAGACTTCTGCTTGGGTTGCAGACACTTATGTCTGCAGCTTTCTAGACATCTCCTGGACCCGTCACAGATGCCTCAGCCTCAGCATGTCCAACCCTAAACTCATCAGCTTCCTGTAAAACCCATTTTACTCTGGCTGTCCCCTCTCTGACTGGATGGTACCAAGCCAGAAACTTACAAGTCGTCCTAGACACTTTCCTCTTTCTCAGCCCCCAAATATGATGACCAAATCCTGCTGATTGTACCACTGCATCAGCCTTCACATCTGTGTCCCCTGCCTCCCCCCACTCCCGCCCAGGCCGGTGTATCATTGCCTCTCCCCTGGATGGTGCCAGCAGCCTGCCTCTCTCCGGGCTGCCCCAGCCAGCTTGTTGCATGGTAGCCGTATCTGTCCAAGTCACTCCATTGCTGAAAGACCTCCAGAGACTTTTCATTGCCTGTGAGACCTCCCGAATTGTCCTCTGATTGCCTTCCTGGCTGTATCTACAGGAGAAGCCCCTCCTTTCCAAGGAGCCATGGAATGGCCCTGAGACACAAAGGCTAGCGGACCTGGCTTTGTCTCCTGGATCTGCCTTTACTGCGTGGCCCTACGGAAGCCCTCTTACTTTTGTGAACTTCTGTTTCCTCACCTGTTTTAAAGCATTGATGAAATGATACCTGTAATGATCCTGGCACAGGGAACACACAATAAATGTTAGCTATGATTATTGTCTTAGGAAGTTTTTAAACGGAGGAGTGACATGATCTGATTTGTTTTAGAAAAGTAACACTGAAGGCTTTGTTGAGGGTGGGCCAGAAGGAGAAACAGCCGCTTGGGCTTTTCCTTGTTTTCCATCCTCTTCATCAGGTAGAGAGTGAGGGGATCCGATTCTGCGACTGCCTTGTGTGCATCGTTGCTTCCCTGGCCCTCACTTGCCAAAAGCAGCAGCAACCGCTACACCACCACCACCGACACTGACGCCATTGCTCTTGCGTGTGCCTTCTCTGGGTCGGCACATCACTTGAAGCTTTATCTAAATTTTGTCTAATCCTCAAAAGACCAGGCAAAGGAGATGCTGTTATTCTCATTTGACAGATGACAAGCTATGAAATGACTTCTTGTCAATGTACGTGGCAACCGCAATTACTCACCTGCCCACTGGTCCCCTTCCTCCCTAATTTCATAGCACCCCAACTTCACTTGGTGGTAATGTGCTCAGGGGAAGAGGGTCTCCCCCCCCACCCCACCCCAGGAGATGAAACACTGGTTCCCAAAGTCTCCCTACAGGCTGTGGGGTGATGCTAACAATCTCTGCCTTTTAACTGGGTGTTTAGACCATTATATTTAATGTAGTGTTGATATAGTTGTATTTGCATTTCAATCCACCACATTGCTCTTTAGTTTTCCATTCTTTGATTTCTTTGTTCTCTTTTTCCTCCGTTCTTGCCCTTTTTTGCATTAAGTGAGTATCTTTGATGATTCAGTTTTATCCTCTCTGTTGGATCATTATCATGTCCTTATTTTAGAGACTGCCCTAGGGTTTACAGTATACATTTTTTACTTATCATACTCCACCTTCAAATACTATTTTCTACCTTCACATGTCGGGTAAGAATCTTGCAACAATATACTTCACTTCCCTTTTCCATTCTTTCTGCTATTGTTAACCATATTTTGCTCCTATTTGTGTCAAACTCCCACATACACTGATATTATTTTACTTTTAATATGAAGTTACCTTTTAAAGAGATTTAAAATGAGGAAAATATATGTTATGCTTATGCAAATATTTACAACTTCTGGTGCTTTTTTGTTTTTATGTGGATCCATATTTCCATCTCGAATCATTTTCCTCCTCATAAAGAATGTCTCATAATATTTCTTCTGGTGCAAGTTTGCTGGTGATGAATTTTCTCACCCTTTGTGTCAAAAGTCTCTTTATTGCCTTCATTTTTGAAAGATATTTTTACTGAGTATAGAATTCTAGGCTTACAGTGTTTTAAATTTTCTCTTTCACTGCTTTAAAGATGTCACTGTCTTATGGCTCGCACTCTTTCTGATGAAGTGTTGTATTGGTTTAATTTTCCTCTCTCTACATATGTATTTTTTCTCTGGCTGTTTTTAAATTTTTGTGAAAAAGCAGCCATTTTCTTTATCAGGGGTTTTCAACGACTTGACCACAGTTGCCCTTTGTGTGTTTTTCTGCTTGGTATTTGTTAAATTTTTTTGTTCTGTGTAGTTTTCATCAAATTTTAGAAAATTTTTGGTCCTTATATATATCTTTAGATAATCTTTTTGCTCCACTTTCTCTTTTGGGAACTCCAATTACGCCCATGTTAGTCTGCCTAATATTGTCCCAGGGGTCACTGATGCACTGTTCATTTTTTTCATTCGTTGTTTCTCACTATAGTTTGTTTTGGATACCTTCTCTTGCCGTATCTTCAAGCTTATTGATATTTCCTTTCACAGTGTCTCTTCTGCAGTGTTTAATCTGCTCTCAATCCCATCTAATATTATTTTCCATTACTAATATTGTATTTTTCACCTCTAGAAGCTTCATTTGATTCTTTTTTAAAAAAATAAACTTTACTTTTTGTTTTTATTTTTTATTTTTTTTTATTTTTTGGTGAGGAAGATTAGCCCTGAGCTAATATCTGTGCCAATCTTTCTCTATTTTGGACATGGGACACCACCACAGCATGGCTTGATAAGTGGTGTGTAGGTCCGTGCTGAGGATCTGAATTGCAAACCCCGGGCCACCAAAGGAGAGCATGTGAACTTAAACACTATGCCACTAGGCCAGCCCCTAAACTTTACATTTTACAACAGTTTAGATATAAGAAAAAAATTGCAATGGTAGTACAGTGATTTCCTATATCCCTGAACCAAGTTTTCCCTATTATTAATGACTTACATTAGTATGATACTAATTGTTATCATTAATAAGCCAGTACTGATACTTCATTTTTAACTATTCCATACTTTATTCAGATTTACTTAGTTTTCACCTAACATCCTTCTCTTGTTCTAGGATCCCATCAAGTATATGACATTCCTTTAGTCATTCTCTCTCTTTAAGCTCCTCTTGGCTGTGGCAGTTTCTGAGATTTTCCTTATTTTTGATGACCTTGACAGTTTTGAGGAGCATTGGTGAGGTATTTTGTAGAATTTTCCTCTATTGGAATTTTCCTGATGTTCTCGTCACGATTAGATTTGGGTTATGGGTTTCTGAGAGGAAGCCCACAGAGGTGAAGTGCCATTCTCATCACATGATATCGAGGAGAGATGCCATCAACTTGGCTTATCACTGTTGGTGTTGCCCTTGCTGGCCTGGCTGAGGGGCTGATGGTCAGATCCTCCTCTGTAACGTTCCTGTGCTCCCCTCTTCCACACTGTACCCTTGGGAAGAAGGTCGCTGTGCACAGCCTCACGCAGGGAGTGGACAGTGTGCTCTTGGAAGGTGGAGAGTCTAAATTATTGGGAGTTCTTCTTCGTGGGAGATTTGTCTCTTCTCCCTCATTTATTTGTTTATTGGAATATTTACGTATAGCAATATGGACTCATGATATTTATCTTATACTTTGGGTTGTAATCCAATACTACTTTATTTATTTCATTGCCACATTGTTCCAGGTTTGGCCACGGGGAGCTCTTTCAGTTGGCCCCTGCGTCCCTTTGACGTACCCTCATCATTTGGCTGGTTTTGTTTACCTGTTTATTTGTTTGTTTTTGGAGCAATTCATTATTTTCTGGGACTACAAGGTGCTCCAGGCTTATCTTGTAGACTAACTGCCCCAGTCTTAGAATCAGCCATTCTTCCAAGGAGCCCTGCATGAGAAACCAAGATCTGGGTGCCTGGTGTGCTCATTGCTACCGGAGTGTCCTTGCTTCTAGACTCTCCCAGCTGACAGCGAGGGGTATATGGGTGCTTTCTAACACTTCTATCTTCACACATCTATAGGTATTTCTATATATGACCATCTGGACCAATATTAAGCTAACCATGAGTTCATACTGATGCCTCCAACTGTAATCCATCACCACATGGATCATTCCATCGTCTGTGTACTTATCTTTAAACTCCCGCTACACAGTATGAAACCTACCACCTGCCATCCATTTACATCATTGTTCGATTCCAGTATATGTGTATTGCACTGTCAGAATTTTGTGCATCCTATCCCTGTGGGGAACACCTTAACTAGAGAACACTGTGTGTGAACAGTTTCTTTTGCCAAAGTTTTACAGAATCCACTCATTTCCACGATTACTTAGGTCAGCACCTTTTCCCTGCACCCCTTTCAGTGAGATCGTTTCCTGTATTGGTAATACAGGTAGATGCTCTTGCTACAGACTGCGTTCCTTCCTGGGATCCCCCAACCTCTTAAATGATTTTTTATAATTTGCGTACATTAAAGTTCTCTCTTTCTGCTGTAAAGTTCTATAGGGTCTTTCAAATGCATTATGTCATGTATCCACCATTATGTCACCGTACAGAATAGGCTCACCACCAAGATGAGCTTCCCTATTCAACCCTCTCCCAAGTCATACCCGTGGCAACCACTGATTTCTATAGTTTTGCTTTTTCCAGAATGCCATGTAACTGGGTTCATCTAGTACGTAGCATTTTTAGGCTGGCTTCTTTCACTTAGCAGTATGCATGTACTGTTGATGTGTGTCTTTTGTGGCATGATAACTCATGATGGCTCATTTCTTTTTATCATTGACTAATATTCCATTGCATGAATGTGCCACAATTTATCTGTTCACCTACTGCAGGACAGCTAGGTTGCTTCCACTGTTTGACAGTTATAAATCAAGCTGCTATGAACATTCTCACGCAAGACTTTGTGTGGACATAAGTTTTCAAGACAGTTGGGTGACTACCAAGGAGTGCAATTGCTAGATCATATGGTAAGACTTTCTTTAGCTTTGTAAGAAACTGCCATACTGTCTGCCAAAGTGGCTGTACCATTTTGCGTTCCTGCTTGCAATGAATGAGAGTTCCTGTGGTGCCACAGCCTTGTCAGCCTTTGATATGGTCAGAGTTTTTCATTCTAGCCATTCTAATAGGCGTGTAATGGAATGTTGGTGTTTTAGTTTATGATTCTCTAATTGACAGACAACGTTGAGCATCTTTTCATATGCTTATTTGCCATATGTATATCTTCTTTCGTGAGGTGTCTATTCAGATCTTTTGCCTGTTTTTAATTGGTTGTTTGTTTTCTCATTGTTGAGTTTTAAGAGTTCTTTGTATATACTGGATACAAGTTTTTTTTTAAATTAGATATGTGTTTTTCAAAGATTTTACCTCAGTCCGAGGCTTATGTTTTTATTCTTTTAACAGTGTCTTTCATAAAGCAGAAATTTTTAAGTTTTTAATTTTAATCAACTCCAACTTAGCAGTTTTCTGTTTCATGGATCATGCTTTTGATGTTATATTTAAAACATTGTCCCCAAACTTAATGACACTTAGTTTTTCTCCTGTTTTCTTCCAAAATTTTTATAGTTTTGTATTTTACATTTAGATCTATGATATGCTTTGAGTTAATTTCTATGAAAGGTGTAAGGTCAGTGTCTAGATTCCTTTTTGAGTATGTGGATGTCCAGTTGTTACGCATCATTTGTTGAAAAGACCATCCTTTCTCCATTGAATATCTTTGCTACGTTGTAAAATTTCAGTTGACTGTATTTGTGTGGGCCTATTTTCTGGATCTCTGTTCTGTTCCATTGATCTATGTGTGTATTCTTTCACCAGTACTGTCTGTCCTGATTACTGTAGCTTCATAGGAAGCCTTGAAATCAGGTATTATGAGTCCTCCAACTTTGTTCTTCTTTTTAGTATTGTGTTGGCTATTCTTAGGTCTCTTGCCTTACCTTATAAACTTTAGAACCATTTTGGCAATATCCATAAAGTAGCTTTCTGAGATTTTTATGGGAATATCATTGACTACGTAGATCCCCTTGGAAACAACTGACATCTTAATACTGAGTCTTCCCATCCATGAGCATGCAATACTTCTCCATTTATTTAGATCTTCTTTGATTTCTTTCATCAGTTTTGTAATTTTCTCCATAGAGATTCTGTGCATATTTTGTTAGATTTATACTTAAATACTTCTCTTTTTTGGTGCTATTGTAAATGGTATTTTTAAATGTTCAAGTTCAAATTGTTTACTGCTGGTATATCGGAAGGCAATTAGCTTTTGTATATTAACTTTGCATCCTGCAAACTTGCTGGACTTGCTTATCAGTTCCAGAAGATTTTTGGTCCATTCTTTGGGATTTTCTACATAGCCAATCATGTCATCTGTAAACAGATAGTTTTATTGCTCTCTTCCCAGTATGTATGTCTTTTATTTTCTTTTCCTTGTCTTACTGAAATCGCTAAGCCTTCCAGCAGTCTGTTGAACAGGCGTGGTGAAGGCAAGGATGCCCTTGCCTATTTACAATGTTAAGAGAGAAGGGCCAAGATTCTCACCATTAAATATGATTTTAGCTGTAGGTTTTTTCTAAATGTTCTTTATCAAGTTGAGTAAGTTCCCCTGTATTCCTAGTGTTGAGAATTTTTACCATGAATAGGTGTTGGATTTTGCCAAATGCTTTTACTCCATCAATAGATGTATGATGGTATGATTTTTTTTTTCCTTTAGCCTTTTGGTGAGGTGGATTACATTAATTGCTTTTCAGTCTGGGACCAGCCTTACATATCTGGAATAAATCCTACTTCTTCATGGTGTATAATTCTTATATTGCATTATTGGATTTGACTTGCAGGTGTTGTGTTGAGGATTTTTGTGTTTTTTGGGAGATGTTGGTTGGTAGCTCTCCTTTCTTGTAATATCTTTATCTGGTGTTGGTATTAAGGTAATGCTGGTCTCATAGAATGATTCAGGAAGCATGTCCTCTGCTTCTATTATCTGGAAGAGATGGCAGAGAATTGGTACCACTTCTTCCTTAAATGCTCAGTAGAATTCACCAGTGAGTCCATCTGGGCCTGGTGCTTTCTGTTTTGGAAAGTTATTAATTATTAACTCAATTACTTTAAGAGATATAGGTCTACTTATATTATCTTTCTCTCCTTGTGTGAGTTTTGGTAGTGTGTGTCTTCCAAGGAATTGGTCCATTTCATCTAAGTTATCAAACGTGCGAGCATAAAGTTTTGGAAAATATTCCTTCGTTATCCTTTTAAGATCCATAAGAACAGTAGTGATGACCATTCTTCCATTTCTGATACTGATAATGAGCTCTCGCTCTCTCTCTCTCTCTCTCTTTCTCTTCCTTGGTTAACCAGCTACCTGGGTATCAATTTTATTGACCTTTCCCAAGAGCCAATTTTATGTTTTCTTGATTTTATCTATTGTTGTCATCTTTTCAATTTCTGCTGAATTTTTAGTATTTCTTTTCTTCTATTTAAACTTAAATTGCAGGGGACTTACCTCTAATTTCTTTTTTTCCAGAAGCAACTACTTTCAATTGTTTAACTATTTCTTATGACATTAACGTTTACATTTTAAAGAACATACTGCAACTTGTCAGTGCTGTATTATTCATAATATATATTGACTTCCTCTTATAGACGAGGATTTAGCTCTCTTAGATGCACACATGCATCCTTCCTCTCCAGTTGTCTAATGCAATTAAAGCACAATTTTTAACTAAATAGTCAGCATTTACATTTAGCTAAATATTCAGCATTTATTATTAAATTTTAACAAATTTTACTTGAAGCTAAGCCATGTGCATTTTAATTACTTTCTGTTTCCCCTAGAGTTAATAATTAGCTTGTATTGTAGTTATGCTAAAAAAAAAAAAAAGACCCCTTATCTTTTGGAGAAACATACTGAAATATTTATGGGAGAAATGATGTGATGTCTGGGATTTGCTTCAAGATAATATGAAGGGGTTTCAGGCCATGATAGGGTAACAGAACCTGGACGTAAACTTCCAACGTAAGCAACTACAGAACTGGCCAAAATGTAGGAAAGAACTATTTTCAGACATTGAGCAACAGGCAGCAAAGGACTGTAGTATCTGAAGGAAGGGCAATAAATGAAGGGAGCCCTACAGCCGCCCTGGCCTAGTGCCCGGAGGCAGGTAAGGCTGCAGATCAGGGAGGGGAAACCCCCGCAGAGCCAGCCAGCCCGACGAGATGAGAGAGAATGGAATTCAGGGAGACTGAGACGACTGGAATTTATGCGTCCCACTGTGGAGAGTGTGGGGACCTGGAATTGGCCACCCCAAGATATGTCTCTTTGGCATCAGGATTATTTGAGGCTGATTGCTTTTGATAAACTGGGACAGGGAAGGAGGCTCTGAGGAATGGAACTTGCCCTTTGTTAGGACACGTTTACATTTGTAAGGTAAATCTCTATCTGTAAAGGTGCCTCCCTCGCTGTACCAGGAAGAAGAAAGGAGATGACCTTCTCTCTAAAGACTCTTAATCAATACCAAAGGCAAGGACTTAAAATCTGCATTTTATTGTGCTAGTCTGGTAACCTCCTGTAACTGACTTCCCTCCCCCTCCCAACGTTGGCATTTCTTAAGGATTAAGCATCTTTCCTTAGGCTAGGAACTGATTGCTGCACTCACCTGTGACCGCCCAGCTCCAGACATAGACTTGCCTCCTGCTACGCCCTCTGAGACAGCAGACCACTACCTGCTGTGTCCATCAAGCGCTGTGCCAACAGGGCAATCTTGTGACTATTGTGGGAGGGACATTTCAATCACACGTGAAACACCCTGTTTGGGGGTATATAACCACTATGTGCACCCCACTTCTTCGGTGCCCTTCCTTCCTTCGGGAAGAAAGGCCCCGGGCCGTGGTTCCTCATAAAGCTTTGTTTAATTTTCTCTTGCTATTCTGTCTCATGTGAATTTAATTCATTCTCCGGCCAGAGGAACCCACATTTGGGGAGAGGAAATGTCCTCCTCCCCTACAAGAGGAAGGAAAGAGAGCACTAGATGTGGGCAGAAGGGCCCCCTCAAGTCTTTGTCTGGGTCCTGAGCTGGGCAGACAGGAGGGGAAACTGTCAGGGGGTAGGAAGAGCCACCAGGAAGGAGTAGTTTCAAACAATTCCAAAGCCACCAAGGACTGGGAATATTTTGCATGCCTGCAGCCAGAGTGTGGCGCACCAGCTAGTCCTCTGATAGATGTTGTTTTGGTAACAGGAATAAATTAACTGCCCTGGACTCACCATCACAAAGCTTAAAAGCAATTCTCAACAAATCTTTGGAGACAGAGAGTAGATTAGTGGTTGCCTGGGGGAATGGGGGTGGGTAGGAGCATGGGTGATTATGGGGAGTGATTGCTAATTGGTACATTTTGGGGGCAATGAAAACTTGCCAAATTAGATTATAGTTATGATTGCATAACTCTGTAAATATACTAAAAACACAGTGAACTGTATACTTAAGTGAGTGAATTTTATGGCGTGTAAATTATCTCAATAAAGCTGTTAAAAAGACGAGAAAGAAGGAAGCACAAACAACCTAAACCTATCCCAAGTGACTTAACAGCTAAAAAAAAGTCCAAAGACCCTTAAAGGAATATAAGAAAATCCAGTGCCCAATAAAGTAAAATTACTAATGTTTGACATCCAATCAAAAGTTACCAGGCATGCAGAGAAGCAAGAATATAGGATCCATAAGCATGAAAAGAATCGATCAACAGAAACTGACCCAGAAATAAGAGACATGAGACAATTAGCAGATGAGGACATTCAATCAGCTCGTGTATATTCCCCCATATGCTCAAAATGAAGGAGAAAGTATGAACATGAGGAGGAGGGAAATGGAAGATACAGAAAGCGATCAGACCACTTCTGGTTTCAGCTCTGACATGTAAAGAGCTTAGAAGTCAGCATTTCTGTCTCTCCAACAAGAAAAAAGCTGAACAAACTGAAAATCAATGACTTTTCTTGGACCCATCAGAGAACTGAAGTCACAGGGCAAACTACATGTACGCCCTGGAATCTGGAGGGACAGGCCAACCCTGAGTCACAGCCAAGCCTCAGGCGGGTTCTCAGTAGAGGGATGGAGACAGACACACCATTCATGCCAACACTAATCAAAAGAAATGGGAGACATGCAACTGGAAACAAACCAGACTTCAGAGCAAAGGAAATCATCGTGGGTAAAGAGGGCATTACGTAATGATAAACGTGCCAATTCTCCAGGAAGCATAACAATCCTAACTCTGTTTGCACCTAGCAACAGTGTCAAAATGCATGAGGCAAAAAGTGACAGAACTGCAAAGAGAAATAGACCAACCCACTATTCGGCACATCTTTTTCAGTCCCCGATGGATCAAGCAGACAATCAGTTGATCAGAAAAGTACTATCAATCAACTTGATCTAACTGGCAGTCATAGGATACTCTACCAACGATAGCAGAATACACATGCTCAAGTTCACATGCAAAATTCACCAAGATAGACCACATTCAGGGCCCTAGAACACAACTCAGCAAATTTAAAAGAATAGAAACCATACAAGTGTTATCAGACAACAGTGTAATTAAACTAGAAACCAAAAACAGAGAGAGAGCTGGAAAATCCCACAAATATTTGATATTAAACAGCACACTTCTGAGGAGCGTGGGTCGAAAAGAAGTCTCAAGAATTTTTAAAATATTTTGAATTAAATGAAAATGAAAACACGACTTAGCAAAATGTACAGATGCCCCAAAAGCAGTACTTACAGGGAAATTTACAGCATTAAATGCATAGATTAGAAAAGACGAAAAATCTGAAATGAATAATCTAAGCTTCCACGTTAGGAAGCTAGCAAAGAGCATTGTCAAGAGATAGACCTAGATTTGAGGCTCTGGGTTGCTCTGACGACCTGTGGGACCCTGGACAATCTCCTCAACCTTTTTACTCCCCATTTTATTCACCTATAAAGTGAAGATATGAAATAGTACCCATCTCATGCCTGTGCGGAGGACGCAAATAGAAAGCAGACTCCCAAGGCCTCGACATATTAAGGGCCTCGTAAAAGACAGTCGACTGTGTTGTGTTATTGATGCTACTGTGATTGTATAACAACACAGATATTCTATATTCATTTTACTGTTGCTATTCAGTTTTTTCATTATGATGTTAATGAATATTTAATGACATGGGAGAGCTTTAGCAAATACAGGTAAGAAACAAAATGCAGGATTAAATTCTCATGCAATCAATGTCTGCTCAACAAATGAATTAATGAAAGAAGGAATGAAAGAAGGGAGGGAGAGAGAGAGAGGGAGGGAGGGAAGGAAGCAAGGAAGGACCGAAAGAAGAAAGGGGCATTGTTTTTCAAGTGAGTCCATAGAAATAAAAGAACTTGAAAGTAAAGCAAAATGTTAACATTACCTGCCCCAGGAGAATTGATGACAGGTGATTTTCTTTTATTTTTCCTGTGCACTTCTCAGTAGCTTCCAAATTTGTTAAAATGAATCTCTATTGCCTTTGTAATCATATAAGAGCACAAAAATGACATCTAAAATCAGAGATTTGGTACAAAGAAAATAGTTTTCATAATTTACTTTCTAATCATCTTCCTGGTTTAGGAGTATCTAAAACCCACTTCACGTAACAATAATGAATCATGAAATCAACTCTTCTCACCAATTATTCTACGGCGCTGTGATTGGGGAGATCTGAGAAATTTGCAGGCCCTCAGAGTTTCACTTGGAGATTGACGTCTGCTGCATGTAACAGGAAAACCAGATATTACTGAGGTTTTCTGATTTACTGATAAGACAGGAGTTTAATTTTCTCTCACATGACATGCAGGAGTTCTGCAGTGTCACCAATGCCATCTTTGTGCTCGGCCAACCTAGGCGCCTGGTTTCCACCCTCAGGGTTATCCCACGGTCCCAAGATGGAAGCTGCAACTCAAATCATCACGTCCTCATTCTAGGCTGAGAGAATGAGACAAAACACTTGTGTCAGCCCCCTTTAAAGAGCTTTTCCAGAAGCCCCACTCAGTGATGTCTACTTGCAAATCATTGGCCAGAACTAAGTCACATGACCAGCCCAGCTGCAAGGGAGGATGGGAAATGTCATTTTTAACAGGTATCCCCCAAACTGGGATT
Organism: Equus przewalskii; assembly: GCF_037783145.1. Taxonomy (NCBI): domain Eukaryota; kingdom Metazoa; phylum Chordata; class Mammalia; order Perissodactyla; family Equidae; genus Equus; species Equus przewalskii. The sequence goes on along the minus strand of NC_091833.1, from coordinate 113,533,221 downwards.
CACCAGTAAAACAGAAGAAAGGATTCAAGTAGACAACTCAAAATCTCTGCCAGATTCTGGTGTGGCCTAGGGGAGACGAGAAATGGTCCAGCCTCTTTCCTTACAGGAAGAGGAAGCTAGGCCTTCCGTGTGCCGTTTCTCCCATGTGCATCCTCACCGACTCCTCGGAACTCTTCGGACTCAGAAGTGGATGTTACTATTCCCACTTACACATGAGGAAGCTGGGGCTCAGAAACGTTACCTAGCTCCCTCAGAGTCACCCAGCTCAGCAAATTCCAGACCCAGGTTTCTGACTCAGGTCTGTCTGATCATCCGAAGCCCAAGTTCTTTCCACTGCACCATCCTGACCTCACCATCTGCACGTGGAATCATTATTCACCTACTCTTGCAACCATTGATGTGTGCCATTGTTCACTGGCACATAGTAGATGCTTCAGTAAGCATTTGTCCAATGAGTGATGGAGCGCCTGCCTCTTAGAGAGGAGCTCAGTGTCTTCGTGGAGAGCGGAATTGATCAGGGCCGTTGCAGAGTCATGTACAGGATGCTGTGAAGTGTCCAGGAAGGACCCTTCTTTCTAGGGAGCACCGCAGGAAAACGTCACTGAGGATATGGTGGGCCTGAGCCCAGAGGACCGAGCAGGCTGCGCTGGGAAAGGAGGGCATTGCAAGCAGAAGGAAGGGCATGAACTCAGGCCGGAAGGGATTTTAGTGTGGGCGGGAAGATGGGTGTGCAGAGGTTCCAGAGCCGAAGGATCCAGGGTGACAGAGCTCGCCACAAGGCTGGACTCTCTCCCAGAGGCTCTGTGTCCTTTGGGAGGAGCAAGTTGGGAGATGATCCATGGGGCTCAGTCTGGGGCATCTGCTGGTCACCACCCAGGTTTTCACCAGGCATTTATAACCCCTACCCCTCACTTCTTGTTCTGTTCTCCGCATTCTGTTTTTGGAGTTTACAGCTCCACTGTGATGTGCAGGAAACTCTGGCAGTTTGTCCTGGAGCTCCAATTTCTTTTTTTGAATTCTGTGAGTTTGCTCTTTCCTGTAGGTGCACCAGGGGATCCCATCGCCGAGGACTTTCCACAGACTCACCCTGGATCCCCCAGCTGCTCTGACTGGGCTGTGCTTGTGTTGAAGGCTCATTCGGTGTGCCCCCGCTGTCCTGAGAACTGCAGCTGCTGAAGCTCAGAAGGGGAGAGGTGTTTGTGGGGGATGGAGGGTACGGATGGTGGCTAAGGGAGGTGAGTTCTCTCCAAAGAAAATAAATGCAAATCTCAGATAGCTCCGTGAACTCAAGGGTTAATCTAGTTCCTTCTGTAGTGGGCCCAACATTTGACAACTTACAGACACAGGTGGCAAACACATAATTTTCTTCTTTTCTGTAACAACTTAATTTCCATTTCTAGCCCACATTCCATCTGCTACAGAAAACTTAATCTAATCCACAGCCAAGTAACCCAATCAAATTCAGCAATTTCTTAATTTTAGTTTAAATTCAGGTGAGGTCAGGGTTCCTCCCTCCCCCTTCTCGCATAGGTAGCACTTTGGTTTCGGGGAGCAGATCTGGTCTATGGTTCCCCTTGAACCGTGGAAGTGTACGACCAGCCTGCCTGAGTGAGGTGTGTCAATCTCCATCTCAGCTGACAGCCAGGGCACCTACGCTGTCATCTGCGCCTGTGTCCCGTCGTCATGGCCCTGGGGCTCCCGGCCCCTCCCTCAGTCAAGGCCTGTGTCCTTTTCTGTGCTCCCTGTGCCATGCAGGGCTGGGGATGGTTTCTGTGACGCTGCCCACAGGTCCACCCGCCAGGACCCCACTGCACTAACCCCACTCCAGCACCACGATAAGGCAGCTTTTCCATGGGGCTTGTTGCTTTCCTGGAGCCCCAGAAAGGAAGCAGGTGCAAGTTCTCCCACAGACCTCCTCCCGGCCCATCTAACTGAGGTTCCTAACATCCTCTCCAACCCCTCCTACATCCTCAGGGTTTTGCCTGGAGAGAGTACGCTCAGGTGTGGAATTCATTCTAGAAGGCGCTCTTTCAGCATCCTCTCCTATTGCCCTCTCTCCCTCCTTCCTGCAGAGCCTCCCCTCCTGTTTGGTTAGAAAACTGGTTTTTATTCTTAATATATTTTTGCCAACTCTATTGTTTGTGGTCCAATCTTTATACACAGAATCCTCCCAACTCTCAGATCTGGGAAGCGCTTCTGAGCCTCTCAAAGCTTGCCTCTTGCAGTTGAAAGCTTGGGGTTCAAAGCCGTTGGCTTCTGTGGTTTTGAAGAGATTATTTTGGAAGTCAGTGGCTTCCATGGTAATCTGATTTCTACCAGGCCATTCAGAAGAGAAGGCCATGTGTGTTCAATGCCTCCGCCTGTTTGGGGTGGATGGGTAATGGGCTCAAGGAAATGGAGGAGGTGTGGGCAGAGACCTTGGTCAGCCCAGAATTTTCTCTTGCTCCACCTCCAGGCTTCTGGTAGGGACCCCAGAGAAGTCTGTTCAGTGGGCGAATGTCTGAAAAACGAGGAGAACTTTCTTCCATGATCTTGGACTGAGAATGCCAATCGTCAGAATCTCTGTTCCAAGGATTGTAAGTTGGTAAAATGAGGACTTCTACCCCGCTTGCCCCCCTTAAGCAATGTTGGGGGGTGGGAGGAGGAGTTTATGCTCAGGGCAGAGAAAACCATTAGTTACTGGGACAGCTGAGGTTGGCAGCGGGCCCGGGAAGGCCAAGGAAAGGCCTGGGAGAGCTGCCTGTGGTTCGCATGAGCCAGGCTATGCGTCAACTGCCCCCGCCATGATGTCATGGTCCTTTTGCCCAGAAGGAGGACTTTTAGGAGCCAATCTTGAGAACTTACTATGTTGCCCAGGACTGCTCATAGTGCTTCCTGTGTAATAAACGATTTATGTCTCACAACAACTTTGCGAGGTTAACTAATATTAACCCCATTTTACAGATGAGGACACTGAGGTGCAGTAGTTCAGTAATGCACACAGATTCAGGAACTTGTAGGTGATGGAGCCAGGATTGGAACCCAGGCAGTCTACCTCTGGGGCCTGTATCTTCATCAGATGACAGGCTGAGTGGTGGCCCCAGAGGGGTAGGCCTGTTGCTTCTTTTAGGAGGTCCCCATAAAAGCTGTGAGCATTAGAAAATGAGCGTTCCCTTCAGGAGGCTGAGAGCCCACCCTGGGGCTAAGTGCTGGGGGCTTCCTGGGCGCGGCTCACTGTCTCACTGCGTGTCCGTGCGGGATCCGCCCCGAAGGAGCGTCTTTGAATGGACTTGATACCAAGGCGTTAGTGATGTCACTTCTCCCCGGGCTTCAGTTCTCTCATCTGCAAGAGGAACACCTGAGTGTCCACGGCCGTGTGAGTGTAGATCAGACGCAGGGAGGGAATCTGAGGCGTTACTGGAAGGGTCACAGGGCAGGGACAGTGTCCTGCACAGGTAGCGGGGCAGAGCTCCGGGAAGGGAAGAAGGCAGTCCCGGGCACTGAGCACCAGGGGGTCGAGTGGTCGCGCTTGACTCTCATGACGTTGTGAGAAGAACCTCAGGCTCCATCAACACTGGTCCCACACTTTTGTCCGACTCCTCAGAAAGTCTCAGTGTCTGTTCTGCCTCAGGGTCTCTACGGCTGGTCTGGTCCTGCTTCCTGCAACGCTTCCCTTCCCCCAAAGACGCACACACACGCCACCCTTGTTCTTCCATCTGGCTAACTTCTTCCTTAGGTCCCATTTTAATGTCCCCTTCTCAGGGAAGCACTCTCTCGTCTCCAGGTGTAGCCTGGTGGTTCCCACTTTCTGCTCCAGTGACCCCTGGATGTCAGTTGTGTTTGAAATATACATCACGCTGTTAGTTTGTCCGCATCAGCGCGCCTGGCTGGACGGACACTCAGTGAAGGCTGGGACTTTGTCTTGTCCACCACGGGGCCCCCAGCACCTCACACGGGGCCAGACACACAACTGTTCAATCTACATTTGTTGGATGAATGAGTGAATTCTTATCATCTCTGTTTTCACAGAAGAGAAGAACAAGGCTCAGAGACGTGCGGTGACCTGCTCAGCGACACCCAGCTGGCTGGCGAGAGGCATTGCGAAACCTGAGACTCAGCTTACAAAGGCAAAAACATCAAGAGGCGTTGAAAAGCCTTGCTTCAAAGCACTGTGGAAAGATGGAGAGGCTGAGAAGAAAGGATGGGTGACCATTTCTGCATTCCAGACACGTACAAAGGGAGAAGAAAACCCGTGCTTGAGCGGGAGCTGGTTGTCAGCCCTTCCAAATCACTTTATTCCAACACTCGCTCTCCTCGCTCGAGAGTTCAGACGTCACCTTCCGCGGGGACCTGTCTGGCCCCTCTCTTTGAAATAACAACTCCCTGCGAGCTCCCGTCCTCCCCGTCCCTGCTTATGTGTCTCCATACACCACCCGACACACTCCCCGTCTGTCTGACGGGCTGTTTGCTGTCTGCAGTGCGGCGCGGGGGTGTCAGCTCCTCTGGAGGGAGAAGGCACTCTGCGGGGTTTCTTCACAGCTGCACCCCCGGTGCCCAGAACGGTGCCCGACACCCCGTAGGTGTCAGCTCAAAGTTGTAGAGTGAAGGGAAAAAAGGACAAAGGAGTAAATTCAAAAATTACATCTTCCCCATGGGCTGATTCCTCTCTTAAAAAATCTATATTTTGACAGAGAAATCTTATCACAACAGTTAGACTACAACTCCACTTCTGGAAAGGTCAGAGGCTGCTGGAACAGCTAAAACTGAAATTTAAAAATTCGTTAGCATGGGTGAGCGTGCAGTGATGGGGAATGTCCTGACTCTGGGGGTGGGAGTGGAGACAGAAAGAGCTTTCTGACAAGCCTGCTTCCCCACAGCCCTGCCAGCAGGATAGGCTGCCCAAGTCTCAGAAATTTGTCATCTGATAGGTGAGAAATTGCATATTACAGTAGTTAAAAAAAACTGTGTGAGGTATAACTGACATATAATAAATTGCATATATTTAAAATGTACAATTAGATGCATTTGAAATATGGATACTGCTGTTAAACCATCACCAAAATCGAGGTAATGAACATAGCCCTGCCCCACCAAAGCTTCCTTGTGCCCCTGTGTGATCTCTCCCTCTAAAGATGCTCATCCACGAGAGAAATGGAAATGAAATGCAGTGAAAATCCATGGGGTTTCATCCCTATTGTTGCAACCACCGATCGTTCATTCTTTTCATTACAGAGTAGTACTCCTCTGTGCGGGTATGCCACCCATCGCTCCTTCATTCACCTGTTGAGGGAAACACGAGCTGTTCCAGGTTTGGCCTGTTACAAATAAAGCTCCCGTGAATATCCCGGTACACGTCTTTGCTTGGACACACGCTTTCATCCTCATGGGGATTTATCTGTGAGTGAATGACTAGATCACAGAAGCGTATGTCAAACTTTATAAGAATCTGTCACACCGTTTTCCAAAGTGGTTGTGCCATTTTACACGTCCAGCAGACGCGAGAATTCCAGCTCCCCTGCGTCCCCAGCGACAGGAGGAAGGTCTGTCTTTTTTGTTTCAGCCGCTCCGGTAGGTGAGGAGGCATTTCTCACCGCAGTTTTAATTAGAATTTTGTAAGTCTAGTTGCCAACCACATATCTTCTTTGGTGAAGCAGCTGGTTAAATCTTTTATCCATTTTATATTGGGTTGCTTGTTTTCGTTATTTTTAAGTTTGAAAGTTCATTATATATTCTGAATACAAACCTTTTATCAAAAATATAATTTGCAAACATTTCCTCTCATTCTGCATGTTGTGTTTTCATTCTTTTGACAGCATCTTTTGAAGAGCAGAAGTCATTAATTTTGATGAAGTCCAATTCATCAACTTTTTCTTCAATGGATTGTGCTTTTGGCATCTATCTAAGAAATCTTTGCCCAATCACAAAGGGTTTTCTTCTAGAAGTTTATATATATGTGCTTATATGTACACACACTATATATGTATATATACACATATACAACATATATACATATATGTATATACATACATATATATATATACACCCATATATAGCATTTTTTTTTTTTTGGTGAGGAAGATTGACCCTGAGCTAACATCTGTGCCAATCTTCCTCTGTTTTGTATGTGGGACACCGCCACAGCATGGCTTGATGAGCAGTATGTAGGTCCTCCCCCGGGATCCGAACTCACAAACCCTGGGCCCCCGAAGTGGAGTGTACGAACTTAACCACCACACCACTGGGCAGCCCCCACATATGTAGTTTTATAGCTATATATTTACACCTATGATCTATTTTGAGGGGTTTTTTTACATACAGTATAGCACAAGCTATGGCTCAAAGTTCTTTTTTTCTTTTTGCATTGTTTGTCTAATTACTATTACAGCATCATTTTTCGAAAAGACCATTCTTTCTCCACTGAATTATGTTTACCCCTTTGTTGAAAATCAGTTATGCACATGGGGGTCAGTCTATTTCTGTACTCTCTATTCTGTTCCATTATCTATTTGTTTGTTTTGACACTAATTGCAGCTTCTTGATTACTATAAGTTTACTGTCTGAAGGCAGGTAGCATTAGATAAATAAATTTATTGTTCTTTTACAGGGTTGTTTTGGCTGTGATAGGGCCTTTGTATTTCCATGCAAATTTCAGAGTTGCTTGTCAATTTCTACCCAAAAGCCTGCTGGGATTTTGGTTCAGATTGCATTGAACCTACAGAGAAGTTTGGATTTTGGTTCAGATTGCATTGAACCTACAGAGAAGTTTGGAGAGAATTTACGTTAGCAGCCTTGAGTCTTCTGACCCCTGAACGCAGTGTAGGTCTCCATTTAAGTATTCATTCACTTCTCTCAGCATGCTGCATAGTTTCCAGTGCCCTTTGTCAGATTTATCCATAAGTATTTAATACATTTAATACTATTGTAAATCATATTGCTGTTTAAAATGTCAATTTTTGTTTTTTTTTTGCACTGATAGTATATATAACTACCATTGATTTTTGTTTGTTTACTTGTATCTTGCTAAACTCACTTATTAGTTTTAAGGGCTTTTTTGTAGATTCCATCAGTTTTTCTATTTAGACAATCATGAGTCGTTGATTAAAGACAGTTTTACGTCTTTTCCAACCTGGATGCATGTTCTTTCTTTTCCTTACCTTATTGCACTGTCGAGCACCTCCAGCACAATGTTTAACGGAGTGGTTAGAGTGGATATAATTGATTTCTCCCTGATTCCACCTTTCATTAAGTATGATGTCGGCTGTAGGTTTTTTATGGATGCCCTTTATCATATGAAGGAATTTCCTGTCAACTCTTACTTTGCTAACAGGTTTAAACAGAAATGGATGTTAGATTTTGTCAAATGCTTTTCCTTTCATTTATTGAGCTGATCGTATGGTTTTCCTTTTTTCTTCCTTCTGTAGGATTAATTACATTGATTGATTTTTAAATACTAAATCAACTTTGTGTTCTTGGGATAAATCCAACTTGGTCACGATATACCATCCTTTTTAAATCTACTATTGATTTCTATTTGCCAAATTTTTTTAACTTTTGCATCTAAGTTCATGAGGAATATTGGTCTGTAGTTTTCTCTTCTTGTAACGCCTTTCTGGTTTTGGAATCCAGGTATTGCTGGCCTCATCAACTGAGTTGGAAAATATATTCTTGAGTTTTCTGAAAGAGTATGGGGAGAATTGGAAGTATTTCTTCCTTAAGTAGTTGGTCCAATTCTCCAGTGAAGTTTGGTGCCTGTAGTTTTTATTATTGGCAGGTTCTTAACTAAAAATTCCATTTCTTTGAATATATAGGACATATCAGAGTATGTTTGTTTTTGAATATTCTTTGGTAATTTATGTCTTTCAAGGATGTTTCTATTTCATCTACATTGTTTAATTTATTGGCATAAAGCTATTCATAATATTTCCTTATTACTCTTAATTTCTGTTAAGTCTGTAATGATATCATTGCTCTCATTTCTGATCTCAATAATCTGTCTTCTTTGATTGATTTATTTTTTTTCCTGATCAGCCTGGCTTGAGGCTTATCAACTTTATTGATCTTTTCAAAGAACCAGTCTTAATTTTATTGATTTTCTCCACTGTTTTTCATTTCATTGATCTCTGCTCCTCATTATTTCCTTTATTTGACTTAGGTTTAATTTGCTCTTTTTTCTTTTTCTAGTTTCTTAAGGGGGAATCTGAGGTCATAGACTTGAGATCTCTCTCCTTTTCTGTACAGACATTTAGTGCTATAAATTTCCCTCTAGTAAATGTGTCAGTGACATCTGACAAATTTTGATCGTGTCAGTTCTGAGTTGAGTCCAGTTCATTTCTTATCCTCTTCGTTTTGTACCGTATTTCCTACTTTTTTGCATGCCTGGGATCACTTGATTGAATGCCAGTCATTTTAGCCTGTTAGGTGCCAGATATTTCTGTATTCCTATAAATATCTTTGGGTTTCATTCTGGGGTGGAGTTAAGCACTTGGAAATATTTTAATCCTTTTAAGTCTGGTTTTTAAGATTTATTAGGTGGGACCAGGGCAGTGTTTAGTCTGGCCTATGGCTGATTGTTCCCCACTGTTGAGATACGCTCTTTCTGAGTCCTCTACAGGATGACCCCTGAATTACCAGTTTTCAAGTCTGGCTGGTGGCAAACCGCACTATTCCCAGGCCTGTGTGAGCACTGAACACGGTCCCTCTAATGCTCCAATCCTTTCGAGTGTTTCTTTCCGTGGCCCCGACAGGGTTCTCACCTGCATGCGCTGACAGTACTCCACTGTCTGGCTTAGGGTGCCCCCTTCCAGCTCTCTGGTCATCTCCTCTCCAGTACCTGGCCCAGAATCTCTGGCCACTTGGAACTCTCTAGACTCCAAGCTCCGTCTCCTTAACTCGGGGAGCCCCTGCGCTCCACCGGGCTCCCTTCCCTGCAGCAGTGCCTGGAAAGCCTCTCGAGGCAGAAAGCGGGGCAATCGTGGGGCTCGCCTCGTTTATTTCCCAGCTCTCAGGGTCACTGTCCTTCATTGCCTGATGTCCAATGTCTTGAAAACTATTGTTTTGTACCTTTTGTCTACTAAAAAAAATTCCAAGTGGGAGGCTAAATTTGATCTTTGTTATTATATCTTTGTGGTAGGCTATAGGCTAAAGTAGTTTTTATTTACCTTTCTCATATCAGCAAGGTTATGCATCTTTTCATCCAATTAAGATTGTTTTTTGTGAATTAACTACTCACTTCTTGGCTCATTTTTCTCTAGGGTTTTTCTTTCTCCTATGACTTTGGAAAGCTCTATAGAGATTTCTGTATTAGGGGTAATAATTCTTTGTTATTATTGTGATTTAAATTTCAAGTATTTTCCAAGGGTAATATTTGTCATTTTAATTTTTGGTTTTTTGTCAGGCAAATGTTTTAACTTTTACGCAAATATATTTTCCCTTATTGCCTCTAAATTTTTAAATGTGTTTCTTAAAAAATAAACAATATGGGGGCTGCCCCTGTGGTGTGGTGGTGAAGTTTGGCATGCTCTGCTTTGACGGCCTGGGTTCCTGGGTTCAGATCCTGGGTGCAGACCTACAGCACTCATCATGCCATGCTGTGGTGGTGACCCACATACAAAATAGAGGAAAGATTGGCACAGATGTCAGCTCAGGGCTAATCTTCCTCAGGCAAGAAAAGAGGAAGATGGGCAACAGCTGTTAGCTCTGGGCAATCTTCCTCTGCAAAAAAAAAAAAAAAATCAAATCAAAATAAAAGTAAACAATGCAAATAAGCACATTAATTGGAGATCAAGCAATACAGATAAACTGTTTAAGCACCCCTTGGGTGAGGGGCACTAAGGTCTGATATAATAGCTAGACTGTCAGTACCCGGATTTTTTTAGAGAATAGCATCTTTGAAATATATTTGCATTGAATATTGGCATGTAGGTATGGTAGAAATCAGTGGCTAAAGCTGGGTAAGGTGAACCTCAGCATGGTGAGCTCAATTGTCCTTCCTTTCAAAGCTCTGCTTACAGTGAAATGGTCCTTGGGAAGGAATGCCAAGCACAGGGACCCCGGCAGAAAGCCTCATATTTGGTCTAAAAGGGAAGCATAGCTGGCGAAAGAGGCATCATTATTTATTGAGCACCTACTACGTGGCAGACACTGTGTAGAAGAAGACAGTTGTATAAGAGAAAGGCTGCAGTGAATACGGCCTAGTCTTTGGAACACTCTTCCTAAATCCGGGCAAGTTCCCTCCTTAAGACACCCACCTCCTTCAAGCAGAAGTCAGCGACTCACTTTCCCAGCTTCCCTTGCGAGTCAGGGCAGACACGTGACTCGGGCTTCACCAATCAGATCTATCCACAGGAAACCTTGATTTGGAAGAGAGACGTGATTGGATGAGGCAAGCACGTCTGGAAATCCACTTTCTCGCGAGAACTACGGCAGAGGCTACTTTCAGAGAGGGAAGGCCGGCGGGGTTCCGGGGCGCATCCGCCCGGAACCCTCGCGGGCTGATGTCTGTGCTGAGCGGTGATGGCAGTGGCGCGCTTCTCCGGAGGTGACAGCAGGGCGCTTCGGACATCGTTCCTGGGTATTGCAGCCCGCACACCTGATCCTCAGCCCTCTCGGGGGTCTGGGAGGTCCCTAATATCTTGAAATCAGCGCTGGGGGCGCCTCCGGCTGCTGTCCGTTGTTTAAGGCTTGTCAGTAAGGAGACGCGTTTGAAACCTGCACCTTCTTCACGGTCCACCAAACAAAGAGGAAGATAAGAAAACATCCTCCTTGCTTTCCTTAGAGAACAGAGATGAGAGAGTAAAACCGTCGTGTTAGGCCCGCCGACCGTCCCGTCCCCTCTGCTTGTTGGAACGGGAACCCAGCACCTTCTGTGTACCGGGTGCTGCGCTGAGTGAAGGTCCCTGTGAGATGCGGGAGGAAAACCAGCGCGTTGAAGCCCTTGGACCAGTGGGCTCGTCAGAACCCACAGAAGTCTCATCGCGCAGCCGCGTCTGCAAAACGATCCTGCGCAGGCCGGGTGGGTGGGGTGTTTGCAGCTACTGAACACCAAGCCCAGACGTGTTAATTTGATAAATTAGCAGGAGGTTACTCCCTCCCTGCTCCCCGACAAGATCCCAGGAAATTCATTAGCGCTGAGTGACAAAACCCCAGGGCCGAAAACTCCCCACAAGTGGTCGTTAACCCTTTCATTCCATTGCCTGTGTTAGCTTCTCCCAGGAAAGGCTTTGAACCTGGATGGTCATGCAAAACCTCGGCCTCTCACCTTTAGATGGCGTCTCACAATTTTCAGAGCATGCACATTCATTCATTCATCCATTCGTTCAATTGGCAGTTAATGGAGCTGCCCCTGTGTGCCGGGCACAGTTTTAGAATCCCGATACAGCAGCGAACACCATTTGCAAATTCCCACCCTTCATGGAGTTAACGCTCTCCCGCCATGGAGCAACTCTCTTAGATGGGAAGCTGAGGTTCAGGTCAGGCAGCCGGTAGGCCCTCCCCGTCCTTTCTCCACAGAGCAGCCAGACTGGTCTTTCAAAAAAATGCAAATCTCTCTCTGCTTAGAATCCTCCAGTGGTTCCTCATCGCTCTGAAGGACAAAATCCAAATTCCTTACCATGGTTTGCAAGGCTTTGAAGGATCTGGCTCCTCTTTGACCTCATCCTGCATCTCTCTCCTCCTTGCTCACCATAATTCAGTCACATTTGTCTTCTCTCTTTCCTTTCAATATACCAAGCTGGATCCTGCCTCAGGGCCTTTGCACCATCTATTCCTGAACACTCTACTCTCTGTCTATTTCCTTTCCACCATTCAGGTTTCAGCTCAAATATTATGTCCTTAGGGAGGCCTTCTCAGACTTATCTACCTTACCTAAATTAGTGCACATCCGTCTGTCTTTCCCCCAGCACCTGTTTTATCTTTCACATAGTACTATTAGTCAGCTTTCTTAGTCACAAGCAATGGAAACAGACTCTGACTGATATAGTGGTGGTGAAGTGGAATAACAGCCTTCACAGTTAGACACTCTGGCCTGTCCTTCTATCCCTAACCGGCTGTGTGGCCTGAGACAAGCTCCTTAATCTCTCTGATCCTATAGAGATGTAAGTCAGTGCTCACATCTGCTCGTGTGAGCATGTGCTTCCTCTGCTCAGAGCCTTCTAAGGCTTCCCCTCTCAGGCAGAGAAAAAGTCAGGCTCCCCTCTGCTCCGTACGGTCATACCAACCAGACCCGTCAGAGCTCACCTGACCTCTTCTCCGTCTCCTTCCCCTCTCACTCTATTCCAGCCACTTGGGCCCTTGCTGTACCTTGAGCAGTCAGACATGCTGCTGCCTCAGGGCCTTTGCACTTGCTGACCACTCTTCTCTCAACACTCACATGGCTTGCTTCCTCACTTCCTTTAAGCCTTCATTCAAATGTTACCATCTCAGTGAGGCCTTCCCTGGTTGCGTATTGCAACCCCATCCCTTCCTCCTCCACAACTAACCCCCTTCCCTCATTTCCGCTTTATTTTTCTCCATGGCACTCATCAGCTTGTGATATACTGTGTCATCTACTTATTTACTTGTTTATTGTCTGTTCTCCTCACCACAGTGACAGCTCCAGGAGAAGGGACTTTTGTCTGTTCGGTCTCTGCTGTGTTCTAGCACCTAGAACACGGGCTCGGGTGGACTGGTCTGTGCGCGAATGAGGGAACAAGGCTCAGCTTCCTCTGTGCCTCATTGTGCAGGGGGTGGTTAGAGCCCTTCCTGACCTGGGGGCTGTGAGGATGATGTGAGATTTGGTCCGTGAGAGAGCCCGGCACACTGCCTGCAGGGGCCGGCGACCTCTGGTCCCCTCCCCGTTCAGCCTGCAGGCCCGGGGTCCCACCCAAAACAAGCAGCCCGGGAGACAGACCCTCTTAGCACTCTCCCCCTTGGCTGTCCTGCGGGCTGCTTCTGGAGGAGTCTGGAAGCCGAGAACCATCCCCAGCAGCTAAACTCTGCCTGCTGGAAGGCCGCACATGAGCGGCCGCTGGGGAGAGAAGACGAGGATACTCAGCTTTAGAAGGCAGCAGGACACATCGGTTCCTGCCCGCACACAGAGGGGGCGCGCAGCAGAACCAACGCAACAGAGGCTCCCAGTCAGCGTGTAAGACCACGGGCTGTGGGCTCAGTCGCACTGTAAGACCCGAGTCCTGGATCTTACACTCTGTGTGACATTGGGTGCGATGGTTAACTTTGTGTCACCTTGGGCTGGTGCTCAGATATTTGGTCAAACATTATTCTGGACGTTTCTGTGAGGGTGATTTTTGGATGAGATTGACATTTAAATCGGTGGACTTCGAGTAAGGCAGATTGCCCTCCATAATGGGGGTGGACCTCACCTAATCAGTTGAAGGCCTGAGTAGAACAGAAGTCTGACCTTGCCTGAACCAGAGGGAATGCTGCCAGCAGACAGCCTTGAACGTGAACTGCAACATCTCCTCTTGCCTGGGTCTCCAGCCCTCTGGCCTGCCCTGCAGGTTCCGGACTTGCTGACCTCCTTAAAGAAAATCTCTCTCTCCATGTGCACATACACATCCCGTTGGCCTGTTTCTTGGAGGGTCCTGACTAACCCGCTGGGCAGGGTTCTTTGCCTCCATGCAACAGACTCAGCCCCCTGCACTGGGGAGGCAGCGTGGTCAGTGGGCAGGAGCGTGGACTTTAGCGCCAGTCGGCCTGGTCCCCCTCCCTCGATAGCTCTGTGACCTTGGGCAAGTGACTGAATCCCTCTGGGCCTCAGGTTCTTTTGCAAAGTAGGACCGGTAATAATGGTGCCTCCCTCACGGGGTTAGTGTGAGAATTAAATGACTTGATGCCCGCGAGTGCCGAAGGGCTAGAGATGCACCGGCCATTACCATCAGGAGCCGGGCCGTCCCAGCACACGTGAGGACGGAGGAGCGCTCGAGGCTGCTCGGCATGGCCTGAGGACACCAAGTGCTCGATGCCTGTTAGGTGGTGTTACCAATACAACAATGTTTGCTGTAAATTAGCGAAGTCTTCCTCACGAGGAGAGTAGGAACCCAACTCAGACCCACGAGAAGGCTCAAAGACTTCTTTAAACAGGAATTTACCTCTCAAAGTGGTCAGATGTCTGGTAATCTTAATCATGCCGAATTCGCTGGCAAATCCAGGAGTTGAGAGATCCTAGAGAAATGTGGGGTATGCACCATCCAGAGTCACACCATTGATTCTGTGAGAAGAATCATGGATCCACACGGGTCCCCGGGCTCCTCGGGGCTGCTGGCTCAGTGTGCTTGTAAAACGAAGCTTTGGAGAATTATGTACCTTTCAGCCCCGGGGGATTTCATCACGTTCGGCTTTAGAAGCCAGACGTCAGGCCCGGTGCCTGTCGTATGGTGAGAGTGACGAGAGCCTACACTTTTGTTGAGTTGCACATAATGACAAGAACTTAATATTGAAGGGAGAGACTGATGGACCTTAAAAAGTAAAGAATTTTAAATAGAACGGCCTAGGGCCATTTTTGTGAAGCATTAATCATTTCTCCCCATTTTTATGGCCATCAAAGGCATCCATGCATCATCTATAAGTTCTGGAATTCATATTCCAACGGATATTTTCTATTCAAAGAGGCAGGGTGGTATATAAACTCAACCGTGTGACAATATTCCTAAGTATTAAGCTCCTGATTTATTTCATTTTATGGGCATTTATTGAGTACCTACTGTTCCAGTACCAGGTCAGGCGTAGATGATGCTTAAGATATGTTTTCAGCCTGAAGGAGCTCACAGGCTAGCCAGGTTCACATATCTCACAGTATGTGCTGGCTCGTAAGTAAATAGTAAATTGCTACAGAAATTCACAGGTGGGTGAGATCCTTGTGGTCAACAGAAACGAAGGAAGGCTTCTTTGGGGAGGTGAAAATTGAATTGAATGATATTATGAGGAAGCTGTTGGTGTCTTGGAGGCAAAAATAACACCCAATTTTGAACTAATTAAGACAGAGGAGTGTGACAGATGGAGATGAAAATATCTTTAAAGGTTGGATTGGTCCGTGCACCTGAGCTGAGTGGCCACACGGCTTCCCTCCTGCTCTACTCCTGCGTTAGGTTGATCTACTCACCCGGTCACAGTAATTCACACATACGAGATGAGTATGAATTTAACCCAGACCCGGTCAATGGTGCTGTCCGAGGGGGCACCCTGGGCAGCTCAGGTCTCTAAGAAGCGGGGCTGAGATGAGATGAGGCAGAGAGAAGCTGGAGACTCTGTTCTCATGACTTTCCCTCCTGCGGAGTGGAATGGGAATCCTCTTGTCTCTGTGAAAATACTCACAGTGGGGAATAAGTTCCTCTTCCAAAGCTGGTAAATCACGGCTGGCTGAAGGTTGGTTCAGAAGTCTGTAACAGAAGCAACGAGTTCAGATGGGTGTATCAATACCACCATCATCGACGTGTCAACAGCAACAGCAATAACAGTAACAACAGCATCTCGGCAACAGCAACGGTAGCACCATCAGCACCAGCCCTAGGGAGCATTACGGCTTATTTTCTTAACACGCATCACCTCATTTAACCCTTGCAGGATGTGCCTGAAAAGGTGAAATGGGGAGAGACTGTGGATGAAATTAGATCCCTAAGACATTTGTCATCAGTACAAACAAAGAACTCAGTTTTTGAGGTAGACGCGTCTGGGTTCTAATCCAGGCAATTTCTATAACCTCCTGTATTTCCATTTTTAATCTATAAATGAGAAAAAGTAATGTGAATCCTAGATTTGTCATGAGGACAAAGTGAGGCAATGCGTGAGGTACGGGCTGTGCTCCCAGTGGGGTCACCTGGGTGGGATGGTGTCATGTCAAATCAGACTCTAGGAGGAGCTCCTGAGGGCGAGGTCACTGTTCCACCCGCCCGCTCTTCTCTGGTGCTCTTTATCTTTCCTCTTTCCGGCTTCTCTCAGCTGGGAGCTGTCAGAACAGCTCAGAAGGCGGGAAAAGATAGCTTTCATCTCCTAAGCTTGTCATCTTCAGCTTTTTGCTGATGCTCAGTTCTGTTTTCTTAGGAAAGATAAACACACACACATACACAAACCTTCACAAACATGAGAACGTCAGAAAGAACCCCACTTCTTAAAGGCAGAGTCTCAGAAGACAGAGGAATTGGACTTCTGTCCAGCTGAGAGCCTTGCTTGTATGTTGGGCTCTGCGTGTTTGTTCCCAATTGGCGCAAAGGCGAGGATGCTGAGGGGAGCCCCCGGGGCTGGCTAGCCGCCTGCCGGTAAACTTGGACACGCTTTCCTTAGGCTCCATGTCGGAAGGCAGTGCAGCACCTTTGAGGAGCAGGGGTGGGAATGGTCCACGGGGAATGCGAGGGCGTGGAGGAGGGCTGAAGCCACTCTGTCCAACAGAATTCGTCCACGAACACAGTGCTCACCCCTCCCCGGTCCTGGCGTGTGAGCAGCTGCCATCAATGAAATGACAGTCCTTCTTCCCTGTAAGCTCCCTGAAATCAGGGCTGTGTTGTTTGGTCCACCGCTGTCTTCCTAATGACTATTTTCCAGGTTGGCCAGATTCTCCCAGAAGCAGAGCCTGAGTTAAGGATTCAGGTGGAAGTAATTTATTGAGGAAGCGCTCCTGGAAAGTCACAGTAAGGGAGAGGGGAAAGGCTGAGGCAGGGGAGGAGGCCAGGCGGCGTGTGACCTCGAGTGAAACCCCACCCTCAGCCCGATCTTGAGAGGTGCCCTAAAGCAGAGATTACATCTGAGTCTGTCCCACCCAAGGCAAAGGTGCGGGTTTTTGTATTCCCACACTGGTCAGTCATTGACTAGGGCATGGAGGGCTGGGAAGGGCCAGGGAGAATTCTCAAGCTCTTCTAGCAATCCACACCAGCAAGGAAGGCTCCAGCGCCCAAGGCAAGCCTGTGAAGGTGGCAGGGGCAAATCCCTAGCAGCAAAGCACACAGGGGCTGGAGACGAATGCACAGAGCTGCTCAGAGGGCGTGAGGAGGTCTGGGCTGGGCACCAACAGGGCCTGCTATGCTGTCCTTGAGTCCGGGGCTTCAGTGAGAAATCAGTGAAAGCATAGGCCTGCATCGCTTCTGCTCACCTAGTCCCCCTGATCTGGACAGAAAGAGACCATCATTGCTGCATCCCACTGAGTGAGTATCAGAGACTTGTCCCGAGGTTGGGAGCCCCAGCTGGCAGCTGAGCATCCCCGGCTCGGCCTTACCTGCAGTGTGTGGAGTTCCTGTGTGTGGAGGCGGCCCCTGAGGCCAGGAGGCTGGGCTTCCTGGATCTCTGGTATAATGCACTTTTATAATTATAATAGCAATACGTGAAAACAAACAAAAAAATTCAACAGTCCTGAAGGGGATGAAATGAAAAACAGAGTTCTCCCCACTGCCACTGCCCCAGCTCCGGATGAGTCCTGCAGCAGAAGTAATGTTACCGCACGCTGCTTTTATCTTTCCTGATGGCCTAGCACCCCATTTTATGCGTACATATGTATGTGTTTGTATGATGGTATATAATTTGGGGGGATTATGTAATTATTCTTTCCATTGAAAAATAAGGGCTTAGTCCACTTGCTCCGTTCTCCACTTTCTCTTCCCTCCCACATTTTCTTAGTTTTCTTGATATTTTGCTGTCATCTGCGGTGTGATTAGAGGCGGACTGACTGTGAATACAGGGCAGTTTAAGCTTCGGGCCCCGCACATCCTCAGGCTCCTTCTGAAGCCCTGGACCTAATTCTGAATTGGCAATGCTGCTGGCATTTTCTTAAAGAGGCTCCCCCAGTTATGTACGCTCCAGCCCCTCAGAATCTGGATCTGCCCCCTTAACTTTCTAATCGCAGCGTAGATATACCTATATAGTGTACAACTACACTAACAAGATGTAATCACCACACTTTACTGAAGATGCTAATCAGCTCTATTCTTTCTTCATCCACTTTACATTGTGCCCAGGGACTCCCACTATGGAAAATGAGTTGATTGGCACCTGGAGCATCCTCTCCACCCCGCCCCTCCCACCTCCGTCTTCTGACTTCTCCCAGTTCTGTCACCATCACATTTTCTTTATTAAATATAATGAAGACATCTGTGCTTTGTCCAGGGTTTGATTCTAAAAATTTTAAGCCAACAAAAGCCTTTATTATGTTTATGTGAATATAACTTTCTACGAAGCCAACTAGCTTGATTAGACGCGAGAGGAACCCGCTGTGGAAGGGGCAGCGGGGAGGGTACAGGAGGGGTGCGAAGTCTGGCTCTTTCCTTCTCACAAGTCAGTCCTCATCCCTGTGCCTCGGTTTCCTCATCTACAAAACAGGAATCCCGACAGCCTCTCTCTCGTTGGGCTGCGGAAGTTTCGTGTGTGCACGAAGTGCCCAGCAGACTGCTGCGTATAGAGCGCTCCATACGCCTCGTTGACATTATTACAGTTATTGATCTTGCGTGTCTCAAGCCTTCCATCAAATTTTCTCTTGTTCTCTTTACTCTCAGTTCTAGGATATTCCTTCCACTTACTCCTCCAGCCCTTTCATTGGACTTTTTTTTTTGGCAATAATTTTTCATTTCCAGAACTCTTTCATCTTCTTCCCTTTTTTTCAGAATAGCTTGTTCTCTTGTTTTACTGCCGCAATATTGTCTCCAGTCGCTCTGAGGATAAAGAATTCAATCTCTTAAAGTCCTCTTCTCCCTGAGTCCACTGGGTCCTCTGGGGAGGGTCGTTCTGTGCTCGCCTGCTCCCCGTCTCCTGTGGTACTGCTTTCCCAAGGTCTGCCTATCCAGGCCTGTCCTCGTGGCTCACCAGTGCCGGATCAAGCTGGAGGACGGAGGGAGCTCCGTGGGTTTCTAATGAGCGTGTGTGACCGTGTTTCCTCTCTTGGCTTCCCCCACGAAGGATGACCGACGTGGGCTCTCACCGTGGATGGGGTCTGTCAGCCAGTGGCTTGGCTTCAGTCTCTGGGACTGGCACAGACAGACAGGGTGCCCCTCCTCCCAGACGTAAGCTCCACCCTCAGCACCAACACCCGCCCTTAGGGATGTTGCCCTCTTTAGATATTCTTTTCTGTTTCTTTAGAAAGCAGGGCTCCAGTTTCAGTCTTGAAAGAAAGTGAAGCTACTGCTGGGGTGGGGGCGGAGGGCACGATGCTGGGAGGGCTGGTGCCCAGCTCTTTCACACATATTTTTTTTTAAACTTTTTATTATATAATAATTTTAGATTTATAGAAGAGCTTCAAAGATAGCATAAGAGTTCCCATATACCACTCACTTGCCTCCCTCTACGGTCAAAACGTCTTATGTACCCACGATACATTTCTCAAAACTAAGAAAGTGATGTTGGTACATGACCACCCACGAAACTGTAGACTTTATGTGGATTTCACTGGTTTTTCCACTAACGTCCTTTCTCTGTTCCGTGAGCCTCTGCAGGACATCTCATCTCGTTTAGCCATCCCATCTCCTGAGTCTCTCGTAATCTGTGACGTTTCTCAATTTTCCTTGTCTTGCGTGGCCGTGACACTTTGGCGAGTGAAGGTGAGGTATTTTGTAGAATGTCCCTCCGTTGAGGTTTGTGTGACGTTTTCTCGTGACTAGACTGGTTTGTGAATTGGAGAAGTAGACGGCAGAGACGCAGCGCCCTCCTTACCACGCCTTACGGGGGGTACGCGATACCGACATGGCAGTTCCTGGGTGATGATCTCTCTGATCACCTGGGCTGGGCAGTGGCTGCCAGGCTTCTCCACTGTGACATTACTCTCTTTCCCTCTCCACAGTGTCTCTGTTAGAATTGACTGCGTCCAGCCCCCCGAGGTCCCAGGGTAACTGCCAGGCTTTTCATGACCACCTCCCTGGCCACTCTCATTGGCGGACGGATTTGGACCTTAGTCAAATTTGTCGCATTCTCTGGGACTTCGGACTTGGGGGTACAGAATGTCTGGGCAGTCTCGCTCTCCAGGTGCTTAATCTTTAGACTTAGAGACGCGTAAGGGCCCTTTTTCAACTCACCGTGTACGCAAAGCTACTCCGTGGTTTGAGAAAATGCCAAAAACGGGGATCTCTCCGGGTCCCAGTGTCCTCCTTTGTGAATGATTTCCACCTCGTAGAAACCTGAGGATCCAATGAGACGAGACAGGCGGAGTGCCTGACCCGGGGCCGGCACGTGGTGGGCTCTCGGGAGACGGTGATCGGTTCTCCCACAGCCTGAGCCGTCTCGGGGCCTTCCACCTCTGATGTCCCTCAGTTTACAGTCACCACAAAGCACTCACCGTTACCAGCGAATTCTCTCCATAGAATAGAATTTTAAGATGGAAAAACAAGAAAATATGAGATCACTGTCTCTGCTGCCTATGTCCCTCTTTGGTAAATCAGAGCCAGAAAGGCCTATGTGGGCACCATTGCTAATAAAACTGTAATATTTTCTCTCAAAGCCAGAGATGTTTGGGTTCTCTTTGTTAAGAGCTATGGGCTTAGCCAAAATCTGCCTTTCCCTTCTTCTTTCCTAACAGAGCCTCACATCTGGTTAAGCTATGTCCCGCTCCCACATCACGCTGAGGAAAGGGACCCCCTCTGCAGGTTCAGAGAGTAGATTACTATTTGTCTAAACCAATCACCCGCTTCCATCCCCTGTTGGTTTAGGATGGGCATGTGACCGAATTTTGACCAATGAGCCATGAGGGAAAGTCTGGGGGATTCTGGGAAAGACTCCTCTTCTTAGAGAGAGAGCCACAGGCAGGTAGGGTTCCTTCTACTTCCCCTGAATGTGCTTGTAGCTGGATAGGATGTGCGCAGCCCGGTGGTCATCTAATGACCATGAGGGCCACCAGCCTGAAGACAATGCCAACTCATCAGGGATGTTGGTGCCCAAAGACGGACAGAACCTGGGCCTAGTGACATTGTTGATCTGTGGACTGTTCTGTGCCAGGAATTTTCTCTCTTCTGGACTCACTGTTATACTTTTTCTTATGTGAGGCAGTTAGAATTGGATTTTCTCTTGTTTATAGTAGAAAGCAAAGCAATACACTCCACTTTTAGAAAAATCCTCCTGCAAACAAGCAACCTTTTCAAAATACCTCTCCAGAGACTCTTACTGAGATGTCTTTAAATCTGGCTGACGTTTTTATCTGAGAGACGGAACGTGTGTGTGTGTTTGTGTGTGGAGGGGGCAGGATATGGAGTGTTGGGCAGAGGGGGAACCAGCTCACTAGGAGGAGCAGGTGGGAGAAAAGAGCGCTGCCCAGGGCATCCAGAGTTCTTATTGCTCCCACAAGAGGGGTAGGAGAGGCGAGGACAACTTCCACTGCATGCCTATTGCGTGCCAGGCAATGGGAGCTCTGAATACACGCTTCTATTGACTCCCCATGAGGGTTCTCTAAGGTATTGTGACTGGGGCTCAGAGTTCAAGTGGCTTGAAATCTGACTCCAACCCCTGCCCCTATTGGGGTGGATTGCTTTACCAACGCAACCCAATTCTTTGACAAGTCCTCCAGAAATATCCCAGATCCGTCGATTTTACTCCCTCTCCGGGTTACCACCTTGGTCCAAGCCCCGTTGTCTCTCCTGGACTGCTGCACTGTCCCTCTCACTGGTGTCCTCTCAGCTGCCAGCTTCGTTCCTACCTCCCGTTGTCTCTTGTCTACACAGTGGTCACTCCGCTCTCTAAAACAATTCAAGGGCATCTCATCGTGCGAATCCAAACTCTCCCCCGTCGTTCCCTGGGACTTCCGTGATCTGGTCCTGCTCGCCTTCGCAGCCTCGTCTTGCACAGTTTCACTCCACTCACCACGCTCCTGCTCCTTTAGCTTCCTTGCTTCCTTCCTGCTCTTGGAATGACCCGGTAATTCCTAACTCAGAGCCTTTGTCCGTTTGGATCTCTTTGCTGGAAGGCATCATTATCCACCATCTCTTTGCACAGCTGGTGCGTTTTTGACCTGCAGGTCCTGACACAAGAGGGTCTCACTGAGCACACCAAGGAAGATCCCTCCATATGTCACCCTGTTTACTCTCTTTAGTCCCTGCATCTCAACTCGAGTTATTTTCAATTCTTGTTTCCTCTTTCCTTGACTGACTCCCCTGTTTAGAATATAAGCTCCACAAGGACCAGGACCTTCCCCCAACTGAGTCTCCAGCGCTCAGAACAATGTCTAGCACGCGGTGGGTTCTCAATAAATGTTTGATGAGCCAATGAACAAATGTGGAAGAGCTCTGCATTCATTTCCTGCCCATGTATTCCAGAAAGGTCTTGAGATACTCATAAGGAAGAAATCCAACAATATAGAAAAATGTGAAGTAAAAGATAAAACATCAGAAATAGAGAAAATACAAATTAGATTACAAGATCCACACCATACACTTAACCTCATGCAGTCATTAAAAGTGAGCCTAATCTTGGCTCTGGGCTCCCTGTTAGCTAAAGAGAGCCCTTTGTAAATGGTTGGTTGTTGTAGATCTGTGCTTCCCACCCACACAGCCTCGCTGACTGGATCAGGGTGGTCACTGACCTGAGCTGGGCCAGTCTCTCACTGGGGAACTTGGGCCCAGAGATCTAGAGAAGGATGTGGACAGGTGGTGAGAGGCTCTGAAATTGTGAGGCAATGAAGCCTCGGGCCCCAGGCAAGGGGATGGAACAGCTGGAAAGGCAAGTGTAGAATGAGGAGCATGAGTACAGACAGACAGGTAGAGACGGAGCAGAAGGAAGAGCTCATGCAGCTTCAGAGAGTGAGGTGGCTGCCTGCTGACTCCTCAGGGCCCATGAGGCCATCTGAAGTTCTCCAGCTGGATCTGTAGCACTCTGCTGTGCCCATCTGACAGATCTCCTATTCCTGGAGCTTCTAAGTGTCTGTTCTTGGTAACCACATGGTTCTGAGATCGGGATGGAGCGATGAGAGACAATGGCACTGAATCAGTCAGAAGAGGCTATGTTGTGCTGCAGTAACAAGCATCCCCCAAAACTCAGTGGCTTAAAATGGCAAAGATCTATTTACCACTCCTGCTACACATCTGTCAAGGGTTTACTGCTGCTCTGCTGCACAAAGTCTCTGCTCTGGGACCTAGACTGGAGGGGCCCAAAGCAGAGACATTACCAGTCACTGTGGTGACCACCCAATGGGTTATGAGTGGTTGGAAGGAGGAATTCACCCATCATGGAAATGAAATTTGCTGACTATTGTATACGGACGGCTGACACTTCCAAACGTGGACTGGCTGCGAGAGGCCGCGGGACATTAATGACCACAGGACTCTAGAGTCTGAAAGTCCAGTAACCACAATATCACTTCCTTCCAATCCTCTACCCACTCTCTGCTGAAGCCAGATTGAATTATTTGCTGTTCCTGGAAGATGCTCAGATTTCGATTTCATCTTTGGGACTTTGCAAATAATGGTCTTCCCCGCCTCTCCCTATTCATAACCTAATTAACTCCTTCTCTTTTTATTTCTCCTTCTGGACTGAAGTGCTCTCACCTCTTCTGGGAAGTCTACTCTGATTCTTCCCAGCTGGGCTGGGCTCCCTTCTCTGTGTCCCATAACCCCACTCTCCGCCTTGCTGTGTCCTCTGCCTGGACGATGGATGTTTAAGGTTCAAATTGTCAGGCAGGTAAGCTGACCAGTGTGAAGACCTTAATGACACTCAGAGCCCTACAAGATATGGGACTAATTCATCCAGAGGTATAGACACAAAAGAATACAGAAGAGCACATCCACCATTACACCCTGGCCGTGACCCCAGAGAGTGGGAAACAGGTGAGGGTGGGGAAATTCTGTGGGTGGAGAGGTAGAGAAGGAGAATAAATAATTCCTGGGCTTCTTTGGTCTTGGTCTCTGATAGAGGAGGACGCCCCAATAGCTTAGTAACTATCAGAAAAAGGAAATTTTCACACATTTTCCTCTGCTAGGCATGTCCGTGGTCAACCCTTTCCCATTTCTTGCACAATAAAAGAGGAATTTCTCTCCCGATTGGTTAAACAGGAGCCAATGATGTGGCCACTATTGCTAATGAGAGGGGCTGCTGTGCTCAGCACCCTTGAGCCGGCTGGAGCCAAGGTCAAGTTTTGAGCAGAGTAGGGGCCTCGCTATGGCTTTGATCCTGGGCTTCTTGCTTCCACTTGAACTTCTCACAGGCCTCTGCCTGGGGCTTCGGTGTTGATACAGTCAGTCGTTCTCTGATTCTTATTTTGTTATTGTTTCCTGAGCTCCCTTGAGAACCTGGTGTAACGGGAGATGGGGCAATGGGGAAGAGCTGATTGGCAAAATAAGATTCAGGTTTTGCTCATCCTGGCCAGAACTCCATTCGAGAACTCCCCACGCTCCTCCTTAATTGTTAAGAGTTGACTAAAGATGACAGGTAAAATGAATTTCTATTTAGACAATACCATTGAATTAAGCGATGGTTATCCAAATAGATTCTTACAATTAGGACGACGCCAGGATGATGCCAGGATGGCAGCCTCTATGCCGGGGAAGGGTCTCTGTGTAACTTGCCCCTCCCCCTGCAGAGAGGAAAGAATCAGACAGTGTGCGTTTGGGGGATGGGGCATAAACACGCTGAGAAGGAATGCCATTAATCACATTTGTTGTGATTACCCAGGAAGAACAAGCTACTTGTTCTTTGTGACATTTAGTAATTAAACACAAGAGAAGCCTCACCATACTTTCATGTTCAAGGTAGGATGAGGGAATGGAACAGGCAGCAAACAGTGAGAGGCACAGTGCGTGGGCTGAATCATCAAAGTGACAGCCGTTTGCTAAATGTGGCCCAAGTTGAGCTCCAAGGTGGGAGTGTCTGCACTCCTTCCATGTCCACTGAGAACCTGCCTTAAGGCAGCTCTGTGCGGGGGGCCAGCTGCACACAGCCCACCCGGATGGAGTTCACTGCCTGGAGTCGGGTGGAGTGGGGTGGGACATGTAACCGTCACTGGTCCATTGTGGCAGAAATTAAGCTTCACAAAGCAGAGACACTATATGGAGGGCTGCTGGGAGGACCCGCTAGCATGGGGAAGAAGACAGAAAGAGGGTGATTCTCAATAACACCCAACTGGGAAGGGGTTATTGATGAGGGCCCACAGTTGGGAAAAAGCCCAGTGGTCAACCCACGCGGGCAGAATTGACCGTGGGTCTCTGCGCAAGTTCTTCCCCACGGGGAACTCGCAGAGCTGAATTGCTGGTGTGCAAGGCAAGTGTGCATTTATCTGTCTACTTGATGTCCCAGATGTGTCTCCTGGATCAGGGGTCAGCAGACTTCTCCGGTAAAGGGCCAGATGGTAAATATTTCCAGCTTCGCAGGCCCTCTGGTCTCTGTTGCAACTACTCAATTCTGCAGTTGTAGTTCGAAAGCAACTAGACACATGGAAACAAATGGGTGTGGCTGGGTTGGCCTGAGGGCAGAACATTCTGGATCCTTGTTACTCCAAGTGTGGTCCCTGGTTCAGTACTGTTAGCGTGCCTGAAACTTGTTAGAAATGCAGAATCTCAGGCTGAATTCAGATCCACTGAATCAGAATCCGCTGCTCATAAGAATTGCTCCTGAGCCGACTGCAGATGTCACTCCTGTGTCTACTAGTCCCATTCTGCCATGTGTAAAATGGAGTTCGTTCATACACCCAGCAGGCTGGGTGATGCAGGGATGCCAAGGGCTCCCAGCTTGAAGATGCTGGGAGACAACTCAATGGGCCTCTTGTGTTGGTGTGTCTTATAAATGAGGCCGATTGCCCTTTTGTTCCAGAAGGTCTTCCCAAGGACATTGGTGCTGTGAACAGACTTGACTGATGGAGGCCATGTCTCTCTCAGGAACAAAGGGCGGGCATGCTCACTGCCCATTACAAAGCAACTGGGTTCCCTGGGCTCAGGGCACCTCTTCTGTAATGCACCCTATGGTGTGTGTGCAGGCCTGCTGGCCTCCTTCATAGCCTCCTGAGGGAAATGGGGCATGGAGAGCCAGCACGAGAACTCACTGATGCTCTGACACCACTGTTGTAATCAAGCCCTGTGACTGACTCAGAAGTCTCTTCTCAACTCACCCCTCCCTTCCCTAAGAGAGGGAAGTTTCCAGGATGGGTCAAGGTCAAGGGTTCCAGGCAACCTCTCCCTGCATCTGGTCTATTGAAATACTCTTGCTTCCACAAGAAAGGAAGGAGGGGTTGCACTGGCCTTTCCTTGGCTTCTGTCCCCTGCCTACCCTGGAAATCTCCTGTAGGATGCTCAAGGTCAGAAATCCTGAAGCTGGGTCTGCACTGGGAGACTCCACCGCCTGGCCACCCTCTCTCTCTCCTCTAGTGAAAGGGGCCACAGATGACCAACGTACTGAGATTGGGAAGGGGCCACCCCAAGTCAACCCCGTGGGGTCACTACCCTGTAATAGAAAATTCGTGAGGTTTGGATTCCGGCAGACAGTTCAAATCTTGACTCTGCCACAAAGTAGCTGAGTGGCCTTAGGCAAATTCTATGACCTCTTAGAAGTTCCTTTTTTCGTCTCTAAGATGAACATACTCCATAGAATTAAAATCACATCAAGTTCCTTGCAGAGAGTGGGCATGAATGAGCAGGGTTTCCCAGCCTCTGGCTCCTTCTAAGCTCTGGCCCAGCGTGGGACTCCCCAGGGGAGGAGTAAGCCTGGGCGCTGCCCATGGGGTTCCCTCTGCATCTGGCCTCTGCAGAGGCTTCTGGGAAGGCTGTTTGATCTGAAGCCTGAAGAAGGCTTGTGGGAAGAGGCAGAGATGGAGGATTTATGGAGCCGGTGTGTGGCGGAGGCCGCTTCCTGCAGAGGTCAACTTGGACACTTCATGCAAAGAGATTCAAGACCCGGGAAGTGATGTCCCACTTGCTAAGGACTTCTGCTTTGCACGGGGCTCTACAAGTTAACGGGGGCACCCACTCCCAGCCCCAGAGTTGACCTTCACAGCTGCTGTGTGAAAAAGGCAGAGCAAGAATTACCAGGCTCTGCTCCCAGGTGCAGAAACTGACACTCAGAGACGTGGGGACTCACTGAGAGCCTCACACGGGGGCCACACAGTGGATGCTGGGGCCGGGATTTGAATGCAGCTCCTCCACTCCAAAGCCAGCTCTTGCTGCACACGTCTCAGACTAGGTGGGCTTGTGCTCCTTCCAGAGAGGACCAGTGTGCCCAGTGGGGAGCAGCCCCCAACCATCATTGGAGACGTGGGGACATGGAAGCAGCTGTCTGATTCATGAGCTGATTTGTGTGCAGGCCCAGGATCCTGGAAAGGGACGTGGACCAACCCACTACTGGAGTGTAGATGGGTGCAGACCTGTCTGATGGACGGGGGTCCCTGAAGGAAGCTGAGAGACAAGTCCTGGCAAAGGGGCTCGGGGATAGCAGGGGACAGGGATCCTAGGATCAGTGTGACGCTGCATGGGACCCTCCCAGGACCACTCTACCTTGTGCTCGGCTGCTTTGAGAAGGTAAGAGAGGAGACACAAAAGAGAGTTGCCCACAGCCCAAGAGCTCTGGGTTGGAACCATCTTTTTTTTTTGGTAAGATTCGCTCTAAGCTAACATCTGTTGCCAATCTTCCTCTTTTGTTCTTTGAGGAATATTAGTCCTGAGCTAACATCTGTGCCAATCTTCCTCTTTTTTTGTACATGGGTTGCTGCCAGAGCACAGCTTGATGAGTGGTGCAGATCCATGCCTGGGATCCGAACCTGTGAACCCAGGCCACCGAAGCCGAGAGTGTGAACTTAACCATTATGCTGCTGGGCCGGCCCCTGGAACCATCTTTAAAAGAGCTGATTACAACAAACTGAAGCTGCGCCGCCACTGACTGGAGAGGGAGAGAAGGGGTGGAGGTTGACGTTCTAGCAGAAGCCTGGAGGGGCGGGTCATGGCTCCCAGGTGGCCAGGCACCGTGCTGGCTGACCCAGCAGCAGAGTGACAAAGCTGCAGGCAGCCCAGGCTCTCCAGGGGCTCTCCTTTCCCCACTCCCTGGGGCAACAAACTGGTGGGCGAGGGGGACCTTCTGACGGACATGGAAGAGCTCTGGGGTTGCTCAGGGAAATGGGAGGAGGAGGATTCTGGTCGATGTCCTGTAATATCTGCCGGTAAAAGGGAAGGAACTCAGAGCATCCAGCTTCAGGGTTATTATTCCTCTAGATACGACCCATTTTTACCTACTGGCTTAAGAAGCCTGCGATATGTTTCAGTGGTGGCAGGGAAGCCCTGTTGATGCCACTAGTCTACAGGTTGTCCTCCTGTGCCTGGATTTCAAATTATATGGGGAATCCTAACGCAAATTCTTTCTTGGGTATGAATTTCTCTAATCAGATTGCTTTCTTACCAGTAACTGGACTGAGCTATGTACTCCGGGGCTGGGGTTCAGATGAAGAAGGGAAAACGCATCTGGACCTGGGGCCTCAGAAGAGATGGCTCTGAAAGGGGAGTAGCTGGGGACTGTGCACTCCATGGGGGCGGGGGCAGCTTCTGGGAAACCCCTGGGACCGGGAGAGAAAAAGCCCTGGGAAGTGGCAGTGGGACCAGACAGGAGACAGGAGGATGCCAGAGTAAGCTTCACCCACTTAGAGAATCTGTGTTGGGCTTGCTCTTACCTGATTCATTCAAAGTTATCGATCACCTCTTATGAGCCAGGTGCTGTTAGGACTGGAAGATGGGAGGTGGGAGGAGGATACAGGCAAGAAGAGGATCTGACCTCTCCTAGGAGCTCGAAGGCAAGGAGGATGCACCATGGACAAAAGTAACACCATTGTGCAGTTGCCAGTGTTCAGAGCTGGAAGAGAGTCACAGAAAAGGCGTTAGTGCATGGAGGAGATTACATCTGGCCTGAGTTAGTGTTGCCCTGAGACCCAGAAGGCATCAGGGAAGAGGTGGAATTGGCCTGGAGGGGCGGGTATTTTGATGGAGAGCTGCAGGTTGAAAGGCATCCCAGGTAGGGAAGACAGGGTGGGCGGAGGAAGGGAGGCGGCGATCCAGAAGCGTGTAGATACAGCAATTACTGGTTCGGTTGCACCCACGTGTGTGCTGTGTGAAGGTCTGAGTGGCAATGTGAGGAAATTTTAATAGCGTTTTTCTTTAGGTGGAGAACTTTCTGTATTTTTCCCTATTGAATAGATTGTGCCTTCGTAAGTATAAAATAATGATGATAATAATAAGAATGTAAATTGTGATCGAGTTGGATAGAGCCTTGGATTGCTGAGTTTGGTTATATTCTGTGGGCAAAGTAAACTCATCGGTGATTTAACATCTCGCCCCCCCCCCCCAGCTCCACCCCCGACACTAATTAAACTCGAGCCTCTTGACTCCAAGAGGACCTTGCCTATCCCACCCAGCCCTGAATGAGAACAAAGTTGTAAGAAACAACGTCCAAGAAATAGTTTATTTGCAACAAAGAACACCGCTCACTGGGACCGAGCCGGGAAACGCAGTGGTTCTCGGGCTGCTTCGGGCTCCTGCCCGACACGCGCGGACTCAGCCCAGTGAGAAGTCCCACGTGCCGCCATCACAGCGGAGAGAGAAGCAGCCCCGTTACTTCCTGGAGGGGACAGGACGGTGCCGACGGGGAGTGAAGAATGAAAACTGTGCAAGACAAGTAGACTTCTCCGGACAACACACGCGAGAACTAGCCTCGGTTCAAAGGAGGAAAACAATGACCGTTTCTTTTTTTAAATAAAAATATAAAACCACAGCATACATTAAAATGTCTCTTAAGAAATCTAAGAGATGACGTTGACAGTCCCAACGATTGATTTATGATGTAAAAAGTGAAAATTGGATAAAAACATAAAAACACAATTGAACATTAACGGGGATATACGGATATCAAAGACTCCAGGAAGAAAAGTTCACAGAGTCCTAAACACCAGGCTTGTTTCTACAGAACACGGACCTGCCAAATGAGTGACTTAGGACATGGTCTCCAAATGACGCTGCTGCTGCTCAGAAGAGACGGCTACCATTCAGTGAGCAGTATGTGCTGGGTGCGTTACACACAGGAGGGTATTAACCCTGTAACAACCCCGCAAGGTTAGTTTTATTATCCTCGCTTTAAAACGAGGAAACTGACACGCAGGTGATTAGGCAATTTGCTAAGGTCACCGGTTAGCAGACAGCAGGGCTGGATCTGAACACAAGCCAGACTCCAAGTCTAAGCTTCATCCTCGATGCCACAGCATCTCCCAATTCAAAGGCAAAGTGACCCCCGAACAGACCATAAAGCCGTTTGTTTCTGTGGGAACCCACTGTTCTCCGGGTAAATGTTCTAACCACGCAGACTTCCTGATTCATCAATATGGGGCCACCTTGTCAGTGGCAGTTGGGGACCCTCTTTGAGACAATGCTGATGAGACGACTTTACACCCTTCCCAGGAAACAAATCCTGGAAGTGGATGGAGACTCAGAGTTCTGCGGGGTTTGGGGAGGAACTCTGATAAAACTCTAAGGGAGGGACGGATGCTCGGTGGCTTGACCTTCTGAATGGGCATCTACATGCCATCCCAGCACCCGGAGTGGAGTGGGGGTGGGACCTGCTGAAATTAAAGGGGGGTGGGTGGTCCTCTGTGAATGAGGGAAAAGTGCATCCACAGCACCAAGACCTTGGGGACCAGGCTGGGCTGCAGGCCGCACCATCTGAGGTCAGAAGGACTGGCCGGGCAGAGAACGCAAATGAAGACACTTCGGGTTTTGCTCCAGGATTCGGGAATGGTGTTTCCATAGGAAGGGCAGCCACATCAGATGTTTACTGTGCTGTCCGGCCGCATTTTCAGAAATACTGTCTGATGAGCCAGGATGGCCTGCACTGCAAAGTTGTGATGGTCTAATTGCTTTGGGGGGTGGGAGTACATTTAAATAGTAAGGGTAGATTTTGCATGTGTGAACAATTTTATAAATGGCAAAGGTTTTGGATGTCTGCTACCCAATTGGATTCCCCCAATCCTTTTAATCAGAGGTGGGGTGGAAAGCTGTTGGACCTCTTTGGCAGATGCAGAAACTGAGGCACAGGAAGGGCAAGCCTTGTCCAAGGTCGTGCAGGGAGTCAGTTGGGCAGATGGGACCAGAAGCCTGGCTTCCCCGCTCCAGCTCCAAGCCCAGGGCTCTCTCTGCATCTGATGTTGTCAGGGGTGAGACAGGGGCCCTCGTGGCATAGAGATGGCTGTCGGGCTGTCGGTGTGCAGGGCAGAGATGTGTGCAGTCCCGCCCAGCAGCTGCAGGTGGCGGCTTAGCTGCTGCAGCCTCGGGAGCAGGCGTGGGCGAGGATGTTGTTGTTGCACCCGTCCTGCAGCTTGCTCTGCTGGCTCCCAGCTCGGCCTTCCGGGTCCAAGAGCTGGCCGCTCTGCCCCTGCTGCCTCCTCAGCCTGCAGAGAAGTACAGCACAGACCTGAGTTAATGACACAGTGCGAGGGACGGCCAGGAGACATGCCTGGGAAGGCTGAGCCACCGAGGAGCCTTCAGCCCACACCTTCCCCTGGCCTGGGGAAGCACCACCACGTCCCGCGTGCTGCGCTGGAGCCAGGTGGGCCTGGGGCCAAAGCCCAGCCCAGGTGCACTCAGGTGAGTACCTCACACAGAGCCTCGGGTTCCTTATCTGCAAACTGGAGACCGTCATGCCTCCCTCATGGCTCCTTGTGAAGTCCACAGGAGATCAGGTATGGAATCTGCCTGAGCTCATGCAGTCATTGGCGGTGGTGAGCTGACATCATTTGCTCCTATATACATACTGAACGCCTGCTGATGTACCAGCCACCATGCCAGGGAGCAGAGGAAACCCTGGCGAGCGAAGCAGTCATGTTGTCTGTCCTCATGGAGCTCACGGTCTAAAGGGGGAGATGGACACTGAGCAAACCGTCCTACAAATATCTGTCCAGACAGTGAGTGCCCAGACTCACAAAAGAGCCCACGACAAACCGGGTCAGGGGAGTTTGGTTCTGAACATTGCATTTCTTAACAGCTGGCCACCTGGTCACCTTCCATGTGACTTAAGATGTCAGCATCCCTCTCTTTTTGATCTTCAAGTTCGGGTTCACGCACTACCCCACAGCTGTCACTGCACGTGGATGATGCGGGCAAAAAATGGAATGGAGACATTTCAGGAGGCAGGGAGAAGTCTGAGACGGGGAAGAACCCCTCAAACCCTGGCTCTCGACACTGGCTACTTGAGCCAAGGGGTCAACCTACTCATCTTCTTCGGAGCCTCAGTTTCCCTATCTAAACCTAGGAACGATATAATGCACTTGGCAGGGGGCTAAGGGGGGCAGAGAGAATGTGTGTGAAATATCTAGTGCCAGCCACCAGAGCTGGAAATAGTAAGGTTACCGCCATGCTACCTTGCTCTGAAAGACACGGGTTGCAGCCGTCTCTCTGCTTTTACATCAGTGTGCTCTGTCAGAGCGCAGGCCTATCGCCCGGTTTCGATAGAAGAGCCGTCCTGTCCAGCAAACCCACATGCAGAACACTATGGATGGTCCCCAGATGGATATGACACAGTCCACGGCCTCGGGCAGGTCACAGCTGTGTGTGAGTGTGTGCGTGTGCATGCACACGTGGTGCGGATGCGTAGTGTGTGCAACAGTGCCACATGTGAGCAAGTCTGTCAGGTTACTGAAACACCGGCAGCAACGCAGTATTCTCTAAGACAGTGACCGCGGTGGCTACTGCCTCCTGCCCCCTGTCCACCAGAGGGACCAGGACAGGGTGGGCAGTCCCTCTGCCCTGGAGCCTACAGCTCTCAGGGCAGACGACTGGGAAAGGTGGTCAGGGTCAAAATACATCTTCCTGGTGGAGGAGGGGTCAGGACCCAGAGGACAGTGCTGGGACCTAGAGGACAAAGTGGGCAGAGAGGGGAGTCTCGAGTGAGGGAAGGAGGTGGCCGTACTTCTTGGCAGGGCTGGGCATCGTCTTCCTCCCTGTCTCTTCTCTTTCCTCCTCTCCACTCTGAGAGACTCTCTCAGGTGCCTCGGGAGAGGAAGTCAGCTCAAAACCACGAAAAACTCGCATGGGTAAGAAACCTACGGGAGTGAATGGGAAGTGATTGCTCTTCCAAAGCAGGACACGGCCGTCGGGCCATAATTGTCATGCCGTGTAATTCTCTGGTTATAGCACAAGTTAAAGATGAATCTCATTAAGATTTTCAATTAGAGCCAGCCCTGATGACCTAGTGGTTAAAGTTTGGCGCTCTCACTGCTTCAGTGGCCTGGACTCGTTTCCTGGTCGCGGAACCACACCACCCATCTGTCAGTAGCCATGCTGAGGCAGCGGCTCACATAGAAGAACTGGAAGGACTTACAACTAGGATATACAACCATGCACTGGGGCTTTGGGGAGGGAAAAAAAAAAAAAGGAGGAAGATTGGCAAGAGATGTTTGCTCAGGGTGAATCTTTCCCTGCCAAAAAAAGAAAAAAAAACCATCTTCCTTTTATGTATTTTTTAAATTTATTTTTGTTGGTGAGGAAGATTGGCCCTGAGCTAACATCTGTGCCAATTTTCCTCTATTTTGTACATGGGATGCCACCACAGCATGGCTTGATGAGTGGTGTGTAGGTCCGTGCCTGGGATCCAAACCCATGAACCGTGGGCTGCTGAAGCAGAGTGTGCAAACTTAACCACTACACCACCAGGCCAGCTCCCCAAAATTTCCTTTAAAAAAAAAGATTTTCTTTTACATGCCCAAACACAGCATCAATAGCACTGTTATCTCTGGGCTCCTGCACTTCTCCAATTATAACAGAAAATAAAGCTTCAAAAGCTGCATAACAAAGGGGGAGCATAGTGATGAGAGAGCCCAATGAGGGAGAGAGAGATTCTGAAATCTCGTGTGGATCAGGGAAGGCTTCCTGCAGGAGGCAGCATTTGAGCTGGGCTTTAAGGATTGGTATGGAATGTGGGTAGCTGGAGGGACGGAGGGAGATCTGAAACGAAGGGGCACAGTGAGGGAAGGCACAGAAAGTGGGAAAGAACACTGCAGTGTGTACCAGAGTCCTCGCTGGAGTTGATGGTTTCAGCCACTCTCGCAGCTCCTTTTGGCCAGAGCTATCTTAAGAGGCAGAATTAGCTGTTTCAAGTCTCCCCTCCTCTATGGAGGGTCATACATAGAATACTGTGACCATGAGTACTGGAGGCCTAGAGCAGTGACTAAATGAGATGTGGGCCATACCCCTTGCAACCTACCACCAGGTTCAGTGTGAGCCAAGGAGGCAGAATCAAGAAGGAAGGACCCTTCTGTGGGCAGCCACCTCTTCACCTACAGCCTACAGGGCTGGGATTCTACTCCAGTTCTGGGAGGCTCCAAAGCCTGCATTCTTCCCACTACGTCGGCACTCCCACCCACCCACTAGCAATTTACTGTCCATCCACCGTCCACTCATCCATAAATTCATCCTCTCACCCATCCATTTTCCATCCCTCTATCCATCTATTTACTTATCCATCTGCCCATTCATTTACTCCATCCATCCATCTAGCCATCCATCCACTCCCATAGGTCCGCCCATCTTTCCCACCCCCACCTCACCTGTCCACCCCTACTCACCTACCTGTCCATCCCTCATCCACTTACCTAGTCACCTACCCCCCATCCACCTCCCATCCACACACACACACATCCATCTATCTACCTCATCCATTCACCATCCACCCATCTACCAATATGGCTACCTATCTACCTATCTATTCTTCACTGTGGTGTAAGTCCTGACAGCTGAGTTTTCTTTTTGTAACGCAAGTGCCTGACTTAAGCTCTGATTGCAGAGGCATCTACTTCAAAGAGGCATCCACTTCAAAGATGACTATCTTGAATAAACACAGTGCCAGCCACATGACTAGATAAAGAGCCAGGCTGCCTCTCTACCCCAGGCACCTTTGTTTTAGAGGTCTTGGTTGATTTCCATAACTGACTATTGGGGCCCCTTCTTTTTTCAAAGTTTCCTGATGGTTACTGCTGAGGACATCTTGCAATCATAAGAACCACAAGGGCTAGTCCAGTCACAACATGAGTTATCAACTGGCTGAGACACACAATACTCATCCACTTATCTAATTATCCACCTAATCACCTGTCCATCCATTTCGTCTATTCACTATCCACCCATTCATTATTCCCCCATACACCCTCTATTTACCCATCTACCCACTCGCCACCACCTACTCATCTCCCAGCCATTCATTCACCCATCCATCCAATTATCCGCCCACTCCCATATGTCCATCATCTACCCTCAATCCTGTCCAAGCCACTCATCTGCCTATCTACCCTTCATCCATGGACCTAATCACCTGTCCACCTCCCATACACCCACACATCCGCATATTCACCCATCCATCTATCTATTTCATCCATTCATCAGCTACCCATATATCCATCCATCCATCTATCCACCACCCCCATCCACCTACTCATCCCTCCATTCACCCATCAATTCATCCATACACTATCCACCCATCCACTGATCCACCCATCACCCCCGTATTACCCATCCACCCACTCATCTACCTCCCATCCATCACCTATTCATCTACTATCCATCCACCCATCTATCCATCCATCCACCACTCTTCTTTTTTTTTTGAGGAAGATTAGCCCTGAGCTAACTGCTACCAATCCTCTTTTGACTGAGGAAGACTGGCCCTGAGCTAACATCCATGCCCATCTTCCTCTACTTTATATGTGGGACGCCAACCACAGCGTGGTGTGCCAAGCGGTGCCATGTCTGCACCTGGGATCCAAACTGGTGAACTCCTGGCTGCCAAAGCGGAATGTGTGCACTTAACCGCTGCACCACTGGGCTGGCCCCCATCCACCACTCTTCTGCCTATCCATTCATCTGTCTACTCCCATATTTCCATTCATCACTGGCACTCACTCATCTGATGAATGCTTATTCACCCTCCACCCAACTACCCATTCATCTCCCTATCCTTCCACACATCCTTTCCACCAGTATTACCTGAGTGCCAGGCTCTCAGTCCCAGGCTTACAGTTGAAGGGGCTGGGGATCAGGACAGAGAACAAACAGTCAACATTCACTGTGACGAAGTCTCCGTTGGAAGGAAGCAATATGGCATAGCATTAAGGAGCTGGGCTTGGAGCCAGGCTCTTTCTACACCTGGGTCTGCCACTTACTAGACATGTGACTTTGGGAGGCCAGATTCAAACCCAGGCCTCTCTGTCTCCAAGACCCCTGCTCTTTCCCCTGAACCCTACGCCATTCAATCGGAACTGGAAGCAGAGGAGCACGGAAGGACTTCTCCACACTCTGAAGGAATTAGGAAAGCTCATGTTGCTCACATAGAAATCCACGAACCACGACAGAGATATGAAAACATTATGGTCGGCCCCGAGAGCTGGCTTAGATGACTAGCCCACAGCCCAGTTATCTGTAACTCAGGAGGAAATGAAAAAGGGTTTTACATATCCTGCTAGGCGCAGCTCAAGTCCATGGATGCAAATTGGCTGTTATCTCCGCAATGGCAGGAGCGTTTAATTTTCTCGGCCAACTTATCAAATTGATTGTCAGCTTTGTGACCAGAATTCTGAGTGACGGCTATGAGCGCTCTCAGCCCTCCTGAACCCAACCATTAGATGCCAGAAGGCAGTGCTCTGTGACAGAGAACCTCGATCGATCAGCGAGAGTAGGACGCATATTCAAACTCGTAATAAATCGGGCTGGAGGCAGGTTTCAAAGGCAAAGCTCTACACAGGACTAAAATAAAACGGTTAGCGATCAGACCAATATCAAATCAAGCTATTTCATAAACCCAGGATGGAGTCCGTTTAATACCAACATCCGTCTGCCGCCGACCATCTGTAGAGGAGGCCAGACGTCCTCTATGAGAAAGGCCAGCTTTCGTCTGCGCCGTGTTCTTTAAAAAAGAGAAGCTCTTTAAAGTGCTCTCACACCTATCCACAGTGTGTCACCTCTCTCCCCTTGATCCTTCCTGACTCTGGTTCCAGAATGCAGTGTGGCGCAGTGGGAGAGTGCAGGCTTTGGAGTCTTAGAGAATTAAACCGAAATTCCAGCTTTGCTATTATCAGCTGAGTGGCCTGGGGGAACTCGTGCCACTTTTTTAAGCCTCTCTTCCCTTCTCTGTAACATGGGGATAACAGCTCCTTAGAGGGGAAGATGAACCAATGTGAGCTTTCCGTCCGCCCTGGAGCAGGCACTTTACAAAGGGCCGCTATTTTTACGATGATGATCGCAGTGGGGAGATACTCCCATTTTGCAGATGGGGAATCTGAGGATCAGCAGGTAAAACTTAACTTCCTGCCATAGTTCTGATGAATGTCTCCCAGCAAGGAGGCCTGCACAGACGGTTCTGCAGGCCTCATCCTGGGGGGTCAGCGCAGAAGACCTGGAGGAGTGGAGGGTACTGGAATGGGATACACATGGAGCAGCAGAGGGTTGGGACCCAGAAGTGGGTGAAACAGGACAACAGGCTGAGAGAGGTGGAATCCAGCTCTAGGAGTCACGGCGGGGGTCTCAAAAACCAGGGAAGGTAGGGGCACAGAACTGGCGACTGGAACCAGGTCTCCTCCCTGGTTACGGGTCTCTCCACCAGGCAAGGGCCACAGCACGCCACCTGTGCCCTCACAGCACCCGGCCCAGTGGGCGGCCTGGGGCAGTTGCACAATATGTGCTGGGAGGATGAGCAGGCCAACAGAGGGGTGAATACCCAGTGTGGTCTTCACCTTCCTTAGCAGAGTGTTGCCCAGCTCGGCAGGCTCCCTCTTGGCATCTCGAGGGGGAAGGAGGCCAGTCATGATGAAACAGAGGAACAGGGGATCGTAGCTGGACAAAACTGGATTGCCATGTGCAGAATCGGGGAGTTAACAGGCTTCGTGGACAATTTGCATGAGTTAACATGCATGGAGCTTTCTCTCCTGTGGCTGAGGGAGCTGGAATAGGTTGTCTGTTATTTTGTGTGTATGTGTGTGTATGTGTTGGTAAAAAATTAAGGGAAAATAATGTTTGACACAGCACAGAATTGATATGGCACTATATTGGTCTGATAATTTCATACATAGTTACTATTACTAGTAAACACTTGGGTAGTGCCAACTGATTACGTGGTAGGGGCTGTTAAGCATTTACATGTATTAACTCACTTGCCCTTACAGAAACCCTAGGAAGTAGGTATTAACACCCCATTTTACAGATGAGGAAACTGAGGCATTAGTGGGAGGTCCACGGTCACAAAGCTAGCAAGGATCAGGATTCAAACCCAGGCAGTCTGACTCCAGAGTCTTTGCTCCTGGCTATTATGTATACTGATTCTCTATGGTTCATAAAAACCAGAGTTGAAACTACAGGAAAGTTCTGGAAGGGCATACACCAACTTGAACAATGGTTGTCTGGTTGGGGATGGGGGTGGATATTGAAGGGAAGAAGGCAAAAAGCCACCTGGTCTAACTGTGCATACACTGCAAGAATCCCTTCTCTAGCATCCCCAGCAGAGACCCAGCCAGGCTTCCCAAAACCCTGCTGCCCACCTTCCAAGACAGCCCGTTCCACGTGGGGACAGCTCAAATCCTTAGACACTTTTCTTTCATGGAGAATTGAAACTGAGCAACCTGCTGCCTGGTAGCTTCCCCCAATTGGCCTTTGGTGTGCTTCCTGGAATTATTCAGCCGATTCTGATTTTTCTTTCATAGGACACTCCTTTGGTTCTTAGAAGCCCCCTGGGATGACCATCTTCCCTTGTCCCCCACATCCACTCTGCCCCACTCTCCACCTGCTCTCCAGCCTGGGAGTCGGACTTGGAGGGGCCATATCAAAGGCTCCCATGCCCGTGGACTTCCAGCGGGGTTTGGCCAGTGGGGTGCCCGGATGGAGGTCAGCAGGTGCAAAGCCAGTCAAGTTTGAGCATCTAGTCCGCAGCCCTCTCCCTGCACTGTCACCGCGAGCTGCTGGGAACAATGGGAGGTCACGGCTCCAATCGAGGCAGCCCTCTCCTGGTCTCTTCCAGCCTCCAAGCAGAAACACTTTGGCTTCTATGAAGCCCAAGCTTACTGCACTTGCCTCTATGATGCCCCTGCACCCACAACTTTGTAATCCATCCTTTGTCAACAAATTCTCCACGGAGGATTTCCTCTGGGACTCTGACTGGTACATTTTCCCAGTCTCCCATGAGATGTCTCTTCCTCAAGTAAAGACTGTATAACTAGCTGTTCCACTTTCAAACCTCATCACTTATTAGGAAGATCACTTTGTATGCAATGCTTATCTCACAAATTCAATAACAGCCTTTGGCCAGAAGCATTAAAATTCTATTTTATCTGCTGTTGCCTGAAGCAAACGTATTTGAGGAAGTCTTCGGATGGATGGATGGATGGCGTCAGCTACACCATGGGTGTGATATAGCAAAGTGTAGAGGATTATCTTACCGTCTCTCCCTCTCCACACTCCCTTGCAAATAGATCAGCCCTGGGAAGTTGGAAGGGATGGCCGTCTCAGGTTTCTGAGTAACGGGGGTCGAGATTTGCTGAGCGCATTCTCATTCAATAGCTCTTCGTGTGACACCTACATCCCCCCTTCCGGATGAGAATTAACAATGCCCATTCTGAGGGTGAGAAAGGGACATAAGGAGGATGAGCAACTGGTGGTAGGTCACACAGCTTCTCAGAGGCGAGCTGGGCTCACATGGAGGACTTTGCTCTTGCGGTCCTCCCAGCCAAGAGCACCTTCCTGTACATCGACACTAGCAGTTTTCTCTCTAGATCTAGAGGGGCGGCTGATCTCTGCGTCTGAGTTGGCATAAGGGGGAGACTTTCTGGGTCCTCGTTGACATGGGCAGGTGCACAGGAAGGGCCTGCCCGGGGGACTGAC
This sequence comes from Equus przewalskii, assembly GCF_037783145.1. NCBI lineage: Eukaryota > Metazoa > Chordata > Mammalia > Perissodactyla > Equidae > Equus > Equus przewalskii. Next base: position 113,493,496 of record NC_091833.1, on the reverse strand, counting down.
GGATGGGCAGTCACTAACAGTGCTCACCAAACGTTGTGATTTGCCCCTCTCCTGGCACGTGGCAGGATTGGCACTTCCTGGCTCCCCTGGGCCAACGAGTGGGAGTCGAAGTGCTATCATCAGGCTGGAACATGGCCGAGCTGAGACCCTCTCAAAGTCTCTTTCCCTCTGTCATTGTCACTGCAATGTTCCAGAGATGCTCCCTCAGCCTGGGTCCTGCCTGGAGTAAGGAGGAGGATGACGGTGACATGGGAACAGCACCCTCAGCTGACCTGCCATGGACACACAGTGTGAACAAGAAATAAATCTGTTGTTGTTAGCCACCGAGCTTGAGAGTTTGTGCCTGGCAGCAGGCTCAGAGAGGAGGTCTGGAGGCCTGCACGCTGGTGTGTTGGTGAATCATGGCCCCAGTTCCCATGGGAAATGCCTGTGGCTCAAAACAGCAATGAACTGTTTGATGGTCAAGGGCCTGAGTTAGTGGTCCACTTTGGGGCCACTACCTCTGTGCCTGGGCAGCCAGCCCTCTCTGTCCCTTCACTGCTCTGCCCCCATCCATGTACGCTTACCATGTTCCAGCCCAGAGGAAGGGAGGAGGTCAGGTGGGAAGCCAAAGGGGGCCACCTGCCTTTTCTGTACTAACCTGTCCCAACCCCCAACACCTGTCATTCCCTATTCTTTCCTCTCCTGGACTCTATTAACCCTACACTACCATCTTTACTTTCCAAGTGGAGTGCACTGCCATGATTTTGCCTTTCCAGGACCAGGTTCAGACAGGAGCTGCCACCTTTTTATAGACCTTACCTCCCTGGTCACAGCTGATTGGTCTAAGGGTGGGCACCTGACCCAATAGCACCAATCACCATCCTCCTCCAGTTGCCAGATTTGATTGGTCCAGGGAATGGCACCTGACCCAAGCTGGGCCAATCAGAGTCATTCTCTCAGATACCTGAATTTGAGAGCAGGAAAACTTTTTCTTCCTTTTCCTCAGCTCCCTGTTTGATCTACCTTCTTGAGTTTGATGGTAGAACTGGGAGACACTGGAGCGCTCAGCACTCACATTTTCCACTGTGTACAAAGAACTGGCTTACGGTAAAAGAAAATGACTTCGATGTACAGAGAGAAAGAAGTCGCTGGGAGAAGGAAGGCGTGGGTGCTGGCAGGTTTCCTGGCTCTGGCTCCATTACCTAGGCCCATTGCACCCCAGCCCTCCCTGTGGCTACACGAGTCCTCCAAAAATTCCCATTTCACCTAAGCCGTTTGCTTTTGCCCCCATCCCTTGAAGCCATGACAGTCTCAGAAAATTCACCACTTACACTGGTGTCTGTCTCTCTAACCTCCTGGAGCCACAATTTTTCTAGGTTAAGCAATGGGACATATGTGTATGTTATATATATATATATGTTATATGTCATATATATATATATACATATGAATGCCTATGTTAGCAATGGGACATAGACATATTATTATTAAATTTATTAAAATATCACTAATTTACTCATGTGTCAAATGTCAGTACTTTTAAAATTACTATAATTTTTATTTATTTTACATTATTTATTTGTAAAATAACTTTTCTGAGAATGATAGACATGCTTAAAATTTCGGTTGAAACTGGGGAGAAACCAAGGGTTAGACGGAGAGACGGCACTGCGAGTCATGGGACCTTCATTAGTCCTGGAAGGTGCATTTGTTTCCCAGGCTGCCTAACAAAGTACTACTGACTGGGCGGCTTCTTCTCTCAGAGAAATTGATTTCTTTCAGAGTTCTGGGGGCCAGAAGTGTGAAATCAAGGCGTCTGCCAGGCTCAGGGGAGAAATCCTTCCTTCCCTCTTCTAGCTTCCTGGTGTCCCTTGGGTTGTGGCCGCATCACTCCAATCTCTGCCTCCATCTTTACATGGCATTCTCCCTGTCTCTATTCTCCCTATGCTGGTGTCTGTCTGTCTTTCAATCTCTCTCTCCTTAGAAGGACACCAGTCATTGGGTTTAGGGCCCACCCTAGTCCGGTACCACATCATCTCAACCTGATTACTTCTACAAAGACTCTATCTCCAAGTGGGGTCGCATTCACAGGGACTGGGGGTTGGGACTTTTACACATCCTTTTGGGGCAACACAATGCAACCCACAACAGCAGGGTCTCAGGCAGAGAATCTACGGCTTTTTCACAAGAAGCCTGGGTGTAGGAGTGAAGCTAGAGCAAGCGGTGGAAACCAACATTAAGGACCGTAAGAGAAGTTACCAATTGCCCCTAAGCACACACTTCAGAATCTCACTGTGTGTATTCCGTTTTTCACATGCATTCCTAGCAGGACCACTCATTTCCTTCACTTGGACATTTTTTTTTTTTTTTAAAGATTTTATTTTTTTTTTCCTTTTTCTCCCCAAAGCCCCCCGGTACATAGTTGTATATTCTTCGTTGTGGGTCCTTCTCGTTGTGGCATGCGGGACGCTGCCTCAGCGTGGTTTGATGAGCAGTGCCATGTCCGCGCCCAGGATTCGAACCAACGAAACACTGGGCCGCCTGCAGCGGAACGCGCGAACTTAACCACTCGGCCACGGGGCCAGCCCCTTCACTTGGACATTTTAATGAAAGGTCCCCATGTGGAACCTCAAGTCCCAGTGACCTCTGCCTAGTGACCTCAGGCAAAGGACTCCTTCTCTCTACATGTCAATCTTACAAATCGAGGTTGTGGTGAGGATTTATTTTAGATAAAATACAAATGTCTACAAAGCACCAAGCACAGTGTGTGGCATATAACAAATTTTCAATATATTAAAAAAATGATAGTATAATTTCATTTAATTGGCTAGCAATGAGATTTTTATATGCAACACAGAGAAAATTAGACCAGGATTAAAACATAACAACAACAACAATATTTACTCCAAAATAGACCATTAGATCCTATTTATAAATTTCAAATTTATACCACAGTCTCATTTTACAAAGGCTTAATAAAGCCTATAAATATTCACAGGAAAAATAAGGAACCTCTTTTTTACTAGAGAAAACTGATAGAAGGGAAAACAAAGATGGGACTTTAAATGATTTAAGTCGGAGCAGACCAATTGCCAGCATGTGCCTTTTAGTGACACAGGGTTGTACAGACTCAGGGCTACTTGTCGGGTCTTTATAGCTCCCCTTAGCCTATGGAAACCTGCAACATTGTATTTCCATGTCTTTTGTTGGCTGGGATTAATATGTCAAGATGAGTCACGCTTCTTTGACGGGGCTTCACTTCCTTAGATTGAGACAGGAGTGAAGTTGACAGAGGGTCCTGACACCTGTGTGATTTCTTGACCCGGAGTTTTCATGGATCTGCAGTCGAGTGTCTTAGGCCACTTCCATCGGTGTCTGAAATTTCTCCTGCTGTCCCAGGTCCCTGGGCGGATTTTCTCTGGCTGCTTCTTGTACTTTGGAAAGGCACCGCCTTGCTTTGCGTATCTGGGTTCCCAGGAAGCCTGGCCTGGCTAAGTCGCCTGTGCTTTGCGCTCCCCTCTGCCTCAGTGGGCAGTAAAGCCTCTAGGCTCTGAAATTCAGAGACGCCACTGCAGTCAGAATGAGGTTTTTAGCAGTTTCTCTGTCTGTGAAAGGGGAATAAAAATACCTACTGATAGAAATTGGATGAGAATTTAATGAGAGAACGGCTTCAGGATGCTCCCACCCCATGGTCCACGGCCCAGCGCACAAGAGATGCTCTCAGCTGTTAGCCGCCTTTCCCGTTACTCTCACCTATAAAATGACGTTTGGACCACACCTTTGGAATCTCAAGGACTGAAGAGAACCTAAACGTGCCGGCCTTGATTTCAGAAGGGTGGGTCCTCGCAGTGTGCCTCTTCCTAGCAGTGGGGTTGGGGGAGGAGCCGGTGGGAAAGGTTTTCCCCACTTTGCAGATTAATCCATGAGATGTAGGCATAACCCTTTCCTTCCCTCCCCAGGGGGATGCTGAAGAGATAAGAGGGGTGTCAAAGTGCTTTGCAAATGGCGGCCCTTGGTAAAGTCAAGGATTGTTGACATCCAGCCCAGCCCTCCATGGCACAGATGAGGAGCCGGAGGCTCAGAGAGACTGGGACCCCACCATGCTCACAGCACCGAGAGCAGCAGGACCAGGTCTGTCTGATTCCCAGGCCTGAAACAAATTGCATCCTCATGCCTCATTGCTTCCAGCTCCCAGGGGCTCCAGGCCACGATGGAGGGTCCCTGTCTCACTACCGGGGTCTTCCAGGGAGGTCACCTGGGCAGATGAAGTCAGCAAACTTTAAATGTTTTGATTGTTTACCTTGCCGTGGTCTCCGTCTAGGTGCCCCACCTCCATCCCCAGCTGAGAAGGTGTGGCTTGCAGCTGTTGTGTTGTCTCAGGAGAGGTAAGGAAGACAGGCTTGGGTCCTGTTAATTTGTACGATCTTGTACCTGTAATGTTCCGGGTTCACCAACTGATGGCGTCTACTGGGCTGCAGGCAATTTTTTGTCTGACATTTAAGGTGCACGGCCAGGGGCTGTTTTGCATTTTGATTTAGCGCTTGGGCTCTGGAACCAGACTGCTCCCCTGGCACCCCAGCCCTGCCACCTCTTAGCCATGTGCCCTCACCCTACTCTATGCCTGCCCTTCCTTACCTGTAAAATGGGGGAATAAAAGTAACTGGCTCCCAGGATGGATACACAGACTAAATGGCATAAAGTGGGTTGCCCAATCAAAATGTGCCCTAATGGCCATCTGCTGGATGCAAGCCACCATGCCACCAGGATGCACTGGAGAGAAGCCTCAAAGACACTCAGGGAGAGTAACCCCTTCCTTCATGTCATAAGGCTCATTCCACCAGAGTGTGAGCCCCCTGAGAACAGGGGCCGGCTCCCTGCTGTGTCCCCGTTCCTGACCCCAGGGAGATGCTGAATAAACATCTGCTGGACAACTGGATAGAGCACATGTAGCAGAAAGAGCCCAGAATCCAGAATCTAGGGGATGGAAGATTAGATTTCAAGTCCTTCATTTTCCAATTAAGAGCTGCAAGACCCTGGGAACACTAATAATACACACCTCCAGAAAATGTGATAAGTAAGAATGAAAGCACTGGTTCTCAACTGGGGGTGATCTGCCTGCCAGGGAATATTCGGCAATGCCTGGGGTCATTTTTTGTTGTCACAACTCCAAAGGTGCCACGGGTTCCTAATGGGAAGAGGCCATGGATGCTGAGAAACTCTACAATGAATGGGACAGCCCTACGTCTAGGAGTTGATGTCAGTAGTCACCAAATGTCAACAGTGCCGAGGTTGAGAAACCCCGGATTAAAGGAACGTGTTCCAAAGCCACAGAATCATCGACAAATGCTGGTTATTATTATTAATAGTGTTATTCAGTATAAGAAATGCAGCATTGGATTTTTAAAATGTAATATTTTCAAAGCCTTCAAAAGTAGCTTAAATGGGATTTTAAACATTTTTATTTCTTTAAGCGATGACACGGATAGAAAACTCAGCTCCTCTAACTCCTCTCTCACCAGGGGCTTCTTATTCTGCAAAACTCTGTCAAACGCTCTTGAAAAGACCTTTTGGAAAAATCGTCTCTGCTGATATCTTTGGCCAAAAATAGGAGGACAAGCCCCACGGTGCATCTCTCAAACTAATGGCTCAGCTGCCAGGGCCTTCAAAGCCCGGACCAGTCCCCGGAAACAGACACTCCACCTGGCTCTGTGGCCTTCTGCCAGCTGAGACCATTAACCAATAATAAGCTGCAATTCCAGAAAATTATGGAATGCTAATGTTAATTTTGTTCTCTATTTAGAAACCATGGTCCAGAAAGGTCAGACCCAGGGCATCTCCTCCACGTCCCTGCAGTGGCCCCGTGCATGTCTGCATGCCAGCCTTTCCCCTGCAGGCTGCGAGCATCCTGAGGACACAGGTCCTGCTAGGTCCATTTCTGTGTCCAGGCCCAGTCCAGGATTATGGCATGTCTGTTAAAGGACTGAATGAGAATCTCCTACGGGAGCTGACACGGTTGATGCCCAGCCTGTGTCCCCTTGGCACTGCATGCTGATGATGGCTTCCTCATCACATGGGAGGAGAGAACCTTTTTTCTGCCTGAGAGCTTTCTCTAGCTGAGGAAGCACACTCGGTCCACGCAGGAGGCAGGTAGCTGTGCAGGGGCGTTAAGGCCCTTGGGGGCTCCAGTTACAGGTGACTACCCCAAGGGAAGGGAGACAGAGGGCTGGTGGGGGGGGGTTGCAGTTTTAGATGGAGATTCTAGTGACTCAGCTCAGAACCAACTAGAGGACGCGCGGTTTGGACACACTGGTCTCCCGTAGAAGTTCTCAAACCACTAGGCATTAGGATGCCTTGAAGAACATGTTAAAATGCAGATCCCCAGGCCTATTCTCTCAGCTTCTGATTCAGAAGGTGCTGTATTAGTTTCCGAGGGCAGCTGTAACACAGCACTACCAACTGGGTGGCTTAAAAACAACAGGAATTTATCGTCTCACAGTCCTGGGGCCCCAAGTCTGAAATCAAGGTGTGGGCAGGGACGGTTCCTTCTGAGGCTCGGAGGGAGAATCCTTCCAGGCCTCTCTCCTGGCTTCTGGCGGCTGTGGGCAATCCTTGGCGTTCCTGGGCTTGTGGGCGCATCACTGCCCTCCCTGCCTCCATCATCCCATCACGTGGCCTTCTCCCCATGTCTGTGCCTCTTCTCTTGTTGTTAGAACACCAGTCATATGGGATCAAGGGCCCTCTACTCCAGGATGACCTCATCTTAACTAATTCTATCTGCAACAACCCTCTGTCCAAATACGGTCACACTCTGAGGTACTGGGGCTAGACCGCCAACATATACTGGGAGACACAATTCAACCCATAACAGGTGCAGCAACTCTAAATGCTAATACCCCACCGCCCCAGGTGATTCTGTGACCAGGGCACCTCCTTCGGGTTCATCTTTGCAGCCAGGACCTGGCTGTTGCAGGCTGACGGCCAGGCACACGGAGAAGGAAAGGAGACAACTGCCAGAGGATGCAGGGGCGCGTGGTCCCAGCGGAGCATGACGGGAAGCCTGGCTCGGTGTCTCGGTGCCCCCTACCCAGTCGGCCCAATGGCCATGCGGCTGACGTTGATGTGAAGGGACTTGATTTAATGTTCTAGTTACTCACGAGCCAACACAGCAGGTGCTTCAAACACAGGGTTGCAGAAAGGGGTGGAGGATGAGTAAGTCCCACGTTTTTCTTGGCTTAAAAGGAAGACTCTTGGTTTGGAGCAGACCATGCCTCATGAGTTGCCCTCTACAGGCATTTTTACAGAGGAGAAACCATAGCAGGGAGGGCTGTGGGGCAGGCAACGTGGCTCCCTGCCATGTACATCGTGGAGCAGTGGTGGCGTTTGACATGATGCTCAGACAACATCCTCGTGGGACCACCAAGCCCTCCACTGGATACATTCCAAGGGCGGGTCAGGAGAGGCTGGGGAAAGGCTCTGCTCCCAGCACACCTGCTCTGACAGGCAGCCTCTCAGCCTTCAGGGCCCTGGGGAGCAGCTCAGGTGAGCCAAGGGGCAGGGATAAAGAGCAGGAACCGCACTCAGATCCCACGCACAGCTCCCTCTCCGGGCCATCTTCCGTCCTGCCTCCTGCTTTGGCATATGCTGATGCTTCACTCCTCCGTCTGGAAAACGTCTTCCGCCCTCTTTCTTTATTTTGCCGATTCCTGTTAACTGTGCCAGCCACACTTCAGACCACAGCTCTCAAAGGGGTCCTCGGCACGGCTGGGCGACCCCACTGCATTTCCCTAATCGATTTACTTTTCCACGTGAGAAAGAACATCGAATTGGTTGAAGCTACTATGTAGTTGTGTTTCTGCTAAAAGCAGCCAGATGTGACCCCTAAATGACCCAAGGACGGATATCTCATTTTCATTTTCCTTTAAAAGGAAACAATCTGGATCCTTCAGATTAGAAATTGAAGCGTCTCCTGGCACACAGCACAATGTGCGAGGTGACGGCTATCTGCTTGGGGTCGCACCGCCCAGCCTTTTTGCAGGCCCACGTTCGCCATCCAGGAACTCTCTGAGGACCCTCAGTCCATGCCTGAATGGATGAAGGACCCAAGGCTAGGCCACCTGGAGCCCATCACCATTCGCAGTTGAAAGCGCCCCAGCTGGTTTGAGCAGAAATTCCCAGGACTGGTTTCTCAGGCTGGGGCTGGACTGTGAGCCTCAGAGCAGGCAGGACGGTGGGGTAATTGTGACTAGCTCTGAAAGCACACACCATGTCAGCCCCTGCCACCCCCAGTTCTGATGGGCCATGGTTTCAGAGACCCTTCCCGCTCTGCTGGCCAGAACAGGGGGGCCAAGCAGATGTGGTCCCACAGTGGGTACGGCTTGCTGCCCCCGCCCTGGTGTGTGAGTCTGGGCTGGCCTGGGTCCCCACTGGCCACAGAGCTGCAGCTGCCTGGAACAAATGCCAGGCTGCCATCTCCTTCACCTTCCCAGTGTTTCACCGAGATGGGGCCTTGCCCTGCTCACCAGCCCACGGGCCAGAACACAACCAACCAGCTCCTGGTCCCTCACCTCCTGCCACTGCCCACCTCCATGCGTGCTCTGGGAATTAAAACCGCTTAACCAGCTGTGGGTCCCTAGGTCTGCCATGCTGTCTCGTCCTCACTGCCGGAGCTCCATGCCTTTCCCCACCTGGCCCTTCAGGACTCGGCCCTTCAGGACCCGGCCGGGCGTGGTGCCTCAAGGAGCCTCCCTGACACCCAGGCTGATCCTGGCCCCTGCTGTGAGAGACACTGCCTGGGCTGCCCTTTACCATAGCGTGCATCCCCTCACTGCTGTCATCTGCTGTACGAAAACAGTGGAATACTGGTGACGGCATAAGGGCCAACCTGACCTTTACCCATCTTGTTGTTGGCGAGGAATGATCGTCCCTGCACGTACCTGATCGTCCCTGCACGGCCAGGGCCCAGTTCAGGGTCGGTGAATGGGCTGATCTGCCGTCAGTCCCGTCTGCAGGTCTTCAGCTCCCACCGCATGAGCCCACCTGCCCGAGCCTCTGCTCTGACTATGACTCCTGGCCGGATGGACCCCCAGATAGTAACATCGGCTGGGACCAAGCCTGGACCTTCTGCTTCCCTTGCTGACCGGCCCCCGTAAGGGCAGTCAGACCCAAGCTGAGCCCCTCCCAACTCAGCGTTGTCCCATATCCTGGCAGCCCATGATGCCAGGGTCCCAGCACAGCCCACACCACCTGACCCCATTAAATAATAACAATAATAGTAATCATTCTCATGAGTACTCCTACCATGCCAGACACCGTATCAATGGCCTCATTTAATCTTACAACCACCACATCACGAAGGAGTGATTTGCATCTTGCTGGTGCTGAAAATGAGGCTCAGCAAAGTGAAGTAACTTCCTGGGGTCACTCTGGCAGTGGCAGAGCCAGGACTGGACCCCAGGCAATTTGGCCGCAGAGCTCGGCACTCAACCACCTGCCTCTCTGCACGCCGGCATTTCCGTGTGCCCGCCCATCCTGCTGTGGCTGTCCTCACTTCACAGGACGACCCCGAGGCCCAGAGAGGGGGAGATAGAGCCTTGCTTGCTCAGCTCCACAGAGGAGGCAGATTAGAACACGGAGTCCGCCTGCTGCTTCCCTTCCAGCATCATGGCTGGCTTCATGGGGGGCCATTGGGGGCCGATTCTCCCAGGGAGACCTGTCATTTGGAAGGGCCTTGCCCAGCGGATGCTGGTGAAGGACTTACTTCTCCCTGTTGAATATGATGAACTCCTTCCGCACAGTCTCCAAGCACTGCTGGAGGTGGCCATTCTGTCAAAGAGCACAGAGAGGTGACTGTAAATGATGGAGCATCATTCGGGGAGCCACGACAAAGGGGCCACGACGAGCCGAGACTGATCTAAATGGGACCCTGGATGCTTGGGGCTGGGGACGAGCTAAGCGGCTGGAGTGGGCTTGATTGTACGAGCAGCTGTGCCAAGGGGAGCCTGGCAGACACAGATGTTTTTCTCAACTTTAAGCCATTAAATCCCACTTAAAAGCCATGTTAGGATGGACTATGGATTGAAAATCATGCGCTTGGTTTCCCGATCCCTTGAATGTCCATTAGGCTTCATTAAGCAGCCTGGGGGCGGAGGGAAGAAATTCAAGACCATCATGCAAGGGTGCTTCTTCTCCTCAAGAACAGGTGCCAAGAACTACGAGTGGCACAAGGGCTCCGTGACGCATGTCTGAGAGGCTGCCTGAATGCAGGTGCACACGGCACAGCTGCACAGAACGCCCCCTCCACCTGCTGTGCGCCCTTATTAATGCACACTCGGGGGTCTCCAGGCCAGCTTCTGCGCCAGGCTCAGCAGGCGCAGGGCCTAGGGCTCACGAGACTTTCAGGAGCCACAAAGATGTTTTAATTTATTTTACAAGAAGCAGAAAAAAATAAACTTTTAGTATTGAAAGTTGTATTCATCTTCATACCAACGTGGTTATAAAACATCGGTTTTAATATATTTTTAGGGAGGAAGGGGCAGTTGTGGGTTGAACTGTGGCCCCTAAAAGATATGTTCAAGCCCTAACCCCCAGTACTGGTGACTGTGACCCCATTTGGAAACAGAGTCTTTGCAGATGTAACTAGTTAAGATGAGGCCATACTGGAGTAGGGTGGGCCCTAAATCCCTATGACCGGTGTCCTTAAAAGAAGGCCGTACGAAGACAGAGAAAGCACAGAGGGAAGAAAGCCACGTGAAGATGGAGGGAGAACGGGACTGAGGCAGCTGGGAGCCAAGGAACGCCACGGATTGCCGGCAACCACCAGAAGCCGGAGCAGGCAGGGAGGGACCCTCCCTACAGCTTTTGCTGGGAGCATGGCCCTGTGGATACCTTGATTTTGAACTTGTGGCCTCCAGAATTGTCAGAGAATACATTTCGGTTGTTTCAAGCCATCAAGTTTGTGCCACTTTGTTACAGCATTCCAGAAAAGGAGTGCAGGGACCCACGGAGGCCATTGCACCCAGGGACCACGAACGTCACCCTGCAGCCCTGGTGCCTCCACGGTATAAAACCTTCCAAAGGGGGCTCAGGACCGCTCGGGGCGGCACTGACGTCACTTGCCTTGTCCCTTCCACGCTCACCTAGAGAGGCGTGAGTTTCCCGCGCGAGGATGGTGCTAAGGGGAAGGATGAGAGCGTGGGTGTGTGCACGCATGGGGATTCTTGCACAGTCTTGTGCTAGGAAAGACCACTCGTTCGGGGGAGGTATCTTGTCTACTGCAAATGAAGGTGTTTGGGAGGGGCGGTGGCACGCCTCCACGACCACAGAGCAGCCTCCTCGCTAGGTCACTGGGGTAGAAGAGGCCTCTCATCGCAGGCTCTGCCCCGAGACGGTGCTCACCAGAGGACAGCTGTCCTTCGTGCCGTCCTTGGAGCGGTTCTTTGCCAACCTCTTCTTCTTTTTGTGAAGCGGCTTGGACTCAAGAATCATTTCTTCCAGTTCAAATGTGGGATCGCAATTCAGTCTCCCTTTCTGAAAGGAAGCGGAAAGGAACACATGGTTTGTCTCCGTTCCACCCAGCCCTGAATTGCATTTTCATTCCTTCATTCAGTCGCTCATTCGACGAGTAATGATCGACTACTACCGTGGGAGACATCACTTCCATCCTTCTCCTGAAGATGAAAAGCAACGTGTTTTCCCTGCACACATCCGCCTTCATCCCCCGAGTCCCCGCCCACCGCGGGCAGCCCCGCCCGGCGACATCCACGCCTTCCTCAGTCTCCTTCCTGTGTCTGGTCGTTTCACGAGGCTGAGTTGTTTTCCAATCTGATATTTTCATTGATTTTATCACACACACACTCTCATGCCATTACTATCTTTTCTATGAATACTATTTTTAATAATTCAGTTTAAAATGGCCATTTCTGTTAAAAATTCCCGGTCCTGGCTCCCTGTTCTCCTACGGCTGGAGCCAGCTGACCCTCAGGCCACTTTGGTGGGGAGGAATTTTGGTCTCCTTGACTTCCAGACCTTGGAACTGAGATCCCCGGTGTCTGTTTTCTGTTCTGAGACCCAGCCCTGGATGCCGGTCCCCTCAGGCAGTACAGCCTAGTGGTTACAACATCAGCAGCTGTGGAGGCACAGAGGGACCTCTCCCAATGCACAGGTTGGATTTCGGGCCCAAGTCTTTCCTGGCCTGATTTATCTGCCTTTTACTCATTCATTCATTCAATCATTCATTCATTCCAGTGCAGGCTCTGGATCCAGACCACCTGAGGTCAAGCCCCTGGCTCTGTCAATTTCTCACTGAGTAATCATGGGCAAGTCACTTAACCTGAGAATACTAACTTAAGCTGAGAGTACCAACAGGACCTGCTTCCCTGTTGTGGAGCCTATGTGAGATAATGCACAGGAAATTTTAGAGCAGTGCCTGGCACGCAGGACACACTCCGTCCTGTTGGCTATTATCATTCATTCATTCATTCGTACTCATGTGACAAGCACACATGGAGGCCTTCCACTGCCTTCTAGGGCCACCCATTGCTCTGGGGTCTCTCTCAGGCAGTGGCTGCCCAACACTACACGGCCCCCACCCTCCAAAGCCCTCAGGGGGCTGGATGGTAGACCCACTGTAACAGAACGCTGTCAATCGCTAATGGAGACCTGGGCCCCTGTCCAGTGGGGACCAACCAGAGAGGCTGCGATCCACTCCACGCAGGGAGGGGGAGGGGCTGGCCGGAGTTTGCCTCTCATGCAGAAGGCAGTTACAGAGACCCTCAGATAGGGTGGTAGCTGTGGTTTCTGCTGGGTCCTCAAGGAGGGGTGGGAGGCTGCCAGGTGGACGATCGGGGAACCCCCAGAGGGGAAGCAGTGTGTGCACAGGCATGGAGCTAGGAGACATCACGACCAAAGGGGACAACTGCAGGCTTCTGGGTGTGGCTGAAGCATGGGTCCTCTCAGGTGTGTTGGTGTGGGATTGAGTATGTGTGTGAGTGCATATGTGTGTGAGTGTTTGAGAGTGGGTGTGCAAGTGAGTGTGCATGAGTGTGTTTGGGACGGCTAGGGAGGAGCAGCAGGTGAGCCCCTTCCCCTGGCTTGGGGAAGGCTCTGACACAGCAGGGGAGAATTAATCAGGCACTCTGTGCTCCCCGGGCAGGACTGCAGCGACATCCTAGCTTTCGTCTATCTGCTGAGCTTGGCACAAGAGAACCAGAGAGAACGCTCGCGTGTTTCCCTGGAGCATCCAAAGCGGGCGCTCTGCGGAAGTCAGCGAGGGAACCGAGAGCACAAGCACACGGGGGATTCACCGAGGGCTCCCTGCGTGCCCGGCCTGCACGGAGCCTGAGGAAGCCTCCGGGCAGTGACTCCCCCAGGCTCCGAGAGAGGTCCCACACTTGTCCTTGTTGACAGGCGAGGAGACCCGAGCGCACCTGAGATGACAGAGGCCAGCCCAAGTCTCCACGCCTGTGCTCCAGGGGCCGAGCCAGCGGTGCCCCTCCAGCACTCAGCCTGTTGGTTCACTGCGTGTCTTCCTAAGTTTCCCGGCTTCTTGTTCCCACACCCCCAGCTGGAGGCTGTGAACGGGGGCAGCCTCCCCAGGGGACACTTGGCAATGTCTAGAGATGTTTTCGGTTGTCACAACCGGGGAGCGCTTCTGGCACCTTGTGGGTAGAGTTGGGAGATGGATGCCCGGGACAGCCCCCACCAGAGAAGGCTCAGACCCTCCTGCCAGCACAGCCCCCCTGGGGAGCCTGCTCGCGTCTGCCAGCTCCTGACCACCGGGCCACAACTGTCTTCACCGGATTCTCCTCGTGTCACCGCAGTGCCTGGCATGGAGGCGCTCGCGGGGACAGGATGGATGGAGGACAAGGACGTCATGCGTTCACCTGTTACTGGCTCTTTCTCACCTGCCAGGGAACTACAGTGAAAACGGGCCCAGAGGAAGCTGTCCTGCCCTGCAGAGGGGGCCACTGCCTCTGCGGCCGACTCTGAGGGCCCCAAGGCATGCCTTCCACCCGCGGACACACACACACACCACACCACATACACCACACACACACACACACCACACCATACCCACACTCCACATACGTATACCACGCTACACACGCACACCCCACATCACATACACACACACCACACATATACACACATGTTACACACATACATACACCATACCACACATACACACATACCACACACATACACACACCACCTTCCCCACCCCATGCCAAACACACACATACACACATCAGATATACACACATACACCACACATACAAAACACCACACACACACCACACCACACATACACCACATATACACACACCACACACACACCACACATACACACACCACACACACACCACACACATATACACACATCACATGTATATACACACCACACTACACACACCACACCACATGCACACACACCCCCCACACACAACATACCACCACACACCCCCCACATCACACACACATACACACATCACATACACACACATATCACACATACCGCAGTCACATACCATATACACAAAACACCACACACACACACCACACCATATACACACACCACACTGCACAAATACATACCACACACACCACATACACACACTATACACACCACACACACTCCACACATGCCACACACCACATACGTACTACACACACACACATGCACAACACATACACTCACCACACACACACACCACCTCCGCCACACATACAATAACATCCCCCGGCCCCACCTCACAGATGGCCCAGCAAAGTCCCCAAACACTTGCTGTGGGAGGAAGGGGCTGTGCACAGCCTGCCTGGGCGCCTTGTCCCCACGCCCTGTTTGTTCCTCACATCCATCTGAGTGTGTCTGAGGAGCGGGGAGTCAGCTGAGCCCAGAGGCGGCACCGGGGCGGGGCGCCTCCAGGGAGGCTGCCCGGGCAGAGTCCCTAAGGAAAGCGGGTCCAGGCAGTGGGACCGCAGGTGCTGAGGCCTGGAGGACGGAGGCAGAGCATCTTAGGAAAGGCCATCGGGCCAGCGTGTCTGCAGCCCGCCCGGGGAGGATGGGGAGAAGGTGGTCCAGGAGGACCCCAGGGCCAGACAGCCAGGGCACAGGGTTTGCCCGCTGGGAGAAGACGTGAAGGAATTAGCGTCACCAGGCTTTGTTTCGGAGAGTTGTGTCTGGACCGCTGGCCAGGCCGTGGGGGGATCTAGATTCAGAAAGGCGCACGTGTTGTAACCTCCATTGGGAAAGGGCACTTGAAGCCTTGAAGTCTTGGAGAAACTGATCTGGGGAACCAGACTAATTTGCACCAAAAGCAGCAACAGCGGTCTTTAAATACTCAGACATAAAGCACACCCTGGGGAGTCTTGGGCTCCCTGCCCACCTACCATGGCCCCACCTACCATGGCCCCACCTACCATGGCTCCTCTGCGCTTGTGCTTTTGCGCTTGAGGTGTGTGGTGCCTGCATGTGTGTGCATGCACGCGTGCGCATGTCCACGGGCACAAGGCTTTTCGAGCCTGGTTTTCCACTCCGTTCAGACAATAAGGGGTTGGGATAGGGAGCAACGAGGCCAGCTTCTGCAGGCTGTTGACAAGGTCTCTCTCCTCCTCACACACACACCACTGCTGGGCAGGCAACTGTCATCCACTGTCACAGGCCAGCCACGCCTGGCTGGGTGGCAGGCGCCCTCCACGGTCAGAGAGGAGGTGGCCGAGCTGGATTTCTGTCCCATTTGTTACGACCCCTCAAGTGCACGCTGCAGACTCCTCCAGGAGAAATGCAATTTCGGCCCGGCACCCAGCCCCCAGCTTTCCTGTGGCCAGCCACAAGCTTGTTCCAGCTTTCTGCCAGCTCTACCTAGAAGTGGCTCCTGCCTCCCTACCCTCCTCCCCATCTCTCCCGCTCTTCTTTGCTTGCGCAGTGGTCACCCCCATCACTACCGGCTCTCATGCACACATTTACTGGCGTGGTGGCTCATTGTCTGTTTTCCTCTCCTTGACGGTCAGCTCCAAGAAAGAGGGCTCAGCCTGCCTCCATCATCCTGCTCTTTCCCCAGTGCCTGGACCCATGCACACATTCTGTGTGATTTTCCCCCCAGAGCCTGGACCTGTGCACACAGTGGGTGTGATTCTCCCCCCATGCCTGAATCTATGCATGCAGTGGGTGTGATTCGATAAAAGAAAGGCAGCTCTTTGTCCACAAGGACCTACTACAAGGAGAGAAGCTGCCCAGCTAGGACCTTGGAACTCAGGTCCCAATCCACCCTGAATCTCAGCGAAACATAAACTCTTTGGTCCTCAAGTGGCCGTGGCCTGCTGAGGCTTCATTGGCCAGCTTCTGGCGTCTTCCTTTGCACCAAGCTGGGGGACCCTGCAGAGGGGTGGCATGCCATGGGACAGGACCTCCACTCACATTGGGCACAAAGCCGGGCGTCAGTGCCTTCTCAAACACCGCGTCCCAGTTCATGTCGGCCAAGTAGGGTGCACTCTGAACGTCACCGAGGCTGGACAGGCGGCTCTCGGGGTCCTTGGTCAGGAGCTGCAGGCAAAGGGCAAATGAGCTGGCTTAGCTGTGCACTCCACCAAGGTTAGTAGGGGTTGGAGAAGACTCTGAAGGCGGGAGTCTCTGGAAAATGAAGGTGCCTCTTTATTTTTTTTTTGAGGAAGATTAGCCCTGAGCTAACATCTGCTGCCAATCTTCCTCTTTTTTGCTGAGAAAGACTGGCCCTGAGCTAGCATCCATGGCCATCTTCCTCTACTTTATATGTGGGACGCCTACCACAGCGTGGCTTGCCAAGCGGTGCGTAGGTCTGTACCTGGGATCCGAACTGGTGAACCCTGGGCTGCTGAAGGGGAGCGTGCAAACTTAACTGCTGCACCACTGGGCCGGCCCCATGAAGGTGCCTCTTTTTTTGACCTGCCATTAATGCTTGTCTGGGTTGCTGTTGTTGGAAGCGTCACCTACACTCATCTCTATAGCCAGGGAGGAAGTGAGAGCCAGGCTGCTTCTGCGAGGTCACCCAGCAAGGGGCTATAGGGCAGGAACTGAAGTTTCAGCTGCCATGCTCCCCTCAGGGACTAGCGCCCTGTGACATGTTGCCTCTCACTGCTGTCTGCAGAGGCTTCCAATTAAAAATAAAAAGAATTAGCCACCTCGTCTTAGGACTTCCAGCTTGGTAATGGGATGTACAAAAGTGTGATAAAATTTACCTCTGGACAGCTACGAGGTGACCTCTGCAGGCTGATGGAGTGGCCTCATTTGTAGCCAAGGGGACAATTTTTAGCTTCTCCTCAAATAGAATTTCTGCTAATAAAAGGTGATGCAGTACAAAAAACAGCCGTAGAATATTACCTTGCATCCAAATGGGGCTTTCAGCTTGTCGAAACATGCTATTTTATCCGGTGCAAAGAACATGGGCTAAAAATGAAAGGATACAAGCCCTGGCCTGGGAACTGCCCCTTAATAGCCATGTGGCCTTGGGTGAGCTGCTGAGTGCTCTGCGCTTGTTTCCTCATCTGAAAGCAGGAAGAACAATGGGGACTCTTCCCCATCCAGGTCACGCTTAGGATGAGATCCAAAGGGGATCAGCAAGGACCTGGCACATGCCGAGGGCGGTGCGACACCCATCTGCTGACAGGCGGAGAGCTAGGGGTTGGAGCCCTTTTCCAGTTTTCGCCCACCTGTCACTGCAGAAACTTCCCATTGTGCCCAGCAAGTGGGTTGGAGTCACACCACCTGAGGGACCGCTGGCAGGGCTGATCAAGGGGGTCTCTCTCTAGGGGCTGCCCTGAAACGATGGGTGCAGATTTAAACAGAGACTCCATTTCAATGCCCGCTGGGAGCTCACGGTTCAGCACGGCAGCTCTGGGACTCACTGGTTGGGCGGGAGGCGCAGGCACTGGCCTGTGTGTAGGGCTTCCGGCCATTCTAACGAGCAGTCGGGGAAGTCCCGCTGACGTGTAAGGTGGTGACTCTCTCTAAAGCAATTTAACTAATTAGTAACTCAACAAGTGGTTTGAAGTGGTGCAGGGACTAAGACGTGGGACCCAGAGTTAGCTGGGCTTGGATTCAAATCCGTGCCCTTTGCCTGCCCTGTGGCACTGAGGAACAGCCTCACTTTCCGAAGCCTGAGTTTCCTCATCTCTACTATGGGGATGGTGACAGTATTCTGCTCGCAGGGGTTGGAAGGATTAAGCGAGAAGAACAACCACCTGGCTCTGAACCTAATATTCCCTCAACCAGCGCTAGCGACTGGCTGCGAACCACATGCAAGGCTTGACTCCATGCATCTTGAGGATTCCAGGTGAGCAAGGCTGATGCCCGTCTCAAAAACAGGACACCAAGACCTACTTCCTGTGCCAAATGGGAGTGGGCATCAGAGCTATCCAGAGAGCTGAGCAACCACAAACCACGGGCCCCATCCCCAGAGCTTCTGAGCCAGCAGGTCTGGGGTGGAGCCTGAGAATCTGCATTTCCGACAAGCTCCCGGGTGATGCTGCTGGTCCGGGGACCACACTTTGAGAACCACGGCTTTATTCTAATAGCGACAGTTCCCAGAAAAAGTCAGGAGACGCCCAATTTCTTAAAGCTCAGCGGGTTAAAAGATCACTTGTAGCAAAAATTTTAAAAACCTTATGTGTTAAGTATTTATATTTATTAGGAGCTTGCAGTGGAGTGAAAAGCGCCTGGGGGCTTTGCTGTCACAGACGTGACTCCAAGCCAGACTCCACGGTCCAGAGGCTTTGTGGTCTTCTATGCGAGATCATGAGGGTGGGTGTCGTGTTGTGGGAGGGCCCTGCTGACTTTATTTGTTCCTCTACTGTTAGATCCATTTGTGCTCTCCTTCCTTAAGGAGATGGCTGCTATGCCTGCTTCTGCACTAAGGGACTCCAGCTCCCCGTCCAGGCGGGCTGGGGCTGCCCCCTCACCTTCTTCAGCAGGGCGACCATCCCCTTGCACCAGGTGGAGGAGTAGTGGACACGCTCCACCTTGAACATGCTGAGGATCTCGTCGATGGGTGTGGCCGAGTGGATCTCATACGGCCTCTGCAAGCAAAGGACAACAGGCAGAATCAGAGAGACAGCCAAGGGGAAGATACTGCTGCCGCGGGTAAAACTGTGTAATGACCAGGGGTGGTTCGCTGTTTCCCCTCAGGTGACAGTGGGTGTTCCTCTTTCACAGCTGAGCAGGTGGCCCGGACCCATGCGCCAACAGTGACCAGACTCATGAGGCAGTGCAGGAACCTCGCAGGTGAGTGCTCTGTCACGGCCATGGGAGGTTAAATGACTTGGCAAGGTCATACAGCTGGTAAATGGCAGAGGCGGGATCCACACCCAACAGCGGAACCCAGAGTCCCTGTTCCAGACCCAGGCCGGGGGATGGCGAGGTTGGCTCGTGGGCTGCACCAGCCTAGGAGTGGGCAGGGCTGAAATCACCAGGTCTGGGTCTGGTTGGCGGAGGGATGGCGTGAGGCTGGGTCCTTCAGCCTGCTCTTCCCACCTGCCATCCTTTCTTTCCCACAGTGAGGATGCATAAGACCTCTTCACCTCCATTTTCCCAGCTTGGTAGAGCATTAAAGCTCCTGACTGTTTTCTCAACATTGCTATGGGCAGTTTCCTGCTTCTAAGAACCTCTCAAAGCTCAGAAGGCTGTCTTGACCGTGGCCCCGGGGACACGGCTTGGAGAGTGTCTGAGCATCCCCTCTCTTCTCCGACACTCTCCCTCAGCCAAAGACCAGCTCTCTGAGCCTCTTCACCCTCTACCTGGCTTTGTGGTTTTCAGGTTTGCATCGCCATCAAATGACCCACGGCTGGAACAGGCAGGCAATCATCTGCCAAGCACACAGGGAGCAACAGCGAAACTGATCTTGGAGAAATTTGGAGGAATGAATCCATAGCGAATCCAGATGAACTTCATTGTCTGGTGTGGAATTCCTGCTGGGGGCTCCTTGAAGATGGGATTATATCATGCTTATCTCTGTGTTCTCAGGGCCCCAAACAGCGTCTGCATCCAGCAGGCTCCCAGAGCACAATGACAACGAGACAGATGAATCAGTCCATCTGTGCACATTGATGGAACTCTGACGTGGGTCAGACACCATATTGGGCTCACACGGTGCATAAGGCGCCGGTTCCAACCTCGTGGAATTTTGATTCTCTCAGGGCTGCTGCAAACAGGAGGTGCCAGACCAAGGAGGTGAGGGGAGCCTGAGTTCTGGGTGGACAACAGTTTCCTGGAATGAAGGAGCACTTTTATCCTCACCAAAGGGGCTCCCCTGGAGAAGATATCTGCCCACAGGGGTGTGCCGGTGCCTTCTGATGTATCCACCCAGAAGGGGGCCTTTTCCTGACTGGCTGCCTCCTCCCTCATCTGTTAATTGACTTGGGGACTCCCCCTTCTGCTGTATGAGCAAAACCAAAGCCTGTGGGCTCCCTAGACAGGCATATTAACTTGATTTTTTTTTTTTTGGTGAGGAAGATTGGCCCTGAGCTAACATCGGTTGCCAGTCTTCCTCCTTTTGCTTGAGGAAGATTTGCCCTGAACTAACGTTGGTGCCAATCTTCCTCTGTTTTGGTTTTGAGATGGCCCCGCAGTGCAGCCTGATGAGTGGTGTGCCATGTCCACGCCCAGGATCTGAACCTGCAAACCCCGAGCGGCCGAAGCAGAGTGTGCAAACTCAACTGCTACAACATTGGGCCGGCCCCTCTTGGAACATGTGTTTTAATGTAATGGGAAGTGGAGTATGGTTCCAGTAATGAGCATTTTAAAGTTTCCCCCGAAGCTGCTGCCCGCTTCTGCGTTGGCAGGACCCTCAGCACTTCCCCAGTCACCACCACCACCAGCACTAGAAAGAATGAGTGAGCATTTACTGAGAGCGCTTCTTATGTGACACAAAACCCACACACTCTTGATGAGTCAGCTACTATGAATGCGACCATTTCATAGGAGATGAACCAGAGGCACCACACCCCCGAGCTGGGAAGTGGTGGCAGTGAGCTCAGGCAGTGGGGACCCGGGGCTCGCCTCTGACCACTCCTGTCATGGGCTGAAGTGTGTCCCCCAAATTCACATGTTGAGGTCCTCATTCCCGGTCCCTCAGAATGTGACCTTACTTGGAGAGAGGGCGTCTACAGAGGACTCGAGTTAACAGGAGGTCATGAGGGTGCGCCCTGACCTCACTGGTGTCCTCATAGGAAGGGGGGACGAGGACACGGAGAGGCAGGCAGCAGGAAGGCATGTGAGGAGGCGCAGGTAGAAGACGGTCACCTACAAGCCAGGGGGGCGCTCCTGCCCTTGCAGCCCTAGAAGGAACCAACCCTGCCGACACCTTGATCTCGGGCTTCCCGCCTCCAGAATTGTGGGAGAACACGCTTCTGCTGTTGAAGGCCCCAGGCTGGGGTACTCTCTCAGGGCAGCCCGAGCAGATTAATGCCACACCCCTCACAGGCATCATTCAGACTCAAGGCGTCTGTTCTCCACTTTGTTCTGGCGCCCTCTGTAGACTGGGCCCCCCCTGGGAGCAGGACCCACCTGGGCCCTACTCCACTGAGCCCGCCATCTTGGAGGCAGCTGGGCGGTTAGAGGCTTCCAGTGTAGGACGTGCCCTGGGGAGGAAGCCATGGGGTGCGCTGGGGTGGAGGGGGTGCTTCCTTGGCGAGGCGTCACAGAGAAACCAGAGCTGGGGCCACCACCTGGAGACCCACCGGGGCTGAGACTTTGGTTTTGGACTATTCAGGATCTCTTTTTCCCATCTTTTTGCCTCTCAATGAACCATGCCCTTGCCCTTCAACCCCACCCACGCCCAGCCCTACCCAGAGGCTGGAGGTGGAAGGACCTTGGGAAATGCTGCAGTCTCACCTCCTCATATTACAGGTTGGGAAACTGGCTGGGGACGAAAAGCGACTCTCTCAACGTCCCACAGAGAGCCAGATTCTCATTCGCGGCTCTTTCCACACTGCCACCAGAGGCGCAAATCCAAGCGCCCAGTCGGAGAACCAGAGGACAACAGGTGCAAAGAGTGTTCTTATCATTTACATTGCATTTGCTACCTGCTCCTTGGGTACTTTTAAGGCCCTCTAAGTCCATCAGACTTCCCAGGGAGCCGCTCTCAATCCTTCTGTAATTCTCTCCACTTCTAGAGGGAAGCAGACCAATAAAAATAATGATGATAATAATGGTAGCTACGATAAGCTATGAGGCCAACACAGCCATTAAATACATTTAGAGATGAGTCTGGGACACTGTGACTGGCATAGCTTCTGCGCGTGTAGGCTCCGGGCTCAGCCTTCATCTGTTCGGGTGGTTGGAGGCAAACCCAGGTCCGCTGCAAGAATATTGATGAATCCAAAAGAATATTAAGATCACTGCTCCGTCTGCTTGTGGTAGAGAATTCTATTGATGCTTGGTTGTCACTCACTGGCTTTAGGATGTGTTGACTCAGAAAACCAAGTGGTATTTATAGGGTAAAGTAGTTCTAGGTACTGCTGGCGAGAGCGATTTTAGCAGCCGGGCCCTGGATACGCTCATGACGGACTGCGGACGTGTCTCTATTCCAGAAAACTCAGTTTATGAAAAATGTCAGTTTACCAAGAAATGGAGGAGAGAACTGCCGTAGACTTGTTATTTTAACTGCTAGAGCTGAGCTGGGCCCTGGGGACCATTGAATCCAATGTTTCTTTCCCAAAATCTTTCATTTTGGGAAATCAAAATCCCAAACCCGGAACAGATGGAAGCAAAGAAGAATTCCTCGGGCTACGTAAGCCTCTGAAGCTTGGAGAAACATTTTTTCCACAGCGGAACTGTTGTCACCTCTGCAGCGTCCCAGAGCTCCAGGAAACAGCCTGAAAACCACTGAGCAACCCAGCTCTTTCCCCTCCCTCTTGGAGACTCAGAACGGAGGAGAGCGAGGTCACAAAGTCATCTCCCCTCAGGTTACTGACTCCTGGTACAGTGCTCTCTCTGTTTGCTTTACCAAGAGATGTGAAGTCGGGGCTCAACCCAAGCACTGCCACTCTCTTTTCGTAAGGTTCACACACCAATATGTTCTTGGATTCTGCTGTTGAGTGCATCCACCCCGTGCACACCCACCCCGTGCACACCCACCCTGTGCACACTCACCCCGTGCACACCCACCCCGTGCACACCCACGAGTTCTTAGTTCTGCATCCAAACTCTAGGGGGAGCTCCATACACTCTCCTCTACTATTTGTCAGCCTCTCCGCGACCCCAGCATTCTCTGTCTACCCAAAGTCCAGGAGAAGTGCTGACTGGGGTCAAAGGTCAGGGAGGTGGTTGGGGGGAAGCAGAGAGGGGTCATAGTGGGGACTTTTAGGGCACTGTCCTGTGTCTGTATGGAGAGCCCACTCCAGGCAATGCAACGTGCCAACAGCCTGCCATTCAGGATCTCTTGGGGTCCTCTGGATTACTCTACGGCAGGGTTCTCAACTGGGGACAATCTGTACCCCTGGGGACATCTGGCAATGTTTGGAGCTATTTTGGTTGTCATCACTGGGTGGGGGACATTTCTGCTGGCATCTAGTGGGTAGAGGCCTGAGATGCAGCTAAACATCCCACAATGCACAGGACAGCCCCCAACACGAAGAATTACCCGGCCCCATACGTCCATAGTGCCGAGCTGAGGAGCCCCACGCTTTGGGCCTGCAACGACTCTTCCCCACATTTGACAGACAAGAAGTGGGCTCACCCCAGATCATTCAGACACTGCAGCGAAGCCAGGATTTGAGCCCAGAAATATATGATTCCAAAGGATACTCTTGCTTAACCACGGTACTGTCGCTGCTACTGCGTAAAGAGCAGCACCGCATAGCCTGCTGGGTAAAGCCAAGTGCCTCCGGCTGAGCCCAGGGTCTTTTATGGACTGTCTCCTGTCTGTCCTAACTAGTGGTCAGTCTAAAATGTTTGCCGTGTCAGCTTCAGCTTCCCTTCCCCGTCTGTGCTCACAATGTTCCCTCCAGCAATGCGTATATGACCGAGCTTAAGCGTCCCCTCCCCCAGAGATTCCTCCCTGCTCCTCTAAGGATAAGGCACAGCACTTCACCTGCGTCTCCCTGGCTGGGAGCATTGCCATGCGCGTATCTGTTTAACAATCAGCATGCCTCCTGTTTGCCAGATGCTGAGTGTGCTCTGCCCACGTTTCCTCGTGTAATCCCCACCCCCCAGAGCCTCAGACCCTCCCAGCTGTGTTAGAAGGGGCCAAGCTGCTCAGGGCAGCAGAGGCAGAGGCTGTGAGTGTCCTCCATCATACTCCCCATCTTACAAAGGGGAAGCCAGGGTTCCGATGAGTTAAGTGAGCTGGAATCCCAGGTGCACAGAGTGTGGCGGGGAACTCAGATCTCTGTTCACCAGGTCCTGGGCCCTCCTGCCGACCGGTCAGCAGCCAGGTGTGACCCAGCTCCCTCCCAGTGCTTGTCTCCAGTGTTGAAGGTGCTAAACTGGAAAGGATGCAGACCTGCTGGCTGGCTGGGCCCCCAGGGTAGGAATCACAGAGAAACCAGGGAAGGTGCTGTCATTTACCAAATGCCGACCATTTGTTGGTCACCTGCTGGGTAATTTGCATCATTGGAATCACTTAGTTCTCAAAGCAAACCTGTTGGGTAGATATTATTATTAATTTTTTTTCATTAACAGATGAAGATTCTGAGCACTCAGTCTGTTTATCAGCCTTGGTTAAGATCTCAGACGGAGCCCCTGGTGGAGCCAAGGTTTGAACCTGCGAACTCCTCTAAGATGCTCTTTCTCTGTTATGAGGAGGCAGCTTCTTTTGAGCAGGAGGAAAATCTTTCTAGCCTTTAAGGCTGTCAGGAAATGAAACAGGCTCTTCCTGGAGGCGAGGAGCTCCTTGGATGCTGAGGGAGATCAGTGCGCAGGTGGGTGATCACCTGTCAGGGACGCTGTCAGGGAGACTGGTGGGGGGACAATGGCTAGGTCCCTTCTCTGCGTCAGCGGATGGGAAACCTCCTTCTCACCCCTCTCCCACGGTGTTCTAACCGGGAGGGGGGGGGCCGGGGTACATTCACGGTCCCAGGATGACAGTGCGCTCAGACAGAACTATCCAGATGGCACTTTCTTGGGTCTTTTTCTTTCACTCGGCACGTCGGTGGGGATGAGAACTGAGATTCTGGTTTGGGCTCAGAGAGAAGTTGGGTGCAACTTACGTCCCTGGTCCAGGGTACAAGATCCGCCGAGGGTCACAGGATTCTCTGCTTGCCTTATAGAGCGTTTGGGAAAAGATGTCCGTTTTCTGCACGAGGACTAGAGTATTCCTGGGTCCCTGGCCAACAAACCATCAATACCATGGATTTCCCACCTTTCATTTCTAATGCTTCCAACTCTAAGATCTTAGCACACGTATTGGAAAGTTCCCATCACGACTTTCTTTCATCTTTTGGAGGTAAGGAGCTCTCTGGACTCTGAGGGAATCAAGGAAAATGTGGGTGATCATCTGCCAAGGATGGTGTCACTGACATGATGGAGGAATTTTGCGAGGAAGGGTAACTTCTAAATTTACATAGTCTGTGGATAAAGATGAGTGGTTTTCAGTATGGCTTTTTGGACTAAAAGTGCTTGTTTCCAGTATGAAGAACAGAGAATAAACCATTTGCATAAGCCCACTGTGCTTCAAGTCAGAGCTGAAGCCAGAGCAAGATGTTAGGGAGAAGGATTTACGCCAGCTCATCCCAGGCGTTCTCTCACTCACTTTGTCCCTATGCCAAGGGTCCCCTCCCACCATTTGCCTCCCCCTCTTCCACTGGAAGTGGCATTTGGGTCTCTAAGCAGAAAACGCAGACAAATTAAACACGAAACAGTTTATTTCTGAAGCAGCAAGAACCACTCCATCCTTGGGGCTTTTTGCCAGGTCATCATCTTTGACTGCTCCCACCTGTGAGGATGACGGAGCACAGACTTCTGTGGGCGCACGGCCAGTCCTGCTCAGGGTGACTGCTCGCCAGGGTCATTTGTGTGACAGATTAGGTAAGATAAACAGTGTGTGGCAGGTCCCTGTGTCCTCTGGTTCATACAAATGTCATAGACTCTCATGTTCCTCCTCTGAGCTTGTGTGTCAAGGAACCAGCAGACGACAAGGGAACTAACCAGGAGTAAGTAAGCCTGTGCGAGACGTTTTTCATTCAGTGCCCGAGAAAACGCACAAGTTCTTTTTTTTTTTTTTGCATTCTAAAATCACTATGTACTAGAATATGTTTTTGAGGAATTCAGGAGAAATAATTGAGATCAAGAGCAGACAATAGTTGCTTGAAGTACAGGGTGATAAATAATAATACTTATTTGCATTCACATAGCTTTGATGGTTTACACACTGCTCTCATCTTTCATTCATTTGCTCATTCATTCATTCATTCATTCATCCATCACCCATTATCATCATGCACTGGGGACCCCTGGCCCCAGGGAGCACTGTCTACTGGTCCGAATATGCGTGTATTCAAATAACCATGCAGCCAATGGGAGGAAGCGGCTCTCGCTGGCCCTGTGCCAGCGCCAGCACCGGAGCTCGGAAGGTGAGTGAGATGCAAACCACAAGCCCCCGTCCGCAGGCATATTAATCCCGCGATAACTTCAACCCCGGGGAATAGACTGAAAGGATGTCATTATCCCCATTGTGCAAGGGGAAACCGTGGTCCTGAAAGGTTAGGTGGCATCATTGTCAAACAGCAGAAAACATGCTTCAGAATTAGTTTGTCATAATTCTTTCTGCTAAAAAAAAAATGTTTTAGGTGCCAAAGAGCTCCATGAGTCACCTTCAGCTATTACATTTAAATGAAATGAAACTATGTACTGAATGCCCCATTTTTATAGGACACTGAGCTAGGTGTTTGGGGAAGACTGGAACCAAAAAAAAAAAAGGAAAAGAAGCCTGATCATACGCCTCAAGAGCTTCAGATCAAGCTGGAAAGTCAGGCACAGGTGCCCTGTGTTGCGGGTCGAGAGAGGACAGCGTTTGACCTCATGAGCCCAGGTGCTTTGGATGTTGACGCTGCCACTGGTCAGCTGCTGACCTCTGCACAAGACCTTGCCCTCGGGGCATCCATCTCCCTGTGAGCAGAATGAGGGGGCTGAAGCCCACGAATGCTCAGGGACCTCAGAGCTGACACACGAGCAATCAGGACTGAAACCCAGTGCTCCTCCCCAGAGCTCCTTCCCGCCACCACCCACCATCCCAGCGGCATGGCCAGCCGACTCCGCCCAAGCCTGCTGTGATCCGAGCCCACCCCTTGCACGGCCCCCCACCTTCACCACATAGGCGCATGTCTTACCCAGCCCCGCAGCAGCTCGTAGGCCGTGACACCCAGGGACCACCAGTCCACAGGGTATGAGTACCCGGGGCCTCCGTCCACATACACCTGGAACACTTCTGGAGCTGTCAAAGACAGAATGAAGAGAATGTCACCACGGGTCTCAGTTTACACTCACTGCCCCTTAGTGAGGGGATATGGGGACAGGGACGCAGCTTTTGGAGGGCAGAGCCAGCGCTCCGTCCTCTACGCCGCACGGTCCTGCTCTCTGTAAGCCTCGAGCCGGCTTGAGAACAGGTTGCAGTGTCACAGGAAACACTGGTGTGGTGCGACACCCGGGCAGAATACAAACGGGGTGCCCCAGGTGTGGGGGGAGGGTGGTCTGTTCGGGGAGAGCCAGGGAAAGTCCCCCCACCCCTAAGAAGGTGGACTCGGTGGGGCAGGAATCAGAGTCAGCATGGAGAAGGGGTGGAATAAAATCCAGGTTAGGATGAAGAGCCGGCGCCCTGAGGACCTTGATAAACGTCCTTGCTTCTGGCACCGACAGCGGGTCAGGCATCCGGCAACCAGATGCTCAGAGCCCTCTGTGCCTGGTCCTATCCTGGGAAGAAGTGTATTTTGGCATAGGAGGGGTCCGATATGAAACACCCAGAACAGGCAAATCCACAGAGACAGAAGACAGAGTGGGGGCTGCCAAGGGCAGGGGGAGGGGCGGATGAGGAACCAGTGCTCAGTGGGTGTCCCGGGGGCGATGGAAATGTTCTGGACTGGACGGGGTGGTGGTTACACAACACTGTGGGTGTACTGAATGCCATGGAATTGTTCACTTTAAAGCGGCTTATTTTATCTTATGTGAATTTCATCTCAATTGGAAAAAAAGGACAAGTGGAGGGTGGAGGCCCCGCTGTGGTGGACCCCTACTCTTCAGGGCACTGCCGCTGTCCTGAGGGACCCCGGCCCTGCTGCTCCCCACGGTGCTCGGTGGTGCGTTAATCTCCTTGCCTCACCCCGGCTCACCAGGCCAGGAGAGCACCCCAGGGCCTACCTGCTTATTTTGGCTTCCAGAAAAATTTTGTAAAATGTAGATTATTTCTAGCAAATTAACTTGCAGACATAATTCCATTTTACAGTCGTCAGAGCAGCCAAAGTCTGTTCCATGGAACCACAACACGCTGTGATTGAAGACATGGTGACTCAGTTTCAGACTGGCCTTCAGACGCATGGGAACGGGATGGGCTGGACTGAGGCCGGTGAGGGAGGGTGTGGACGCTGGATTCTGGGCTGTCGGGCTGGCAGCCTGACACTTGAATCTGAGCAGTGGCCAAATTCCAGCTGCCCTCTACTGATCCTCTCTATTTGCTTTGTATTTTAGAGCATACTGTCACCCACGAGTTCTCCTTTTCTCTTCACAACAGCCCTGGGGTCATGATACCAACTGACACATTTTACAAATGAGGTTCAGAGAGGTACAGCGGAGTGAAAGAAGTCACACAGCTGGGAAGTGCAAAGCTGAGATCTGTCTTATGCACCCGCTGAATCTCTGTGTGAAATAAGGTTCTTATCAACATTTCTTTAAATACAAAAGCATACTCAGTCTACACCGGGTGTCAATGTGATTGGGAATTTGAGGAAATGTCCCCCTTAGGTTATTTGAGTCTCACCGAGGAACAAACAGGGTGTGCTGGGAAACAGGAAGAAGGTCAGTGTGGCTGAGCCGAGTTTAACAAGTTACTTAACTTCTCTTTGCCTCAGTTTTGCAAAATGTGGATAATAGTAATGGTTTATTCACACGGTTGTTATGAGGCTTAAATAAGATGAGACATGTGAAGAGCCAACGCCTGGTCAGCCCTTAGTGAGTTCTACAGAAATACGAGGCGAGGTGCTCAGCCTCCCCACCGTCCACACGGTCACCCAGAAGCCCGGGGACCATCCAGATTCCATCCTCCTCAGCCTCACCACCTACGGGTCTCTAAACCTGCCGAGTTTTGCATTTTCACCATCTTTTTTTCTACTTTTTCCTATCCATCCAGATCAGCCTGACTTCAGAGGTGTGATCCTATCTGTTCACTAAGCATCCCGCGAGCAAATCTCTGATTTCCCAGTACACGCCGGCACTGAGCTGTGCTACTCTGCACCCCTCCTGGATGCCCCCATGAGCCCGACACTGAGCTCCAACCTAGAGGGACGTCCATCCCTGCCCCGGCATCTGTGCTCCTGTCCTTCCTCCTTTGGTGCTGAGGGCTGCGGGAGAAAAGGAGCCACGTCGTGCTGTCTGTGCGTTCCCAGGGCCGTCACAGCTGCTGGCCCAGCCCAGGTGCTCACACAGCGCAGGAGGCAGGGGTGCGCCCACGAGTGCTGGAAGGGCTGCGTGTGCCCAGGCGCTCCCCGTAAATCCTTGTCGTGCTCGGCAGCCCCGAGCCCATTCGGAATTCAGGGCAGAAGCAGCAGCTGGCCGATTCTGTCCTGGCTGTCATGACCAAGCAAGTGACAAATGTCTGCAGCCTGTGACCGTGCTCCCAGAGAAGGTGACATTCTCTCCTCCCCTGCACGCTTGAGGCTGACATTAAAATATTACCAACATTTATGTCATAATCCATATGCCACCAAAATGACTGCTTTGGTGGCCCAGAATCAGAGTGCTTAGAAGTGACAGCATCCGGGGCCCTCCCAGTGGCGCAGAGAAGTTCGCACGTTCTGCTTCGGCGGCCTGGGCTTCACTGGTTCGGATCCCGGGTGCGGACATGGCACGGCTTGACAAGCCATGCTGTGGTAGGCGTCCCACATATAAAGCAGAGGAAGATGGGCACGATGTTAGCCCAGGGCCAGTCTTCCTCAGCAAAAAGAGGAGGATTGGCAGTAGTTGGCTCAGGGCTAATCTTCCTCAAAAAAAAAAAAAAAAAAGTAACACCACCCTACAGGTTTAAAGGTGGAAGGACAGGCAGGAGACATACACCTGCCACCAACATTCCACACACGGATGAGTGAATAGTAGGCGGTAACCGGTTCTCAGGTGCTTCGGTAAGGACCGTATGCAAGCAGCCTCTCAGTCCTCCCAACCAGCCAGTGCGACAAGGGCTAGCATGGCCACTCTGCAACCAGAAGGAGGGGCGCGAAGGGGTATGGTGGGTGAATAATGCCCCCTCAAAAGATATGTCCAGACACTAACCCCTGGACCTGTGAACAGGCCTCACTCGGAAGTAGGGTCTCTGCAGATGGAATCAAGGGTCTCAAGATAAAGTCACCTCAAGATGAAATTTAGGGCCTGCCCTAAATCCAGGGACCGAAGTCCTCATGAGAGAAAGGAGAGGGAGGCTGGAGACACGGAGGGGGCAGAGACTGCAGCGATGCAGCCGCGAGCCCAGGGATGCCTGGAGTCACCAGGAGGGGGGAGGGGCAGGAAGGACCCTGCCCCAGCGCCTTCCGAGGGAGCTCGGCCCTGCGGACCCTGTGATATTGAACTTCTGGCCTCCAGGACTGTGAGAGAACGCATTTGTATTGTTTCAAGTCGCCACGTTTGTGTCGTCTGTTGTGCAGCCCCAGGGGAGCAGGGAGGAAGTTGCTCCAGACCGTCCAGCGGTGGGGCAGAACTGGAGTCAGCCGTTCTCGCTGGGCTGACTCCCAAGTCTTTGCTCCTTTACTGAGGAGACTGCCAACCCAAGGACTGGTCCTTCCTTCCTTCCCTCCCAGGGCCCGGCGCTCAGCCAAGTACACAGTAGGCACTTAATAAATGCATGTCCATTGGCTCTGTCACACGTGACACCACAGAGCTGGTCCAGCTCCTTGCTTGTCTGCCTCAGAAGTAGAGACGGTTCATGGCCTCTCGGAGTGTCAGCACGGCAGTGGTGAAGGGTCCCTTGGAAACCAGCTTGTCATTGTCCCCTCTGCGTCAGAACTGGCCACTGGGCTTGAGCGGCAAGAGTGGCTTGCCTCGGCCACGCACCCATCAACTCTGGGGCCAAGTCTGGAACTCCTGGTCCTGGCTGGCAGGTTCCAGGGGTTCCCATTCTTGGCGCAGTTCAACTCAGCCGCCAAGGCCGGATGCGTCTGCCCACCTATAGCTCTTGTGCTCCCTTCCTCCTCTTCGCTGACATGCGGCCCGTCCTCACATCCCCATCTTTCTCCCTGTCACCTGCTTCCCAACCAGCCCTCTGGCCTCCGGAGTCGCCCTCACCAGTGTGTCCTTCTTGCTCTGACGAAGGAGCTAGCTTACTGATATGCGACTCAGACCACGCAGTGCCCTGCTGAAAGCTGTCCTCTCACCATGGCTGTTTCACAGCCTGTTCCCGGGAATGCCACCCGCTCTGTGTGAGGCTGTTGATTCTGGAGGAGGAAGGATTCTGAGGTCAATCATGTCTGGGAAATGACGAGGTTCAACCACATGCTTTCCTGCAGGACTTCTCAGAGCCGTTAATGTGCTAATGAACTTTCCTGACTCTCGAAGGGGCCTGACTCAATAGCAAGCATGGCCTGGAAATTTATTTGACTTGATCGTGGAATTTTTGTGATTTTTCGGTGGAATCCTACAGGCAGGTACCAGGGCTGGAAACCTGTGTGCCCTAGAGGGGGAGTCCAAATGGTGTCGTCTGGCCCTCAGCCCTTGAGCACCTGCCTGTAGGTCTCCCAGGCTGACCTGTGCCCCCGGGCTTGCCCACGGCCACCGTGGGCTCCAGAAGCTCATGCTGCTTGCTGTTTCTAGAACACCCTGTCTGTCTCTTGCTCTCTCCTCTAATTCATGGGGCTCTCTCACAAAAGGTGTGGCTCCAGAGTTCTCTCGTCCAGGGAGCTAGACACTCTGCACGGCTCTTTACATGTGTCAAATACTCCTCAAAATACAGCTCTGCTATTACTGTTTTCTTATCGTCCCCCACCCTCCAGGGCTTCCTCTTCGCCCCACCTTCCCCAGTCATCTCTTGGTCACAATAGTCCTGCCTCCTGCTGCGTTTCTGCTTACTGGTCTGCTTTTTGCTAGAGTCTGAGCTCCCTGCGGGCCCCGTGACTTGCCTGGCATGAAGAAGACATGTGGGAAAGGTTTGTTGATTGACTAAATAAATGAACGATCATCATAAAAACAGCAAACACTTACACGGCCTTTGCTGTGTGCCAAGCACTGTTCTAAGCTCTTAACACACTGCTAATAAAGATAGCTAATCTTTATGGAGCATCTGCCGTGGACCAACAAACCCTGTCTTAAGAGTTTAGCAAGTCTTAACTCATTTGATCTGCACAGCGACACGGAATCGGAGCTGCTGCTGCGTCTGGCTGAGGAAGAAACTGGGATGCTGTGGGCCAATGCTGTCAAGGCCGGGACTGAGGGCTCCCTGGAGCACAGTGAGCGATGACAGCACCCCTCAAAGGGGAGCCCTGGCTCCCCAGGACAGCAAACCACAAACCAAGCAGATGATCAGAGTCAGCTATGGCCACGCTTAGAGAAGATGTCCAGGGTCCAAGATCTGGGTACCTCTGCTTGCATTATGGATGAATGGAACTCCCCAAGGCCTTCCAGAAAAATAAAACCCAACCAAAACTCCTTGCAATGCCCTGGTGGGGGGAAGGGCCAACCCTGAGACTATCTTCGGCTTTGGAAATGACAACGATAACAATCGTCATCACGCACAAACAGTTGTGTAGAGCTTTCCAGGGAACAAAGATTCCTTCATATATTACCCATACCTCTCCTTGAAGCACCCTAAGCCACAAATGGAGAAACTGAGGCACAGAGGGGTAAAGGGGCATGTTCAGGGCCGTGGGGACAGCGAGGGGAAGAGCCTGGACTGGAATGTGGTTCGGACAACCGTCAGCCCAGTGTGCAACCAGCCGTTCCTTTATTACATGAGCAGCGGTGTCCTTTACGGCACCGAGAGTTGCGATATTAATGCGGCCATTGACTGAGCATCTAGCACGTGCCAGAAGTCTTTCCAGGCTTTTTACACACATTACTCGCTCCTCAGGAGAGCCAACAGCCACGGAGCACTGACTATGGTCTCACGTGCACTATCTCATTTTATCCTCAGAAGGACCCTGTGAGGTGGGTGCTATTATCTCCATTTTAGGAAGCTGAGGCTTGAAGAGGTGAAGTAACACGCCCAAGCGGCACAGCTCCTGAGGCTCAGAGCCTCATGCGACCCAGGCCTCCCCCACTCTCCACGGTCACCCAGAAGGACGATCACAACCTTGTTCTGTCTCCTTCAAAATTCGAACACCTTCCACCAATTTATACCATCTTTATGTTTATGCTGAAAACAAAAATAATGTTATAATATGTATCTATAAAATATACAGTTTATATGTTTTATATTCCAAAATTTCTACAAAGTCATTGTGTTAAATCTGCTCATTCAATTGGAACCAAAATAAAAAAAACAGTATTTATGAAGATCCAGGAAATCTACATTTGAGGAAATTAGGGGTTCGACGTAACCCAAGAGAAAAAAAAAATAAGTGGCTCACCATTCACAGGCACATTAATAAAAATGATTTAAAATCCTATGGAAAGCGGCTCTTGAATCGCGTCCTGACAGCGCCTGTCTGCTTCCCTGTGACGTCCCAGGACCTTTCACAGTGCCGAGCACACCAGCACACTCCGTGGGTATTCGTGAGCCACAGATAAACACAGTGGGCGGGCAGGCACTGGACGCCATGGAACCTACAGCCGCTTGCCAACCACTGCCCAGCGGCGTGGAAAGACCAGCCTCACCTCCCGCTAACCATCTCTACCAGCGGTGGGGCAATTCTGCCAAAGCAGGTTTTCCATGGAAAATCAGTCTTGATTCCAAGGGGTATCCCATAATTGGCCTTCCAGAAAAGCAGGAACGTGGGGCGTCAACTGAAAGAGATGGCCCTTCTCGTCCCTCAGAAATGTAAACACGCATTTGGTGAGACTTGCTGCCCTGCGCTAACCACGCAGAGCGCACTTCTGCATCAAACCAAAAATACGAAGGAAGTGCAATCACCTCCTCAGTTATAATTATTACCCCATTGCATCAGCTCCGTGGATCTTGCTGAAGGTTTCGGTAGCTGCAGTGGAGCGTGACATGCTATTCAATGGCTGGCCGAAGAGCTGACGGGCTGCCAGCATCTGTTTCAACAGGAGCTGCCACCTTCTTGACTGGGAACATAGAATTACCACATTTCAGCCAAGAGGGGACCTTCGAGGTAATTCCTTCCTCCCTTACATTTTACAGATGAGAAGCTGAAGCCTGTTGGAGGAGGTCAGTGACGTCCAGCCCAGCTGGGACCGGAGCCAGGTCTCCTGCCCACTGATCCTTTCTTCATGGCAAGACCGTGTCTCCAGCTTGCACGTCCCGGCTGGCAGAA
This sequence comes from Equus przewalskii, assembly GCF_037783145.1. Taxonomy (NCBI): domain Eukaryota; kingdom Metazoa; phylum Chordata; class Mammalia; order Perissodactyla; family Equidae; genus Equus; species Equus przewalskii. The sequence goes on along the minus strand of NC_091833.1, from coordinate 113,458,927 downwards.
GGGCCAGGTCTGTGCAGCCCCCGCCTCCTGGACACCTCCACCTAGAGGTCCCACGGGCACTGCGCACTCACGCCAACTCCTCCCTCTCCAACTGCCCCTTCTCGGGGCTCACTGGAACGATGGCCTCGGGCAAGCTACTTAAGCTCTTATTTGTACCTCGGTTTCCCTCATCTGTAAAAAGGAATAACAATCTCCACTGCCTGATGTTGTAAAGAGAAAGCGAAGTTCTGCACGTATTTATTAAGCGCTCAATGAATGCTCTCTAATATTGTTGTTGTATTGTTACTATTCACATGTTCAGATCACTTAACTAAAATCATCCCAAGTTTCTCTATTTACTGTAGAATAAAGTTCAAACTCCTTAGCATGAAAACTTCCTGAAAACAGGCTCCAACCTCCCTCACAGCCTCATATTCGGCCACTGTCTTTATCACCCACATTGTGCCAACTTTAAAGAACAGGACACACTTTATTTTTAATCTTCTGTGACTTGCCTGAGAATCCTTACCCTGTTTTTCATACTCATGAACTCCTATTCATACTTCAAAACCCAGACCAAATTTCACTCTCCCTAAGGAACGTTCATCAAATCCCTTGCTGTTCCTTCATTCTCTCTCTTCCCTGCTCCTGGCCAAGTACATCCATCTATGTTCTGGTTTTTCACCAAACCCTCGCCCGTTCCTCCCTTGCACCACTGATCAGGCTGTATTTTAATTAATGGCATACACATCCATCTTCCTCACTGGGCTGTGAGCTCCTTGAGGGCGGGGGTGTAACTAAGTCAGCCCCAGATCCTCAGGGATTAGCATGAAGCTGGTCTAGAAGCAGACGCTCAAGGCATCATAGTTGCAAAGAAGTTGAAGTCACAGAGTCCTGGCTTCGCATCCCAGTGGCTACCTTTGCTGGTTGCTTGTCACTGGGCAAGCCCTTAACCCCTGTGTAAGTCGCAGATCCTTTGGAACAATAAGCGCCCCTACCCCATAGTGAGATAATATATGTGACACATTTAGTACAGGCAGTGACACATAGCAAGATCCCAACAGATGGGGTGTTATTACTGTATCAATTCCTTATTGCCCGAGCAGTGAAATGCACACTTGAATGAAAGCACAGCTCAGAGAGCTCCTGTTGGACACGTTCCCCAACGATTCGAGCGCTCCATCATAAGTCTGTGCGCTAAGGTGTGCCGAAACACAGTGGACAGCAGAGACGAGCAGCATGCCTGGCCTCCGGCTGGACCCCTCGGGGTAATTTATATTTCTTTGGCTCTCTAGCTGGGCAGGAGTCAGGAGTCACACGCTTTCACGTTAATTTGTGATGAGGCGAAATGCTGCATCAGTTTGACAATTCCTCTCTTTCTGGGGATGCTAGTAACATCAATAGTGACAGAAGGCTGGTTTCATTAAAGCACGTAGGACGCCGCTCAGCTGTCGATCAACAGGACGTCACACGTCTGCATGGGAAGAGGAGGAGGAGGGGAGGGCCCCTGGCTGATGAGCAAACACAGCAGCTCTGACGAGGTGCAGAGATCAATGACACTCTAGCTCCAGAACACTGCTTCATGTGACACGTGCCAGATTAAAGGAGTCGGTTAAAAAAAGACCTTTGGAAGTTGTCATAGGAATGATGTTCCAACTGGAAGCACAGGGTTAGAATCGGTGCGTTTTACAGCATCACTGGGTGAAACTGGGGATGAACATCTAAACAGCACGTTATACTCGTAGAAAAGCTCATTGAAATAGTGCCACTCTCTTAAAGGATTCCAAGATTCTCTGTTTATCCAAGACGATTAATGTTCTTTAAAATTTCCCACTGAACTTGCCGTATACAGAAACCAAAGTCTTTGACGTGGCGTGCAGGCACTGCGTGATCTGGCCCTGCTCCAGGCTCATTCTCCTGGCTTTCTTGGTTCAGGTCTCTCTAGATTTCTTTTTGTTCTTTCTACGTGACAAGCTCCTTTTGCCTCAGGGGGTCTGTGAATGCAGTTCCATCTCCCTGCAATGCTTTTCCACCCTTTGTACTGAACAACACTTGCTGATCCTTTAGGACCCAGATGAAAAGCTACTCCCTCAGCAAAGGTTTTTTGACCTCTCCAGTCTAATTCATCTATTCTTACACTTCACAGAGAAGGTATCTGGATGGCAAATGAGCAAATAAAAATCTGTGCAACACCATTATCCATCAGGAAGTCATAAATGAAAGCCCCTATGTCTCTCTTAGAATGGCTAGAACAACCACCACAGGCCCACACCCGGTCCTGGGAGGATGCAGAGCGAGGGACCCCTACACGGTGCCGGCCTGTAAAATGGTCCAGCCACCCCGGAAAGAAGTTCGTCAGCTGCTTAGAAAGTTAAACATACACTTGCCATTCGACCCAGCGATCCACCTCCTGGTAATTACTCTACACGTCACAGCACGGGTAAATCTCAAATACATCCTTCTAAGTGAAAAAAGCCAGATCCGGAAGGCTGCAGACAGTACGGCTGCGTTTACAGGACTTTCTGGAACAGGCGAATCTAGAGCGGAGGGCACAGCTGTTGGCTGCCAGCGGCGGGGAGGAGGGAGTTTCGCAGGTGATGGGGCAGCCCCGTGTCTTCGCTGCGATGCTGGTTGGAGGACTGTGCATGTTTGTCCAACTTGACAGAACTACACGAGAAATGAGTGCACCTCACTGCATGGAAACTGTCCCTCAAAAATTAACATCTCAGCCACATAGTTATCGGGCTGATGATTTTTAAAGTGACCGTGTCCCTCACAAACAGCCAAACGAATGAGGGCAGGAATATTGTCTGTCTGTTCACACATCTGTTTTTGGCCCATAGGACACTGCCTGGCACATAGACGGTGCTCCATAAATCTGTCGAATGAAAGGATGGATGGATGAATGGATGGATGAACGTGCCTGGCAGGTTCTCCAAAAGGTATTGGGCACTGGAGCCTCCCTGGCCTGGGTCTGATGCTGACTCTGTCCCTTTCTCTGGGACGGGGGACGGCACACTTCATGATCATTTCAACAAGGAGTACAAGCGTCCTTGTTTGCTCGCTGCAGCCTCCTGGGAAAGGGAACTGACATTTGGGGTGTACTGACAGGGCACCAGCCCCATGGTCCCCAGTGCGCCCCCCCCCATGGCCAGCCAGGGTCCTATAATGAATTAGGATTTGTTTAGGGTCTGCTTCCCTCCCTAGACTGTGAGCTCCATAAGGCAAGGGAATGCCAGACTTGGCTCTGGATCCCCAGTGCTAATCATATCCCAAATAATCAATCGTCTAAATAATAACGACGACAACAACCACAATAATAATATCAGCTGCCGGTTTTGTGCATCTACTTTTGTCAGGATTGTGTTCTGTACTTTCTATAGTCACGTCGTCAAGTCCTCAGAAAGCACCTGCTAAGGCAGAGTGCATCATCAGTAATCCCGTCTCTCAGATGAGGGCACCGTCGGGTCCCGAGGTTGGCAGTCGACACTTCCTGAGTGCTCACCAGGCTTGAGCACTTCATGTCATTATGTCAGGTGATTAGATTCACCCAAGGGCCCCCAGCCGCTAAGTGGAAGACTCCAGGTTGCCCCGTGCTGAAGCCCAGACTTCCTCTGGACCCATTCCCGGCAAGCCTGGGGACCCGTTTGTTTCTCCAAGGCCAACGTGGGCCCCGATCCCATGAGTCTGATCATGACGGTCTCCAGCACTGAACTCTGCCGGCTCCCTAGGCCTTTACCCCGACAGTCAAGGCCTGGTGCTCTGCCCTGTCCTGTCTCTCCGTCCCCACCTCCTCTTGTTCTAGAAGTTACTAAGCAATGAACTGCTGAGTTCTCCCAACACCCCGTGCTGTTCCATACCACCGTGCCTTTGCACTGGCTGTCACCTCTGCCTGAAACGCCTCTGCTTATCCCTGCCTGACCGGCAAACCCTGAGCATGCCCTAGCAGCCTAACTCAGACTGTCGCCTTCTCTGGGAATCCGTCTTGACAGTGACCTACTTCCATCTACGTCCACACATCCGTCTGCCCCACGAGACTGGGAGCCCTGAGGCCCCGGAGAACATTATTCACCTCTGGGCGCCAGGGCCTGACTCAGCCCTGTGACTCCTAACTGCTCCATAAACGTTTGCTGACTGAGTGCTCAGCTCTCATTGCACCTCAGGTGCACACGCTCTGGAGCCCTGGGCGGCCGCTGAACGTTCTCACTGCTAATCCAATTGCAGAGAGAATTGTTTTCTCCGACTGTGAATTCCATCTGCTCTTTTAATTAATGAGAATTCAGTTCTATGCAAATGTTTCTTCTGAGATCATCCATCGTGAGCGACCTTTGGAAGCTCACCCATCGTCCCGTCCCCCGAATCTGTGTTTGGAACATTCTGGGAATTTGTTACCGAGCCTTTGAGCTGAACAGCTCAAGTGAACGAGGTCAGCAAAGCCGCCCCTTGACCGCAGGAATTTACGGCCCTGGGAGCCGCAGGATGGCTTCACCGAGTGCATTCTCCAGCACCCCATCCTCGCCACGAAACTCCCACTGCCCGGTGCCATCAACCCCCGCGGTGTCTGAAGATAGATCCACTCGGCACATCGGTGCACCCTCCAAATCCCATAAAAATCTCTCCTCTGCATTTGCTTGTTAATTCAGGACCGAAGCTCCCCTAATTAGAAGGACATCAGAAGGCCTGAATCCTACATACAGCTGGGACAATAAACGTTTTTCTTGTCTGAGAAATACGGCTTTATGACACAGAAACTCAGTGTCAAAAAGGTAGCTTGATATAGACGCAAAAGCACGGACTTTGGATCCAAATAGACATGGCTTCAAATTCTGGCTCCTTCACTTGCCAGCTACGTGACTCTGGGGAGGTTAATTGGCCTCTCTGGGCCTCAGGTTCCTCATATATAAAATGGAGAGATGCAGAAACCTCACGCGGATCTTCTGAGGGTTCAGTATGATCACAGACTATAGTGGGGTCACAATACATGTTGGTTTTCTTTTCCCTTTTGAAGGAGGGGCCACTGTGGAGAGTGGCCAGCTGGGTCACCCCTGGTCTGCTTTCCTAGAGGCTGAGAGCAGGACAGAGCCGCCTCAGACGTGGGTAGGGAGCCAGGGGACGAGGCGAGGCAGGTCCGAGTGGAGTCTGTGAAGTGTCTGCAGGGTCTGCCACGCGTGTGGCAAAGCAGGGCCGAGCTCAGGGCTGGTGCGATGCTGTCTTGAATGTCTCAGCGACCCAGCATCCACCTTCCTGGAGCGCTCTGTGCTTCTTGCACCAGCCTGATGGCGGTCGGCACTAACTCACAGGGTTATGGAGGTGGCTGCAAACGGGTGACCCTTCCCGCCACGCCGCCTCTCCCTCCGCTCTCCCTCTAGAGACCAGGACTCCTTCGACCCCCCCCCCCCCCCCGTCCCTTCGGGAAGCCATTCCCCTGGCCTCAGAACCGGGCTCTCTCCCGCATCCTCCCTGGGGGATGTGTCACTGCGTCGGCTTTGCCGCCTCTCGGTGCTGGTACCTCCCTACCCACAGAGCCAGCCCACGTCCCTCTGGGGATGCTCGGAGCACATGTGACCATTGTGAAGTTCCCACAGACATCTCACAACCAAACACATCGCTCCTGCCGCGCCACATACCTGCTGCGCCTGCCGTGCTCCCCACACAGAGAAGACGGCTGAACCCACCCCGCTGCGGGGAGACAGCCTCCCCTCTTCCCCCACTCCCGTTCTCCTGCCCGTTTGGTCTTGAAGCTTAAGGCAGTGACCTCTGTGGACAGACCCGCCCCAGCTCTGGATCCGTCTGGAAAGGAATTGGAGACAGATCATCAACAGTGAAAGCCTTATTGGGGGACGTGCTCAGCATCCAGGAGGACCCTCCGAGGTGAACAGACTCACTCGTGTGTCTACCGTCTGGGGTTCACCCTGACCTGGGCCTGACTCTCACCACCGACGTCGCCCTGGGCAAGTCACCAACCTCTGTCTGCCCATTTCCTCAGCTGTAAGTGGGAATGAATAATTGCTCCTGCTTCACATTTGAGAGGGTTAAATAAGCTTATGGGTGGAAAGCACTCAGCTGAATGTGTGGCACATAGGAAATACTAAAAAGTATTATCCTTACCCTTATTGATTGTCAAACTTCATTTATTTAATGTGTGTGACAAGATGAATGACACAAGGAGTGGACTCTGGGGACACGATGACATAGTTTTTGAATCTCCACAAATCCACACAGAGCGAAAAACCGATAGAGCAGATGAATAGCTAAACCAAGGACTGTGGGCAACATGTGCTATGAAACTAAGCTGTCCCCAGAAACCCCGAAATCTAGTGGGTGGGGACGAACCACCACCAGTGACAAGAACTCCATGGTAATGATTTCTATACGGAAGGCAACACAGGGAAGAAACAAGGCAGCATATGACGGACCAGAGGACAGAGAACTCCAAAATAGCCGGCAGGCGTGTCCTGGGACACAGCTGGCCAGGCTGAGAAGAGCAGCTGAGACCAGGAGGAGCTTGTCCAGTCCAATATCAGGTGAGCAAAAGGGCCCTCAGTAAATTCTGCAGGAGCTGGACAGTCCGGGACACAAGACCTCTTTACTCAGTCCAGCCAGAGCTCCCCTCTAGGAAAGATCCCAAGGAGAAAGTGTCGGGAGTGGAATCAAAACTGACCAGGACAGGGACTCCACAGACAAAAGACAGAGAAGGTCCAGAAAAATCAGGCAAGTGGAACTGAGCCGGGAAATCCCAGAGAGCAAGCTGCCTCAGATTCTGACATTTCACCAGAGCAACAGAAGATGGAAGTCTATTCAGAGAGAAAAGCTACCCTGAACCAAAGCATCTTCCAAGAGTTTCTCTGCTGTCCTGGCTGAGCCTAGCTCCCAACTGACCCACCAGTGGGAAGAGCGAGGCCAGCCCGGCCCAGCAGAACCACCCAGCCGAACGGCAGAGTTGGGAGAAACAACACATCACTATTATTCTAAGCCACTGAGTTCCGACATGGTTTGTTACACAGCAATTGATAACTAATATAGACATTAAGAATTAATAACTAACACAGGCATTGAGAAAATTATATAAGACATGAAAGCACAACACAAATTAGAATTAAAAAAACTCAGAAGTCAGGCAAGAGAACTCAGGAAAAAAATTAGAAACAAAGGGAAAATTATTTCAGAAATAATACTTCATGAGAAAGAGTACAAAGCAAATAAACACAATAGATAATGCTTTAAAAAAAGAGAAAGAAAAATGAGAAACATTTTAAATACATGAAGGAAGAGATAAGAAAGACTTGAGAATGACAAATACCGAAGACTGGCAAAGAAGACCCAGCATGCAGATAACAGGCGTCTTTAGCAAAGAAAACTAAAGGGAAGGAACAGAAAGCTTACAAAAAAATGATACTTCCATCAAAAGTCCCAAACAAAAATCAAGCTGTATGTAGTGTACCCATAAATATAGACCCCAAATGACCAACGTGAAAGCTATACTCTGGTAACGCTACTGGAGTTCAAAGAAAAGATAAAAAGGGTTGGTTTGTTTCTTTTTCCCTAAGCCAGAGCCAAGCTTTCTGGATGGGTAGGAATTCTCTAGAAAACACAGGAGGGGACGGTTCTGGGGAGGAGAGCTGGCACGAAGGCCCAAGGTGTGAGAGGGCACATCCTGGGAACGCCGGGGCCAGGGTGGGGTGGGCCATGGGGGTAGGGGCTGGGGATGCAGCAGGAGAGGAACCAGGCCAGGTCACACCCCACAGGGGCCCGGAACACTCACCCATGTAGGGCTTGGTCCCGGCCATGGAGGAAGCTTTTTCCGTGCCTTTCACGATTGTCGCTATGTTGAAGTCTGTGATGTGGACGTGCCCTGGAGAGAGAGAAACAGAAAACCCAGTTAGCAAGAGCTGCAGGCAGCTGGGTTAGTTCTTTGTCTGATTTAAAGCTGTGGTCTGCAAAGTGGGGTGCAGGAAGAAAATACCAGAACTTCTACTTAAAGTAGTATTTTATCTGATATCTTGAAAATGTTATTTTTTGCAGTATTATCATAGTGGCCAAGATACGGAAACAACCTAAGAGTCCCTCAATGGATGGATGGATAAAGAAGGCGTGGTATGTTTATATGATGGCGTATTATCTGCCACGAGAAAGAAGGGTACCCTGCTGTCTGCACCTACACGGATGGACCTTGTGGGCACGATGCTGAGTGAGATAAGTCAGACAGAAAGATAAATACTGCACGGTATCACTTACATGTGGAATCTAAAAAAGAGTCACACTCATAGAAACAGAGACTTGAAAAGTGGTTGCCAGGGGCAGGGGGGAGGGGGTGGGAATAGGGAGAGGTTGGAAGAGGGTACAAACTTCCAGCTACAAGGTGAGTAAGCTCTGAGGACCTAACGTAAAAGATAGCGACTATAGCTGATAACACCGTATTGTACAATTGAAATTTGCTAAGAGAGTAGAACCTAAATGTTCTCACCAATATATATATACACACACACACACACATAAATATGTGAGGTGAAAAGAAATGTCTATTTTATGTGCAAGTTTTATAATATGTATTTTTTGTTGGTGTGTGCATGTTATTTATAATAAACAAATGTATCGATGGCATGTTAAAGGCTTTGTGGATTCAAGTTTGGAGGCGCTGACCCAGAGAGTGAAAGCTCCTGGTGAATAAATGAGACCAGTCAGCCCAGACTCCTTCCCTCAGGAGAACCGAGCATGGCCGAGGTGGGGGAGGGGACGCAGGGACAAGGGGACAGGACTGTCAGGCTCAGTGGACACTCTTGTTCTGCTGTTTGTCGGCCATGGTCAGTGGGGGCCCTCGTCTATACCCGGTGAATTCAGTGGGGAGGGGGCTGGGGGTTGGGACCACCTGCCATCCAGCCTAAAGGAATGGCAGCAGGTGGGCCACGGACAGGCCGGGGGCACCTACAGGCAGGTGTTCAGGAAACCTGAGAAGAAGGAAGGGGGACAGGGAAGAAGGAAGGAGACAAGGAGACGGGGGAGAAAAGGAGGAAGGGAAAGAAGGGGAGGGAGATGGGAGGGGATCCCGAAGGGCCAGGCATGGCTCTCTGGGGAGCTTGGAACACAAAGAAACCAGCTCTGAGACCCCTGAATGTCAGACAGAAACGCTGTCACATTTCTTTCCACTTGCTTGTCGGCACATCCTGTGAAAATGGTGGGATTTTCAGCACACCTGAGAGCTGTGTTTGGGATGGTGGGGCTTAAATACAGAGGTGGGTGACGTACACAAAATCGACGCTGGGGGCACTTTGAGGGCACCTCCAAGAGACGGACAGACACCTGCCAGAGCAGGTGCAATGAGGCCTGCTGAGAGGCCCACCCATGGGAGAGGCGAGCCTGATGGGATCAGCCATGGTGGACAGCAAAAGCCCCAGCGGTTTCAGGCGCAAATCCCCAATCTCGGGCTTGATGGCCAGCACTGACGTGTGAGCTGGCTGCTCGCGGGCGCTCGGTCCAGTGCCCCCGGGTGAGACGCAGCGGGCGGCGCTCCGTTAGGGATGATCCACACCACCCGTCAGGTGCTGGTGGATGAAGCCCACGTCTCCCAGCCGGGCCTTTGCTGGGAGCCTTTCCACCCAGGTAGCCTCCCGAGAACACACCCAGCCGGCTCCAGCCTCCGGGGCTGGGATGAGGGTGCCTCCCATTCAGCCATCCGTGGTCCTATCTGCAGAGAGGCAGTGCCGTGCCGTAGGTGGGTGCACAGACTCTGAGCCAGACTGCCTTGGTTTGGCTCTCAGCTTTGTTGTGACTAGCTGTGTGACCTTAGGCAAATAACTTAATCTCCCTGGGCCTCAGTTTCCTCATCTGTGAAATGGGGATGAATGATTACAAAATGCCCATCTCAGAGGGCTTCTGGGAGGAGCCAGGGAGTTAATACACATGAAATGGTTAGAACGAGCTGGCACACAAGAAGCAGGGAGGCTCCTTAGCAGTGTTTGTATTCTGCCAACGTGGCTCCAATTCCGTCTTCTCCAGCCAGGGCCAGGCCACCCCCTGCACCATCCCAGTCCCCATCACTAACTGATAAATCAATGCACACGCCTGTCGTTGACTGTGAGGTGTGCGAGAGTGTGTGCACATCTTAGTCATTTCTGCACCCCACCCCTGTTACACCTCCAAGCACAGCGGCACGCCACCACCGGGAGTGGATTCTGGAAGCTTCAAAAACGGCTTTTATTCGGTTTTCTTTTATTTCTCCCCCTCTTAAAAAGTCTTAATATTTGCATTATGAAAGCAATGCCAGCTCATTATAAGTCAAAGAACACAAAGGTGTTTGAGTCACTCCTTGCAACTCTCCCACGTTCTCTCCCTCCGGGTCACCATGCTGATTCACTTGGCTCCTCCACTATTTCTCCCTGTCCTTACGCAAACCTCCATCCACACGTGTCGGGACTTTGGTTTGCTCCTTCAATAATAAGATCATACCCCACGGGTCATTGTAAAAGCCACTTTTACATTTGGCCATGTATCGTGGGCATCCTTCCAAGTCCATACACACAATCCATCTATGAGGTCCACAGTCCTTTACCCTCTACTATAAAGCCAACATCTTTTTTTGTACTCTGTTTGGTGATAAAACCTGACCTGAAACTTCTCTTCTTAGTTCTATTTACTCTACTTAGGGTGACGATTCATGTTTTGCTATAGAAATATTAATATATTTGATTACAAGTTGCTCCTTCAAGCCCCTATGGTTGTATTACATAATATACAGTATATATGATTTTTAAATGTTATTCTATATTATTTTCATCTTAATATGATATATATTATTTAATTTAGATATATTTTTAAATCTGAAAAATTCTGAGGTTTGAAAACAACTCTGGCCCCAAGAGTTTCAGAGGAGAAACTGTGGACCTGTCGTCGCACAGTATTCTATAGTACGGCTACATCCCATTTTATTCAACAGTCCTATTACGGCGTTCAGGTTGTTCCCAGTTCTGCCTGCTTAATTGTTTGTTATTATAAAACATGCAGCAATAGCATTCTTGAGCGTATCTTTACATATCGGTACTCTCACTTTGGCTGGATAAGTTCCCACAGGGGCATGGCTAGTGGAAGGCTATGCAGTTTATGTTCCCACAAGCATAACTGACGGTACTATAAACAGAATAGGAGAGCGTGCATTTCTCTGCACGTCTACTGGCACCATCTCTCATCGATGACTTACTTTCGGCGAATCAGATGGGGAGAGACGGGATCTCGCTGCTGAGGAGGCCGCACACGTTTCACGGGCTCAGTCGCCCCTGAACTGCCTGTCCAGAATCCCGGTCAATTTTCAACCACAGCTCCTTGTCTATTCAACACACGTACCCTTCTCTCTGCTCTGTCACCTGCAGATTCTTTCTCCTAGCCTACTGTTTGCCTTTTGACTTTGCTTATGGTATCTTTTATATATGGACATTTAAAAATTTCAATCAACGTATTATTTTTATAGTTTCTGAGTAGTATTTTTCTTGTAACTTTCCAGGTTCCAGAAACCTATTCCTCCCTCAAGATTCTACATATTCTTCTATATTTTCATAGAATACTTCCATAATTTATCTTTTATATTTAAATCTCCTAATCATACGGAATGCATATGGTATAACATAACATCCTGATTCTATTTCTTCCAAATGGATAGCCAGTTGTCTTAATATTTATTGAAAAAACTCACTTTCCCAGTAGCTTGTAACGGGACCTTCATTTTATATCATGTTCCACATATATATGGATCTGCTTATAGATTCTCTCTTCTGTTCCACTGAACTGTTGTTTATTGCTGGGCCAGTACCATGTTAACTTCATTACAACAGATTTGTAGGCTGTTATAATATTAGATGAGGATGGTTTGCCCTCACTCTTGTTTCTTTTAAATGTCTTCTTGGTAACTCTCAGACATATTTTCTTCCGAAAAAAATCCTGCCAGCTCTAGGAAACACTTCTACGAAGATTTTGATAGGAGTTACACTAACGTACATTCACGTGAGAAGTGTGGACATGTACTCCATCCAGGGTCACAATCTTTCATTCAGACCTTGCTTTATTCTTTCTCAGTATGTCTAGTGTTCTCTTCAGTTAGGCCTTGTGACTTCCTGGGTAAACTTATTCCTAAATATTACACAGTTTGGGTCACCATTTTGAGTGAGAATATTTTCGACTTCTTTTTCTACCTCGTTGTTTTTAGCACAATAAAAAGAGCCTGAGTTTTGGTTATTTGTCTCCTATTTGGCTACTCTATTAATCTTCCATACCAGAAGCTGCCAATTATCGCTCAATATCCCTTCTCCCCTTCTCAAACAGTAATGGAATTTTTAACTGAGTTCATGGCTACCCAGCTAAAGACGACAATTCCAAGCCTCCTTTGCAGCAGGCTGTGGTCATATGACCGGGCTCTGACCAATGGGATATGAGAATGATATTTGCAACTTCCAGGATATTTCCTTAAAGGGAATGAGAATTCCCTCCTTCATTCCACACCCTTCCCCCACATCCCTGCATCCTCTTGCCTTTTATGTGGACTTGGGGGGCCCATTTTGAGCTACACAGATGAGGAGCAATGACATAGAAGGAGCCTAGGCCCCTGGGAACTTCCATGGAGGAGAGACTGAACTTTTCCTAGAGAGAAAAAAGCTTCTATTTTGTTAAAAATATTTTTTTGAGTCTTTGAAAAGCAGTTAAGTCTGTATCTTAATTTTTACAAGACCCTATTAATTTAGACAGCTTTTTCATTTGAGGCTTTGGTGTTTCTAGGCGTAGAAGCACGTCATCTGCATACGACGATGGCGCTCTTCTTCTGTTTCTATATCTCTGCTAACACCGGGTCCAGATTCCAGCTCTGCCTGATAATGATTACCATAATTGCACGCTGTTTCCAGAACAGTGTTTGATACTGGGCTGGAGACACCTGTGGCCAGGCTGCTGGCTTCATGGAGGACATTTGTATGGAGGGGAGGCTTATATCCTGGAATGAGTCAGGGAAGCTGACCGGGACGTGGTGGGGAAGGCAGCGGTCTTGCTATCCCATGACCTGGGCGGAGGCAACCCCATCACTGGGCAGCTGCATATCCTCAGTCAGTTCATCTTCCTGGCCTGGGCTTCAGTGCCCCCAGAGAAAGCAGCTTAACGAAGCAACAAGCCTTGTGGTCACACCTACCTGGGACTTGAATTCTGGCTCTAGGACCTTGAATTCTGGCTGCTCAGCTGCTCACACTGTGAAACAGGTGACAAGACAGTGTTTACAAAAGTCCAGCCTCAGCAAAGACCCTCATCTATGGAGCTTTCTCATCCTTTGGTTCTGTCCTAAAAAGACGGCCTCTGCTTCCTTTCCCCCTTCCAAACCTCGCCTGAGTGCATTTTGTTGGCAGAACCTAAGTCTTATCCAGAACCCTAGCTGCAAGAGAGTCAGTAAATGTGGGTCCATCCTCTGGTCCTTGTGATACAGGAGGTAGAAAGAAAGGAGTGGAAAGAAGCTAAGTGTCAGAAGATAGTCTCCAGCATGGTACCTCCCAGCGTCAAGAGCAGATCATGGCTGGGAAAGGGTTATAAAAACCCCTCTACGAATGATACTCGGATTAATATGACTGTAAAATTGCATGCCCCACACAGAGAGGTGGAAGGGAAGTGTATTAGTCGTGTGCCTTGGCTACGCTCCAGGAAGGATCTGCCCTGAGTACATGCTTAGCCCCTCTCCACCCTTCCTCACTCCTCCCGAGGGCGGTGGAGAGACTAGGTGAAGGGTCAGTCTGGGATGAACTGACCAGCTTGTCAGCAGAGCTCTGCCGGGTTCCCGTGAGCAGGCGCGGGGCCCTCCTCTGCTCATCCAAGCTCTGGGTCTCCCTCTGGCAGCTTCCCAGCCCCGAGCAGGTGGGGGTCTGGGTGGTGAGCCCTCCTCTCTCTGGGGTCCTGGAGCAGGAAGCTCCTTTTGACTGACACAAACCCGAGCTTTGATCAGCAATGATGGTGTTGTCTCGGCCTCTATCTGCCACTTCCTTGCTTTTTTTCTATTTGTTAAAACCCCCTAGGGGGAAGACGGGGCTATTATAGGTTGAGTTGCACTCCCCTCCAACTGCACAGATTGAAGTCCTAACTCCCACACCCAGTCCCTCAGAATGTGGCCTTATTTGGAAATAGGATCTTTGCAGACGGAATTAGTGAAGATGAGGTCACACTGGAGTAGGGTGGGCCCCTGAACCAATCTGACTCATGTCCCCATAGAAAGGGGTAATTTGGACACAGACATGCCCATGGGGAGAACGCCATGTGAAGACTGGAATTATGCTGCCACAAGCCAGGGGACCCCCAGTCGCCAGCAGAGAGAACTGGAACGGGTCCCTCCCCAGCACCTTCAGAGGGAACATGGCCCTGCAGACCCCTTGATGGCAGGATTTCAGCCTCCAGCACTGTGAGACAGTACATTTCTGTTGTCAAATCCTCTCAGTGTGTGGGATTTTGTCATGGCGGCCCTAGGAAGCTAATAAGGGGCTCTTCACCAGGACATCACAGACTCCTGTGCCAGGTCTTTAGGACTTTAAGATGCTCCCATAGCATCACACTGCAGTAGAAACTTCCCTTTTCAGCAGCCTTCCCAAAAGAACTGAATTCTGACCCTCCCAAGGGCACCAGAATAGCTTTAAACTGCCTTCCTACACTTTCCCCTTAAACTCTTGGAACCCCATCTAGAAAAATGACACCTCCTGTTGGCTCCTCAGACTTAGCAGAAACCTGCCCCCCAACTTGTCTGGGTGGCTTCCCCCACTTCCTCCTCAGCTGCTCCCATCCCCACACCTCAGGCATGGGGAACGGCACGTGCCCGAGCTGTTCATTCCCCAGAGTCTGTTCCTCCCGGCGCGATGAGACGGCCGACAAAATGTTTTGACAAGGAGGAAGTGGGTGTCGATGCTGCCGGCCATCACCATTTGGTGGAGCACTCACCAACAAATATGTTAGCAACAGATGGAGAGGCAATTCTTCGAAATGAGTCCAGTTAATCAATGCTCTAAAATAGAATCTGTTAATAGAAAACGTGAAGTACAGTAATTCCAACAGATTAGGAGCCAACTGCCATTGAAACGATAGCTTGTTACTCACAGTTCCCAAGAGGAGGGAGCACGCCACGCCATGGGGGTGCCACACAGGGAAGCCCGGGGGTGGCTCATGAGGTAGAGAGAGACGGGGGAAAATGTGAGGAAGAGCCTTTCTGGTGGTTTCCGTGGGAAGGAATGGGTGAGGCAGGCAGGCAGGTTTAGGTGTGGCTAGTCAGAACAATTTCAGGGGCTCAGGGGCACAGGGGCTGTCCCTGGTTGTCTGGTACCTGGCCCTGGGGTGACTAGGGCAGAGGATGGTGGCCTGGGGCGTGAAGGAGTCAAGCATCAGAATCCAGAGAATAAAAGACATGGTTGTACGATGAGAAAACAGACTTGCGCTGCTGGCGTGGCTGCTGTGTTACCAGTCGCTAAAGATCCAGGTCAGCTTTCCCATCCCCATGTGCCCATCCCCAGGCCCACGAGAGAAGAGTGAACCCGACACTCACAGCCAGCCTTGAAGAAGTCTCAGATGTGTGGGGTCTTCCTGGCTTTCTCACTTGCCATTCTCTCTCTCTGGAATGCCGTACCCCCAAATGCTCTGTTGACTCCACTCATGCTGCAAGATCCAACACAGACATCTCCTCCTCCAGGAAGCCCTCTGCCCCCTCCCCAGCCTCACTGCCCTTCTGCTCCTGCACAGCCCCACCCCTGACCCTGCTGGGTGGGACTCACCTATGTACCCTTCTGTGCCTCCCTCAGCCCTGGCTGCACCTTAGAACCACCTGGGAACTTTAAAAATGCCCACCCAGCACCCTCTCCTGCAAGATGAGTCAAGCGAGCGCTCGGTGGGCGCAGCCCTGGCATCTGCACTTTCTACAGTTCCCGTGTGACGTGCAGCCGTGGCTGAGAACCGCCACCCTAGACCGTGAGGCCCTTGACCACCGGGGCTCTGTGTCCTGCGTTCAACTGGCACAAAAACGAAGAATTGCTCTCCTGAACACAGAGAGGATGGGGGCTCCAGGGTCAGTGACCTTTGAACAAGGGCCCTCAATGACACAGCGCGAAACGCGGGCGCCGCGCTTCTGTGTCTGACTCTCGGCTCTTGGCCCAACTCTGGGGAAGTCGAGCTCCCATGTGGAACCTGTGCACGCGGCCCCTCCACTTCCGCCAGCCTGTTCCGGGTGACTACATTAACGGCCACAGCCCCGCCCCCTCCCCGCATCACCCCTCTCGCCATGCCATGTCACTTTGCAGCGCGCCCCCCTACTCTAGGTTGGGCCATGTAACTTGCTTGGCCCCCTGCGATGTCAGCGAATGTGGCATAGGTGGAGGCTGGAGTGAGTGGGCTCTCCCTGCTCTGCTCCTGCTACGGCCGTCCGGGGCTGGCCTGCCGGAGGGGAGCCAGGAGGAGCAGGGCTGAGGCCCCAGTCAGCCAGCCGAGGCCGCGTGCACCAGCCAGTGTGCACCAGCCGGCAGCCAGGCGACCCTCAGGGGTGCAAGTGAGCACAGCCAACGTCACCAGAGCTGCCTAGCCTACCCCACCTGACCTCAGTCTGAGGAGAAACCCTGCCTACGAAAGCTCACCCCACGGGCCCGTGAGCCACCTCCATGCTCCTGGTTTGTGCCACTAAAGTCATGTGCTTGTTCATTACCCAGCCTTGTGGTACCAGCAGAAAATGAACACACTGCCTCTCCCCTCTCTCCATGGCTTGAATCCCACTTCTTCAAGCTCCTTGCCCTCAGCCCCAAGCACACTCCACTCTTCTCCCTACACTGTCCTAAGATGCTGGCTCCTCCTTAAACTCCACTTTATCTCCAGGGATGGCCTCTCCCTGCTTTCGCTGCTGCTCCAGAGACCCGAAATCTCAGAGCAGACTTAAAGTGGTCGTCCTAGAAGATGAAACCCAGGCTGAAAGAGCAGAGAGCAGAGCAGACGCCGGGGGAGAAGAAAAGCTTGTGTGAGAGGCTTGGGTTTTGTGCAGCCAGCAGATCTTGAATAGTATTAATAAAACATTAATGGGCTTACTTAAATTATGTTTCTATCTCATTGTAAACACAGCCAAATGAGATGGGTGATCTAAGTCTTTAAATAGCAACACACGGTTATTTGTTTTGTCAGCTGTTTTGTAACATTGTTAACAAAAGGTTAAGGGGATGTAAGTATAACCTGGTGACTGTCGTTAGTAACACTGTATCGTATACTTGAAATTTGCTACAAGGGTAAATCTTAAATGTTGTCACCACACACAATAAAAGGCAGCTATGTGAGGTGATGGATGTGTAATTACCTTGACTGTGGTAATCATTTTACAACGTGTACACATATTAAATCATCACATTGTGCACCTTAAAAAATCACATTGTACTACCTAAATACATATAATTTTTATTTGTCATCACACCTCAATAAAGCCAGAGGGGAAAAAAGGCAACAATGGGGAGGAAAAAAAAAAAAAAAAAAAAGGAAAACCTGATAAGCATCTCCCATCATAAATCATGGAATTGAGGACCATGGCCACAGACTCCTCTCTTGTCCTTTTCTCCTAGGGGAGATTTGTGTGTTCTAAGAAGAATTCCCTGCTCCTGAATTTCTCTTCTGTGCTGCCTGAAAAGACACTCATTGGATGTTAAATGTGGGTGAGGTATGAGCCACTCACTCCTTAGTATCAAATAGTGTACTCAGCGCTCTGTCTCAACACCAAGCAGATACACCTTGATGAAGTAGGAGCTCAGAGAAGAGGCAGGAGGGTCGATCCAGAGGCCCCTGGGGAGTGTGTGGGATGCTGCAAAGCCAGAGGGCAGTGTCAGGAGACTGTGTTAGCCAGTGGGAGGTGGCGAAGGATGGGGGGCTCAGGGAGTGGGGAGCAGATCTGGGAGGAAACTGAGGTAGGGCTGAGGAGAAGGGATGGATGGAGATCCCAGAGCTCAGGAACAAGGAAACACAGAGAAGGTTGCATGGGAGCATCTGCCCACCTGTCTGTTCCTGCAGCAGCATCCTCAGAGAGGAAAGGGCTGGACTAGTCCTATTAACTTGTGTTCCCACCTTTCAGGGCCCGCAAGGTCTTTGCTGAAAGGTCCCTCTCAGTCATCAGGGCAGGCCCCCGAGGATCCTGCCCAGAACCCTGCCCTCCAGACCCCTGGCTTCCTGGACAGCCCGCCAGCCTGGACAGGTCCCGCATGACCCAGCCTGTGCCTCTTCTCACCTCCACATAACCTGCTTCTGTGATCTGACCCTGCCCTGCCCTAAGCAGAGAGGGGACAGGGAGAGGCTGAGTCATCTGAGCTCTCCTATATACCTTTTACATCCTGGTACCATGATGGCTGCTGACCCTCATTGTCTTGTCTTAGACTTTCACCACCCCTGCAAGGCAGTATCACTTCTGTCTTACTACTGGGAAGGCTGAGACTCAGAGAGGTGAAGCGACTTGTCCGAGGATACACAGCTAGATGGGGGGGAAGGGGGGTCAGCTGGACTCCACATCTGGGGATCCTAACTTTTAGATTCAAACTAGGGATCTCGGTTTTGCTTCATCATCAGCCTTGATTCGCACCCTCAGCTCTGCCCAGTTCCCCTGGCACCTTAAGGCCATCCTTGACCTTCCACTAGGAGCACAGAGATGTCCACCCACTGCCCTAAAGCACTCAGTCTGGTTTCAGCATCTGGCAGGAGATTCGAGTCCAGATGATCCCACCCACCACTCCTGTTCCAGCTCCCAATACTAAGTGGCTTCTACAACAAGGAAGGACACCTGAGAACGCTGGTGGCGGCACATACAGGATATCCTAGAGGGGGTTCGAGAAGAAGCCACCGCCTCAGCCTGTGGAGGTGGAGGAGGGGCCCGGAGGAGCTACGTAGAAGAGACGGCAGACTCATCCTTGAACTATTCAGCAGCACCTCAGAAAAGTCCCCACGTGCTCACTCCAGCCCGCCCTCCCAGAAGCCCCTGGGGAGGAGCCCCTGCAGCAACGTCAGTGAATTTAGTCTTCAAGGCAGCCACGATGGTCGGCTGAAAAGCTGCCGTTGGCCCCGAAGGCGGTCGACTGTCTGGTCAGCCGAGCTGTGCAGCGCTGGGCCGGGCCCTGGACCTGTGGTCCTCAGACTTTGCTGGGCACCACATCCCCGGGCTGACGCAGACCACAGGGTGGCCCCCTTGCTGAAACATGACAGGTCTGGGCTTTGATTCTTAACAAACCCCCCAGGAGATACTAACAAGACCGAAGCTGCAGAGCCACCGACATGGGCCCCTGCTTCTCCGAGTGCGGTCCAGGGACCAGTAGCGCGGGCCCCACCCGGGAGCTGTTAGGAATGCAGAATCCCAGGCCCGCCTCAGACTCCTGACTCAGCTTAACAAGATGGCCAGGCTCCACATGCACGGAAGCCTGGGACGCCTGGATGAGGGAAGGCTCAGTGGATGACTGATGATTGATTTCCGGCTCGAACACCATCGCATTTGATCCCCACGACAATGTGGCGGGTGAGCACCATTTTCCCAGTTGTGCAGAAGATGACAGGGAGGCCTGGAGAGGGGAGCGACTTTTCTGAAGCCGCAGGTTCACAGGTGGGGGAGCTGGGGTGGGAAACTCAGGCCTGTCCAACCCTCCATTTCACTCCCACTTCTCCCTGCCGTCCTCGCACCAGGACGTGAACAGCGATGTCTTCAGGAGTGAAACTTTCCAATACGTTGGAGTGGACTCGCTGCAGGAGGACACAGACCAGAAACGGATGTCCATCCACCAGGATCGAAACAGAAACAGGCTCTCTGGTCAACCCTGAAATCCAGCTTACCAGGACCCCTACCCCACCAACTTCCCAGAGCCCCAGACTTCCCGCTGAAAGAGCCCATACAGCGTTCAGAACAGGCTTACCGTGTTCATCCAGCAGTATGTTGTCCGGCTTGATGTCTCTGCAAGAGAAAACAAAGAAGCTGAAGATGCATTCCTGCAGATGAGCACATGACAAACGGGACGCTTGGGGACACGTGCCCGACAACACCCAGCCTGCTGGTCTCTCCCGGGGCGTGAGGTGGCAGACAGCGGGCAGGGAGTCATCATGATGAGAAAGGAGCAGCTGTGTGCTTGCCTCCTTCCCTCTCCTGGGACAGCAAGTGGATGGTGTGAATGTTTTTTCCTGAACGTTCTTAACAATTTCTGACCTTGTGACTCTCAGCAGGGACTGCTCATTGAGCACGTGGTCTCTGCCAGCGGGTATAGACAGCTCCCCTTCCTGATGTAATTTGGCCCTCCTGCCTTGCTACTTCCGTAGGTAACCTCCCCAGGGTTACAGTCTCTGCTCCACAGAGGCGGGAACTGAGACCCAGGGAGGGCCTGTAACCTGTGCAGACCAGCAATTGGCACAGCCGGCCCTCAGCCAGCATTTGTATGGTTTGTGAGCCAAGACAGGCTTTTACATCTTTAAAGTGTTATCAGAACAAAACAACACACACATACACACGCATACACAAAGCGAAAACGTAAAAGAATGTACAAGAGATATGAATGTGGCCCTCAAGCCCTAAAATATTTATTATCTGTCCCTTTACAGAGAAAACTTGCTGATCCCTTTGTAGGGTAATACAGTGAACCACATGCAGCTTAATCTGGGCTGCGGAGTTTCTGGAAAGTTCTGCTCTATGTCACCATCACAGCAAAGGGCCCTCGATCATAAGTTGTGCTTGTTAAAGACGGGGCTTTGCTTTCTTCACCTCTGTACCCGGTGCTGCGCACGGCGTCTGTCACTAGCAGACACTGTCAAAAAAACCCCAGAGCTGGACGGCAGTTAAAGCGGTAAAAACAGGTTGTATTCGGGACTCACACAATACGGAAGAGAGGCCGCAGGACAGAACTGGGCCCGGTTCCCAGCACAGCACGGACAAGCGGGGGTTTATAGCCCAGAGGCAGGTGGGGGCCAGGGGATGGAAATTCCTAAG
Source organism: Equus przewalskii (assembly GCF_037783145.1). NCBI lineage: Eukaryota > Metazoa > Chordata > Mammalia > Perissodactyla > Equidae > Equus > Equus przewalskii. Next base: position 113,437,992 of record NC_091833.1, on the reverse strand, counting down.
AGGAAAGATCGGGCTGAGGGAGGATTGTGGCTAAAGCGACCAAGGAGGATTCTCGCTGCAGGCAGGCGGGGCACAGAGCCCCCTGGGGTGGGGGGTGGGGTGTGAGGAACCTCCTCAGGCATCCAGGGTGGGGATTCCGGCTAAACTGATTTAGCACGCTTCTTCTAAAACTGGACGACGCAGAGACCAACACGGAAGCCCAGAGGTCAAGGCCGAGTTGCAAAGGAGTTCAGAGGAGGCTTAGCGGAGTTTGGTCGAGGAGAGAATCTTCGTCAGCTAACAGGAAACTCAGATGAGAGAGGAAGGGGAGAATGCTTACAAAAGAAACACAGCCTTCGAGAAACTCAGCTGACATCTTCAACCCCGATTTACTCATCATTTACATGCATTCACGCTCCAAAGCTCTAGGTTAACACCACAGATTTTAGAAATGCAAGCCCCATTCACTCATTGTAATAAATGTCACATCTTCTGAAACTTAATGACAGCTTTCCTCAAAATAAGAAGCGATTGCTCCTGCGTTTATCGAATAATAATTCTACCTGAAAACACAGTGTGGTTATTTGTAATAATGTGAGGTGATGTCTATGGCTTTGGGGATGAAAGAAACACTCAACCTACATATTTAAATTGTTATTTTCATGGTGACTTTTCAAGCCCATGAATATTGACGAGCATCAAGTAAATGGGCCCCTGCTGCCAAGTTCACAAACATCCAGGATGAACAGAGAGATAATTCGAGGCGGCCCCTTTGGGAGGATAAACTTGCGAACTTACAGAATTAAAACAAAAGGCGGAAGACCCAGAGCCAAGTGTTTGTGGATCAAAGCAGCGAATGCCTGGTCCCCGTCTGGGGCATCGCCCAGCAGGGTCTTTCAAGAAAAGGTGAGAAACGAAAAATAAAGACTTGTCAAGAAGGAAAACACGGCAGCAAATGTTGAAGCGCATCCTTTAAGGTGTCACCAGGGCTGGGATGACCCTGTTTGGGGCTTGGTGCAGGGTGGAAGGGCTGTGGCCTGGGGACTGAGACCCCGGAATGCCTGCGAGGGCCACAGCCTGAAGCAGACAGTGCCTTTCTGAGGTTCCTCTGCCTGCCCTCCTCTCCCTTCCTTCCTTCCTCTTGCCTCCCTTCCTTCCTCTGACCATCCCGTCTCCCTTTCTCCCACCTTCTTCCCTCACCCCTCCCTCTTCCTCCATCCCTTCCTTTTCTTTCCATGAACATTTCCCAAAGGCCTCCTCTGGGCAGGTCTGGGACTGCAGGGGTTGCAGAGGCTCAGGACCCTTCCAGAAGCTCAGACTCGGTGGGAGGGGAGACACGCAGGCTGGGCGCCGTCTGGCGGAGCGGCACAGAAGCAGGGGAGAGGGGGCCGCGGAGCCCCAGAGAAGAGGGAACAAAGGCAGCTGGAGAACAAATGGCCAGGGTGCACTCAGACGATAGGGACCAAGGTGACAGAGACAATAAAAGATGGGGGGCGGCAGAGCTAAGGAGAGGTGGCCTCGTGTAGTGGGGTGAATGGTGTCCTCCTGGAATTCATGTCCACCCAGGACCTCAGAATGTGACCTCATTTGGAAACAGACCTTTGCAGATGGACTTAGTTAAGGATCTCAAGATGAACTCCCGGGTTTAGGGTGGGCCCCAAGTCCGACGACTGCTCTTCCTAAGAGAAAGGAGCTGGAGACCTGGACACACAGACACCAAGGAGAGAAGAGGCGGCGTGAAGCCAGAGGCAGAGACGGGAGTGATGCGGCCACAAGCCAAGGAGCACCTGGAGCCGCCAGAAGCTGGAGGAGGCAGGGGAAGACCCCTCCCGCCCTCTGAGGAGGCACAGCTCTGCCGACACCTCACCTTCAGTCTTCTGGCCAGAACTGCGAGATGATAAATTTGCGTGGTTTTAAGCCACTGGTTTTGTGGTGATTTGCTTCGGCAGCCACAGGAAGCTAACGCACCTGGCAGAGCAGAAGGACAGCTGGTGGAGGAGGTGGGCAAGGCTCAAGTGGCAGCCAGTGTCCCCCGCTGACCATGGTGTGACCCGCAGCCACATCCAAAAGGCCCCTGTTCATGGTCTCTCATATCACAAGGACCAAACAGAGCACAGGTGTGAGCAGCTTATAAGCCAGACTCCACGGCTCCAGTGAAAGCTGTCGAGGTCCCCTCCCAGCCCCTCTCCCACAGTGGGGTGACCCCTGCCTGTGCTGCAGTTTCCTGTGTGGTGTGGATTAAATATCTGATACGTGCACCTGTTCCCTCCGTGCCAGCTCTTAGCGTGGAGGGGAATCAATGATCCGCAAGCATTTGTGGGACGTCCCCTCTATGGTCACTGGGGACACAATCGTGAACAAGATAGACCCAGCCAAGTGGAGCTTGTGTTCTAGGAGGGGAGACAGGCCAGGAAGCATGGGAATAAATGACACGATTGCAAGTTGGGACAAGCGCTTCGAGGGTCTAGAAGAGAGACCAGCAGAGGTCCTGCTTGATTTGCTCATCATTTACATGCATTCACTCTCCAAAGCTCTAGGTTAAAACCAGTAGGGGGTCAGGGAAGGACTTTCAGAAGACGTGACATTAGGGTGACATTGAATGACAAGAAAGAGCTAGTCATGCACAACCCTGGGAGCAAGTTCCCATTTTGCAGATGAGGCAACAGAAGGCCGGGAGGGGAAATGATTGACCTGTGACATGCCTCTAGCCAAGGGGACATGACGAAGGTGACGGGGTCATCTCCCAGATTACATTATATAGCTGTCTTAGCAGACTGGAGTGAGGGGTCCTCCCTTGCTGGCTTTGAAGATGTGCACTGTCACATGTGTGGGCCACATGGCAGGGAACTGCAGGTGCCCCTAGGAGCTCAGAGCCAGCAAGAAAATGGGGACCTCAGTCCAGTAGCCACAAGGGACTGAATTCTGCCAACAACCGTGAGACCTTAGGAAAGACCCAGAAAGGTCCAGAAAGGAATGCAGCCCAGTGAATTGCAGCTTTGTGGCAACTTGAGCAGAGGAGCCAGCTGGGCTGCGCCCGGACTCCCGACCCATGGGAACTGAGGCAATACATGAGTTGTTTTAAGCTGCTAAGTCAGTGGCTATTTGTTACGCAGCAACAGTGATACACTAGCTGTATGATCTTGGGCAACCTACTCTGAGCCTCCTCCTCATCTGAAAACAGGAATAATAGCCCGTATCTGACTGCTGCTGGGGGTATGCAAGGAGGTGCTTCTTCTACGAGGCTTCGCACGGCTCCCGGTGCATAAGAGGTGCTCTTGAAAGGAGTAAGGGAGGACTCAGGGCAGATTCTTGAGCTTTCAGCAAAGGGACTTAGATTGCTCTCACAGGAGGCTCCCCAGGCAGACTCCTGCAAAGCCACACGAGACGGAGAGCCTGAGTCATTTGGGATTTAATAAGAAAGCATTTAATGGGCAAAGCATCTTATCAGAACCTTTAGGTTAGCAGTTTCAGGACCATTTCCTCCAGTTCTATTCCTCACACTGATTGCATCTCAGCTCCAGTGCGTCATCCTGTTGCAAATGGGCTCGTAAGTTGAGAAAGCGCATTAGAAGCACTGCGTGCATGGGAGAGGCTGTGATGGCGTTTTCTGAGGACAGGCTCATAATTTCAGAGCTGGGCGAGATGACACTTTGATGGAAAGAATGCGTGCGAGGCCGTAAATCCCAGTTCTTGCTCTGGAATCATTCCCCAGCCCCGAAATAAAACAAAGCATAAAATGGGGTATTTTAAAAAACAGCACAGGAATCAGCCCAGAAATGGCTCTGACCCAGACCGCAGAGGACAGCCACGAGGACGTTAATGTTCATGTCGCTTTGCAGGGGGTGTCTGAGTATTCTGTGTCGGCAAGCTTATGCAGCAATAAAAACACATAAAAACCTGATGGAGAATAGGCCACATTTGTGAAATGAAAATCTGTGGCTATTTTACCACTAGAGAAAGAAATACGCACTTTAACATGCATGAATGTTGTAGGGAGAGGTGGAAAAAGAGATTCAGAGAGGGCTTCGCTGGCCTGTATTCAGGCCACACTGCCTGATCCGAGCTTCGGATTCCTCAGCTGTAGGACGGATAATAACATGAACTCCACAGAGTTATGGTGAGGATTCGTTTCAATCATTTTCTTTTGCTCCTTGTTAAAGCACCTTAATCTACATCCTAATTACTGCAGGAACTTAGCTTCATTGTGTTCTGAAACACAAATTCGATAACGTCAGTCGTCTGATCCAGAAACTTCTGTAGCTCCCCGCTGTTCACCCAGGAACTGCCTTTAGGGCATTGCTGGCAGGACAGGTGACAGGACTAAGAGTGGTCAGCTCTGAGGCAGAGGAGACCAGCCTGGCTGGGGTGGTGGGTGGAGCTGTCGGATGAAGGGAGATGAGTTTGGAGAGGTGCGTTGAGACCACGTGAGGGGCTTTATTTGATCGAGAAGGCAAATTTAGTTTGCTAGACTTAGGAAGGAATTCTTGGGGTTTCCTTCTGGTCAGGCTGAATATTGGATGATTGACTTCGCCAAGGATGTACGAGAGCGGCCAGCACCGTGGCAGGCCCACAGGAGGCAGGCTGGTTGTTAAGAGCAGAGGGAGCAAAGACCTTTCAGTACTGAGGCTGGGCTGACTGTGCACTGGGGAGGATGGCGGAGGCGTCTGCTGAGCCTCAGGGGAATAGGCAGGAGTCACCATGGCTGTTGAGCTCTGTCTTGGCCAGCTTCAGGGGGCCTCGCACCCACCCACCAGTGAGCTGATGTGGGACAGGAAGCAAATGAACTTGGTTCTTGCATTTTGGAATCTCTCGCCATATTGGCATGGACTGTTCTAGAAACTGGGTAGCGATTATGAAACGACACGTCCTTGCTACATGTTAAATATTACTTCTTTCTCCCTCTCTTTCCTGCTTCCTGTGGAGGGCAGGGACCACCCACAACACCTAGCCCCCAACATGATGCCCTCATGTTAACAGCAGTGCTGGTAATATTGACAGCTAACCTTTATCGAATGCTTCTCGTGTGCCCGGCACGGTTCCGAGCACGTCACGTGGACCTGACATGTGGTGTGGCTACCCCGTATTGGGGACCACAGGCAGCACATTATCTGGCAGCTCGCCTAATTCCAACACAGCGTAGAGGCATGTACCATATTATTTGTATCTTAGGATACGTTTCTTTATTACAACATCCACGTACAAGGCTGCATTTCTTTTTTAATATGACCCGAATGACTTTACAAGGCATAAATCTGAGCCTGTCCCTTCTTACATAAATCCTTTTAATGGCCCTCAGGTACCTGTAGTGTTGGTGGGCAGACTCTGGATCCCATGTTCTAATATAATCGCTAAAATAAAAAATGAACACTGAGATGTGGTTGTCAACTTTTAAATCCATCAACTGAGGGCATCAAAGACAACTACCAGGCACTACGATTGGACTCGCACAAAAAGAGGGGAAAAGGAGCCATTTTACCCCAGAAGAGTCATGAGGACACAATTTCAGAAAATGGCACAGTTGTCACTGGCCTCAGGCCCCTTTGCGGACAAGTTTTTCGAAAGCACTGACCAAAGGCCAGAGTCCAGATTCTTCAGGGCTTTTCCTGATCTGGCCAGTCAGCCTAGCCCCTGCTCCCTGTGGCCCAGGGACACGAGACCACCTCTGGTTCCCCAGCTTTCCCGGGTCCAGTCTCTTCATGGCACGCCCTCCTCCCTACTAAACCCCCTGCCGCAGGTTTTAGCACACAGTGCAGTTGCAATCTCCTCCTGGAATACTGTAGCGGGTCAAATGGTGTCCCCCCAGGTCCACGCCTACCTGGTACCTGTGAATGGGGTGTCATGTGGAAACAGTGTTTGTGCCGAGGTAATTGAGTCCAGATGAAGTTGTACCGGTTTAGGGTGAGCCCTAAATCCAATAACTAGCGTCCTTCTAAGAAGAGAGGAAAAGGCACAGGTCCACACAGAGACAAAGGTGACGTGCAGACAGAGGTGGGGACTGGCGGGACGGATCTACAAGCCCAGGACCGCCAAGGACTGCCCAGGGTCACCAGAAACCAGGAGAGGGGTATGGGACCGAGTCTCCCTCAGAACCCGCAGGAGGAAACAAACATGCCAACATCTTGATTTTGGACTTCTGAACTGCAAGACAATAAACGGATGTTGTTTTAGGGCACCCAGTTTGTGGTACTTAAGCGCTGCCCCCTCTGGCCCACGGCCCATGGCCCGCCCTGCTTCCCTGTGTCCAGCCTGATGTCACAGCTCGGCCTTGGTCATTTACTCACCCGGCTGCTCCAGGCCCTTTGCACATGCCACTTCATTTATCCTCATATGACCTGAACCAGTGCCCCAGGGCTGCTGTAACAAATGACTACGAACTCAGTGACCCCAAACAACACAGATTCAGTCTCTTACAGTCCTGGAGGCCGGAAATCCAAAGTAAGGCTGCAGGGACTAAAATCAAGTGTCAACAAAGCTGAGTTCCTTCTGGAGATTCCGGGGAGTTCCCTTGCCTTCCCAGCTCCTGGAGGTGCCCTCATGCCTTGACTGTGGCCCCTTCCTCGCATTACTCCAGCCTCGTTTCCCTTGTCACATCTCCTACTACTGACTCCGACCCTCCTGCTTCCTTCTGATGAGGATGCTTGGGGTTATACCGGACCCACCTAGATAATCCCGGACAGTCTCCCATCTCGTGATCCTTAACTTAATCATATGTAGAAAGTCCCTTTTGCTGTGGAAGGTATCACATTCACAGGTTTTTGGAGATTAGGATGCGGCATCTCTGGGGGCCATTATTCAATCTACACGTGTCCTCCTACAAATTCATACATGGAAGCCCTAACCCCAGCACCTCCGAATGGGCCTGTATTTGGAGACAGGCTCTTTAAAGAGCTGATGAAGGTAAAATGAGGTCAGCAGGGGGCCCTGACCCAATCTGACAGGTGTCCTTGTAAGAGGAGGAGATCAGGACACAGACACACGGAGGGGCGACCAGGTGAGGACACAGGGAGAGGACAGCCCTCAGCAAGCCACGGAGGGAGGAGCCTCAGGAGAAACCAAACCGCCCACACCTGGAGCCGGGACTTCCGGCCTCCACAACTGGGAGAAAATAGATTTCTGTCGTTTAAGCTGCCCAGTCTGTGGACTTTTGTTACGGCAGCCAGAGCAGACTAACAGAGGTAGGCAACATTATTATCCCTATTTTACTGGACAATAAAACTGAGGCCGAGAGCAGTGAAACACTCCCTGAAGTCACAGTGAGTCCGCGGAGGAGCCAGGATATGCCCGTGAGAGACCCCTGACTTGATTTAAAGGCACGGAGGCAATGCTTTAGATGTACGCAGCCTACTAGGGTAGCTCTTTCTTGCATCTGGCTTCAAATTCCAGGCTGCAACTTAAATCCTTTTCCTCTTGCTTTATTCTTTGGGGGAGGAAGTGCATCCGGTCAAGTCACGCTTGGGGGTTGCTGGTTTTTCTTTAATTCTGCAAAGAACAAACATCAGCATGGCTGGCATTGATTAACTCAGTTCAAAAGCTGTGCCACTCCATGGGGCCTGGATGTGAACTTGGTTATAAGGCAGTTGCATTCAGCTAATTATTCCCAAGTGTATCTCCGGGAGATTTTAAAAAGATTTCAGGGTTCACAAACATGCTCAAGGATGCACCGGGTTCAGTGAATTCCTTCATGGGTGGGTGAACCCCACAGCACAGGCCCCCCTGCCCCGGGCACAACGAGGGGTCACCTTGCCAGGAGGGCAGGAAGAGTCCCCCAAACCTTCGCAGATCCACCTAGCTCAGTGTTCTTTCTTTCTAGTTGCTCTGAGAACACTGAACTGCAACCATCTGAGCATGAGTCAGCCTGCTCCGCCAGACCGTGAGCTCCTCGAGGCCGGAGCCAGTGCAGCAGCATTTGGAAACCACGAGAGAGTGTGGAAGGCTGGGATGCATGCCCGTGGCCCTGCAGTGACTGCGAGACAGCTGTGATGATGGGTAAGCCTTTGAGCCCTTCACACGTGACAACAGTTCAAATCCTTACTCTGCTACAGCGTGGGTCTCAGTTTTCCTCATCCATAAAATGGGGACAAAATGAAATAGTGTATGTAAAGGACTTAGCTCAGTTTCTAGCACATAGTAGGTGCTCAATAAATGGTGGTCATTTCCCCGACTCTGACCCACCCCTACTCAGCAGGGAGTTCAGAGGGCAGAAAGAAAGGAAGAGAGAAGAGTTGAGCCAAAGTGACTATGGCCATCTCTCACATTTGTGCAGTTTAACATTTCACGAAACCCCTCCCCATACTGTAGTTCATTGAATCCACCCAACAGCCCTGGAGAACCAGCATTATCTTCTTTCTGTGCACGAGGAAACTGCAGCCTAGCGAGGTGAGTGGCTTCCCATGGTCACAGTTCAAAAGTGGCAGCAGCAGGCTTTGAACCCAGCTCCCCTGATGTCCATGTAGTGCTCCTTCCTTCCCACTTTCTGGAGGGGCAGAGACATTAGCAGGCAGAGCACTTGACTGCCCTGTGCAGGCCCTGTGCGTGCCCATCACGGTCCCCGCGTCTGTGCACAGGCTCATCCCTGTGCCTGCAGCCGGCAGCTCCCCCTAGTCTCCACGGGGCCAATCCTCTGCAGGCACTGGCTCTCGCTCAGCCGTCAGGCCCTCTGAAAAGCCCTCCTTGAAGGCCTCCATGGACCAGCTCGCTGTCTTGCACTTTCTCGTTGCCAGCACTCCATTGTCACAGCAGCAACCACGATCGGTACATGTGTTTGTGTGATTATCTGATTGATGCTTTCCTTTCCCATTAGGCTCTGAATCCATGGAAGCTGGGCCCACGCCTGGATCTGCAGCCCTGGCATGGTGCTGAGCACACGTTAGGCGTTCAACAAGTACTGATGGATGGAAACCCATCAGGAGGCCCTAGGCGGACGTTGAGTCCAGAGGTCCTGAGAGAGGCCCAGGTGCACACGGCCAATGAGTGACAGGTCCCTGTGTGGTGCTCTGGCTCCCGGGACAGCCAGGGGACCCCCACCCCACACTCCCGGCTTCCCCCCGAGACCATGGCCTAGCTCCTATTTTATTTCACTCACTTTTGGCATCTTAAAAACTACTGCAATGATGTGGGTCCTGCATTTTCCTCCCAGATTCAGTCCTCTTGGTGGGCTCCTAGGCTGGGCCTGAAGCCCTGTGAATCTTCACGAGCCCCATGATGCCCCCATGGTACCCATTCTCCACATTTCTGTTAAGATGTCCAGACAATAGGCCTTATGTTCTTAATCTCAGAATTCTTAATCCCAGAATTACATTCTTGATCTCAGAATTACATTCTTGATCTCAGAATTCCTTTCTGAGGAAAATGTTGGAAAGAGTTCAATTCCACAGCGAGGCCTAATCTTATTATATGCACATTGATTCCTATTGGGATGCGGGAGCCCTGGGGCCAGGGGAGGACTCTCGCCATCAGGAGTAACCCTGCCATTTTCCAAATGAAGAGAGTAACGTTCAGAAGAGTCGAGTAATTTCCTTGAGACTCTGGGAAGTTAGCACCAGAGATGGAATTTGAATTTTGCTTTCTGACTGCTGTAAATTTCTTAATGGCGTGGATTTTACATGAGTCTTTGAGAAAGGTATTTTAGAGCTAAAAGGAACCTAAGAAATAATTGTGTTTATTATTAATAATTGAGAGGTTTAACTTCTTGCTCTAAATGACAAATATGTCCACTTTAGATCTGGGCTCAGGTCTGGGTTGATCTTTCTCGTGGCCTGTGCTCTTTCTACCATCACGAATTTGCTTGTCCTGCTTCTATCACTTTCCTATTACCACCCACAATTCAGACCACAGTTTCCCACCACATGCTCTGCAGGGGCCCTGGGCTCATGTTTGAGAGAGGGGATAAATGGGCAAAGATAAAAACGTATACCATATACATTTCAGGGGGAAAATACAGGGAGAATGTTAGAGGATGCTGTTTGAGAGAGATGACTGGGAAGAGGTCCCTGGAGGATGACGATGCCAGAGGCCTTGAGCTGTGCTGAGCCAGGTGGAGAAGCACGAGGGGCTGGTGTAGTGGATGCAGCGAGGAGGGGAGAGGAGATGCAGTGAGGAGCGGAGAGTGGCTGGAAGCCTGGATATTTACTCCGAGTGCGAGGAAACGTCCCCGGGAGGGGATCCCGGAGGAGGAGAAGGCCATGATCCCACTGCACATCACAGCTCGTCTCCACAGCGGCCCTGGATGAGCACAGTTACTTCCAGTCTCCAGCTGAAGAACCTGAACCTAATAATGATCAGGAATTTGCCCCAAACAGGGCTGGCCTCTGCAAAAACCCCCCTTCCCCGAGGTAATCACTCCCATTTGCAGGAGTAGAGAGGGGGCCCCAGAACTTCTGGAAAAGCACGGCGCCTCTCCCCTCCTAGCACTCACAGCTCACCATGGTCACCAGCCTGGGACCACTAGGACTGATCCACCCTGACTGTTGTCCCTTTTATGTTGGGACCAGGATCCAGGCCATCCCTCACCCCCTGGAATCCCGTCCCCTCCCCTGAGCTCTTCCCTCCCCTCCCCCTTCTGGAACTCATGGCCAGCACCAGCCCTCCCTTTGACCGTTTCCCTCACCTCCTGCTCTAACCCACACCTGGCTGCCCTCCAAGGACACGGTGCCCATCACCCTGGGAGCTCCATGCCGAAGAGGGCAGGTGGTCCCCTCGCTCCCCATTGCCCCTGTCCTGCCTTCTGCCTAAACGCTACCATCTTTGAGGATGGGGCCATCCGATCACACCGTCTCGTCCCTCCCCCGCTGCAGTACCCTGCGGACACCAGGACAGGCCTCACCGGTCCTGGAGGATTCAGCTCCACCCTCACGCCTCTCCCCCATCGGACCCCAGGCGTGAGCGCCGGTGATGCAACAACCACACGAATGGGCCCACAGCCTCTTCGGTTCCTGACCTCTCTTCCTGCAAAGACCTCCGTCCTCACTCTGCCTCACCCACTCACTCCCACGGTCACACCCGAGACCTTGTCCTTTCCAGTGACCGCCCCCCTCCCCACCTCTCAGGCATCCCACTCTCGAACCACCCACAGCCATCTTCCAGCTCACTCCTTCTTTCCATCCCCTGCCTCCTGCAGCTCTTCAACCCCACCGGCACCCACAGGCCAATGATCCTTCTACTTTTGCGGTCCACCCTGTCCGGCATCCCCAGCTGGAAGCCCGTGGTCCCCCACCGACGTCCCTCTTCCCACACACCCTCGGCTCCCGTGCCCGTTTTGCCAGGCAGAACCCAAACCCTGGTTAAATTCTGCTTCCTGACGACTCTGCTTCTGCGTGCACCCAGCGGAACGCGGCTTGAGAAAGAACCACCACAGCCACAAGTCTCCCTCTCAATCCTGACCACACCCCTGTGCCCCAACTACATTCTCCTGTCCCTTCATGTCACGCTTTGGTGACTATTTTATATCTTTCTCTCTTCAACACCCAACACCTTCTGTCCCAAAGCCCCGGTGCCACCACTGCCTCCTGTCTGACACCCGCATCCTCCGTGTCCCCCTTCTCTCCTAGTCCTTCTCATCCCAGCAGCCAGAGGGGGGCGCCCTCTGCTCACAACCCCTCCTGCCTCCTCTGCGGAATAAAACCACCCACTTACAAAGGCCTCCTGGCCCGACCTCTCACCCTCCCTTCTCTCACCCATGCAGCCACGGGTCTGCCATGCCAAGCAAGGTCCCACACACAGCCTCTGCCTTCCTGCCCCCTGCCTGGAAGCCCTATTCCCTGATATCCATGTGAGTCCCTCCGTCTCTCCTGCTGGCTGCCCAGCTCCCCGGCACTCCCTATTGCTCACCCTCCCTTATTTCTCTCCATACCCTCTCACCACCTGACATTTTGCTCATTGACTCACTCTTGGTCTCCTCCCCCAATTAGGATGTAACCCCACGGCAGCAGGGACATTTGCCCCCCCTGCTGTACCACCAGGACTTAGAACAGTGTCTGCCACAACACACACTCGGGAAACTGTTTGGATGGTTGAAAGGATGAAAGGCTTAGCACTCAGGACTACCTGCCTCTGAGTCCTTCACCTGTTTCTCAGGGCTGGTCCATAGTCCACGGCTTCAGAAACAAGGGTCCCTATGACCAACGCAGTGTCCCAGGCCCCACCCTGGAGCAGTCACGGCCTCAGATTCTGTGGGCGGGGCCTAGGAACCTGCCTTTTCGATAAGCCCCAGTGCAATTCTGACGTCTCCTGGGGTTGGAGAACCCTGCTCTGCTTATGGGGCAAGACAGATATCTGAGCTGGCTCACGATGGGAGGCTGCATTCAGGGGAGGCTCTTGTGGGAATTCTTAGTCTCCAACCCCTGGCATGTAGGCACAGCTTCTTTAAAATACAGGGCCCAGTGGTGGGCTCTGACTCCCTTGGGAGCCAGTTAGGACGACTGTGTGAGAGCTGCTGAGCCCCGCGGGCTCCCTGGGAGCAGGCCTGTTCAGTTTGATTGGCATGATGGGGGAGGGGAGGACCACCCCTGACTCTAGCACGGATGTGGCGAAGGAGGGAGGCAACGGGCTGTGTTAGCAGAGCTCTATAGCAACCTGCCGCAGCAGGTACCCATCAATCAGCTGGTAAAGGAAACAAGCTAACACTCCCCAGCGCACACCCACCCTCCCACCCCTGGGCGCCGGCAGGGCCCCGGGGGAACCTCAGGAGGGATTTCCCTTCCCTGATTTTACTAGGGATGTGGGAGCCCTGGTTAGAAAGCAGTCTATGTGGAGCATTACAGTGAATTAATATTTCAAGAGTTGCTATTTTAGGGCCCAATCTCTCCGTGTGAGGATTTCATCCAAGGGGGCATGCTGCCAGAATGTGTGAGATTCACAGAGTCCCAGGCTGTCAACCCGGGAAAGGACCTTAAGACTCTCTGAAACCAACTAGCCCTGGTCTCGTCACCTCTCTGAGCCTCAGTTTCCTCATCTGTGAAGTGGGATAATCATCAGGTCCACCTCCTGGGATCGGTGCAAGGATTAAATGCAATGAATTAAGTTAAATGCAATGAATTGAATTAAATGCAATGAATTAAATTAAATGCAATGAATCCTACAAAGAATTAGCCCAGGCTTGGCACATGGTGAAGTAGTAATTAATACATCAAAAAATTTAAAATGCTCAATTTAGAAATAAAAAAACCGTGGCTGGGAGGAAGGAAATGCCAGAAAGCAGCAGAACTGAGACCAGGATGGAAAGCTGGGGTCTCTTTGCTGCAAGCTGTTGAGAATCACGCTCCTGGGGCAGCCTTAGGAGGCCACGGGGAGGGACCGAGGGACCCTCTATCACGTCTCCCTCCGCTCCTCCCACCCAAGGGAGAGGAGGACACAGCGAGAGGAAAGCTTCATAAGATCTGAACAGGGGGCCCGCATGTTCCTTTTGCACGGGACCCCACCAATTATGTAGCTAGTCCTGCTTTTACCTCCAATCACGTCATCCTTACACCACGCTGCAAGGTGGCTGAGTGGCTTCATAGGGAGTGAAGAACCGGAGACCCAGAGAAGTTAAAAAGCCTACTCATAGTCCAACAGCATGTTGTCATCACCATCATTATCATCGCCATCAACATTATCCTCATCATCATCCCTGGTAGCCTGCCCCACCCTCCGCTCTGTCCTGTCACCCAGGACACATCTTGGAATGCAGTGATGCAGCACAGATGACCACGTTTGTCATCTGTTGTCTTTTCACCCCTCATCTCCCCTACTGGAAAGTAACCTCCGAGATCTGTCCGCTCTATGCCCGTAAGAGAGCGGTGCCCAGCACACGGGACGCTCTGCACACGCTGTGGGACGAGGGCACGGAACCCACGCTCTCCCAAGACTCCACTGCCAGGAAGTGAGCTGTTACTCTAAGTCTTTTCTCTTGGCTAATCTTTACAACTTTACAACTTACGAAGGACGATCGTCCCCATCTGATGGATGAGGAAACTAAGACTTAGAGAGGCTAAGTCCCCAGCTCACATTGTTCATTAGTGGCAGAGCCAGGCTTCGACCCTGCGTCTCTCTGGGGCCCCTGGAGGGAATGGCTGCCCACGGTGTCATCGGCCGACTGGGGGCCACAGGGAGCAGCAACCTTCTCGTCTGTGGCTTGAGCACAAGAACAACCCCATGCTCCCAAGGGGTTTCAGATGAAATGAGATGATGTGTGCGCAGCATCACGTTGGGTTCTGACCACCTTTGTCTCCAGCAACCCTCCCATCATCCTTGACAAGTCTCTGTCACCTCTCGCCTGCCCTGCCCCGAGGTGTAGATTTCAGGAAACAGCACGTGGATTATTTGAATTATTTTCCTGAAAGCTGCCCGGCCCCCGTGTGCCACCACCTTGCTCCTCCCTTACGTCCCTGAGACCCTCTTAATGTGGTGTGGGCAGAGGTTCTGGCAGCAGGCGTCTGGGTTTGAATCCTGGCTCCAAGACTCACTAACCGAGTGCAGTAAGGTGACCCGCAGGAATGAGGATGACGGCCCTACAGCTGACACTTACTGCGCCCATATTGTCCGGCACTGTCCACGGCCCTTTACGTACGATCTCATTTGATCCTCACAACAATCCTATGTGCTAGAGGGTACTGTCACTCTCATTTTATAGATAAGGACACTTATACCCAGAGAATTTGAGTGACTTGCCCAGGGTCACCCAATGTGATGGTTAATTTTATGTGTCAACTTAGCTGGGCCATTGTCCACAGATATTTGGTCAAACATTATTCTGGATGTTTCTGTGAGGGTGCTTTTGGATGATTTTAACATTTAAATTAGTAGAATTTGACCAATCAAGTAGGTGAGCCTCCACAATGTGGGTGGGCCTCATTTAATCAGTTGAAGGCCTGACTAGAACAAAGACTGACCTCTTCTAGCACAAAGAAATTCTACAGCAGATGGCTTTCAGACTCAAACTGCAACTCTTCCCTGCCGGCCCACCCTGCATCTCCACAACCAATTCCAATGGGAATTCCAATGGGAGCCAATTCCTTAAAATAAATAATTTCTCTCTCTAAAGACAGACAGACAGACGGACAGACGGACAGATAGATAGTGAGTGGGTGGGACAGGCTCGTTGACCAAGTCACCCTCACCTTAAACACAAGGCTTTTCCGTCTACAATATCAGTTCACAAAATTAGACATCAGTACAATTTCCACACATCTTCAAAGCAACACCCTTCTGTTTCATAGCATAATTTCTGTGCAGAAGTTTGGCCTTTAGTGTTTTCTTGGGCAGCACTGGAGAGGTCTGGGTGGGGCGGGAGGGAAGCCAGGGCCTGGATTAGATGTGGGGGGTGGGGTGCATGGCCACGGGGGCCAGGGCGGCTCTGACGCAGCCCACTCCCTCCCGTTTTCTTTTTTATCTGCTGAGAGCGGAGATAATGAAATAGCTTGCCTCCAGCTGCAGGATAGGTCTGGTTAGGGCGGCTTCACCAGAATAATAAACATATTCAAATTGCTCCCCGAGGCAAGAGCTGTGGGATCCTCCACTGCCTCTGGGGCAGGGCAATGTGACCCTGTGATTCAGGCAGCCCCCATGTGAGCGTGGTTTCATGATGTCCTGTCTCAGACAAGGTGGCTGCAGCTGCAATCTGGGCAGTGAGATGCCATCAGCCCCGGGGGTGTGCTCTGCACTGTTCTCATCATCAGAGGCATCTCCGGGATGATCCTAAAGTTCCATCTCAGGCACAAGGAGGAGAAGGCACGAGGCCCGCCTCCCTGGAGGAAAGGACCTCAGGCAGCTGGCTTTGAGGGGCCGGATCCAGGGGCTGTGCCGGCTCCAGGCCCCAAGGATGCACCAGAGGGACTAGCCCTGGGTATTAGTCAGCTCAGGCTGCCCTAACAAAACCCTACAGTCAGGCGCCTTAACAACAGACAGTTGCTTTCTCTCAGCCCTGGAGGCTAGAAGTCCAGGTGTGGGCGGGTTCATTTCCTCTGAGCCTCTCCTTGGGGCCGTCTTCTCCCTGTGTCCTCACCTCGTTGTCCCTCTGTGTGTGTCTGGGTCCTGATCTCCTCTTCTTATAAGCACACCAGTCAGACTGGATCAGGGCCCATTGTAGTGACCTCATTTTAACTAAATGACCTCTTTAAAGAGCCCGTCTCCAAACACAGTCCCGTTCTGAGGTGCTGGGGTTAGGGCTTCCACTCAGGAATTTTCAGGGACACAATTCAGCCCATAACCCCCTCCCGTGTGACCCTGTGAAGAGAAGAGAACCCTCCGGGCCTCGGGCCTCCTCTGGACACGGTTATGGGGGAAGAAGGCCCATTCCCTGAGCTCAGGAAGGCGGCCTGCAGTGGGCACAGGATGAGGGCGCCAGACGGTGGACAGAGCAGAGGGATGAGGTCCAGGATTCAGTGAGGGTGAGGACTGAGGAATGGAGCCAAGGGGGCCCTGGGGAAAGGTCTGGGAAAAAGGGGATGGGGGTGGGAGGCAGCCAGGGTGGCACAGAAGCTAGTGCACCTGGGTTCAAACCCAGCTCTGCCAATTCTCTCAGAAGGAATACAGAGTATCCATTTAGAGTCTCATAGCCAGTTACTCTCCATCTGGCCATCATCACCCACCAGCAAAGGTGGGGAGGAGGAAGCCTGGTTCAGGGCGAAATCCTGGGGTTTCCTCCCCCTGGTGCTCACTTCTCCCTAACCTCGGTGTTGACCCCTGAAATCTCTTTGGGAGCTCACTACCACCATGGCCCAGGGCTGCCCAGTGGCTTTACCATTCTGCACAGTGTGCCATCAGCCATCTCCTGGATCTCACAGTGGCCAGGCAGAATTGTTGCTGCTTTTGCATGTGAAGCATCTTCCACTCAGGGAAGGGCAGCAACATGCCATGGTCCTGAGCCAGGGAGGGAGGGTCAGAGGCAGGAATGAAGCCCGTGGCTTCAGGATGGGGCCCCCTG
Source organism: Equus przewalskii (assembly GCF_037783145.1). Classification (NCBI taxonomy): domain Eukaryota; kingdom Metazoa; phylum Chordata; class Mammalia; order Perissodactyla; family Equidae; genus Equus; species Equus przewalskii. The sequence goes on along the minus strand of NC_091833.1, from coordinate 113,421,113 downwards.
GACACTCCCAGTCACAGCTCCACCTGCTGGGCCAGTGTTTCTCAAAGCAGGTCCCACCAACCACAACTGGCACCACTATCTGCATGCTGATTCCAAACGCAGCCTCCAGGCCCCTGACCTGGACACAGACTCGGGGGACCGGACCGGTGGTCTGCTCTGTTGGTGTCCATCTGCACCCTCAAGTCTGAGAACCATTACGACGACCTTTCGTTCCACTCCCCGTCCGCCAGTTCCTCCCTGCCCTGTTCCATCCCGGCTCAGCCAGTGTCTCACCAAGTGGGCGCCGTCACCAGGGGTTGCCTGAGTATTTCAGGTGCTGCACGGACAGGACACTAATGGACATTTCAGTTCTCTTAATTCTCCTGATCATGTCAGGGAGAAAGCCCAGGGACCCCCTAGAACCAAGGCTGATTTGGTACATAGATCGGCACAATCAGCATAAAAATACAGAGAGCTGGCAGCAGGCAGAGGGGCTGTGGGGGTGCTTGGGGGCAAGCAGCCACTTCTCAAGATTGACTACAGTGGAGCCATTTTAAATGGAGTCGGAGCTGCGTTTCCAGAGAAACTGCCCGGCTGTCTTGAACCCGGCTGGGCCAAACCTCTGGACTGGGCCAGAATGGCAATTGTTTATAAGCAATTGTGTGAGAGGTCAGCAGGAGAACGGACATCCTGGTCACAAAGACTGAGGATGGTGGGCTTTCCGAAGGTGGAATCAGCTGTCAATCAACGTTCAGCCAAGACTAGCTCTCTGCCTCCACCTCCAATGAGCGTTCTCTGTGACATGACCTCCCCTCTTTGCCTTTAAAAGCCCCTGACTTTTACACCCTAGCGGGACCCTATTTGAGTTTCTACCTGAATCTGTGCTCCTCGAATTGCAACTCTTTGATCCCAAGTAAACGCTTTGCCTCTCAGCCTGGTTTCTGCTTTTGCAGGCTGACACCTTCTCAGGGTGGGAGGGCTCAGCAGAGGCTTCCTGGATCTGAGAACTCACTAGAAGCAGGAGAGGCGAGGGGCTCTGGGCAGACTGAGCAATGCCACGAGCACCACGAGCAGGTGGGGGTGGTGGAGGTGGACAGGGGTGCACAGGGCAGGGGGCAGGGGCATGAGGCTAAGCTGGGAAGCAGCACAGAGCTGACGAGGAACAGGGCTTTTTGTAGAGACCTGCGGAGAAGCCACTGGAGAATTTCTAACACAGTCGTGACTTGTTAATTTAGCATTTGCAAAAGACCATGCTGGACAGCAGCATGTGGAGGATAAAGGGGGAGAGAAAGAAGGCAAGAAGACCACCAGGAGGGTTGTCAATAAGCTGGGGGAGAAGTGAGTGGGTACGGAGAGGAGGGAACAGACACTGAGGGATGGAGGATGGAGGGGTGGGAGGAGGGGGTGGAAGAGTGGAGGGGTGGGATGGAGGGGTAGGAAGAGGAGGTCGGGGGGTGGAGGGGTGGGAGGAGGGGGTGGAGGAGTGGAGGGGTGGAATGGAGGGGTAGGAAGAGGAGGTCGGGGGTGGAGGGGTGGGAGGAGGGGGTGGAGGAGTGGAGGGGTGGAGGATGGGAGGTGGGAGTGGAGGAGTGGAGGGGGTATGGAGGGTGGAGGGTGGGAGGTGGGGGTGGAGGAGTGGAGGGGTGCGAGGTGAGAGGTGGAGGGCTGAGGGTGGCGGGGGCTGAGACTCTAACCAACAACTTGAGGGGGGAGGGCCGTGCTGAACATCCTGTGGGGGGCTCTGCTTCCTCCAGCTTCACTTCGCCAACCTGAAGCTGACAAATGGCCACATTTGTGACAGTTCACAGGATCTGTGTGCCCTTCCTGAGGAGAAAAGAAGTCATTCTCTCTAAGTGTCAGCCTTTCTAAGACAAGTAGGGTCCCTGGCTCCTAGGCCACGAGGCCAAAAAGCAGGAGTGAGGGCCGGAGGAGTCTGGGGAGAGTTAGGGATGGACGGAGGGAGGAGGGCGGGAGGGGTCCATCATGACATGTGGCCACAGGCCTTCCGTCTGGTCTAACTGCAGCGGAAGGATCCTTCAGGGGTTTCCCCCTGGGGAGGGACATGGTCTGACTTCCATTTGTATCTGGTCTGATACTTTCCGATACACATGGGGGACAGGCAAGAGGTCCCTGGACCCCGGGAATGCAAGCCCCAGGTGGATGGGCATGTTTGCTGCTGCTCGTTGCTATGGAAGAGCGACTGGCACAGGGTAAATGATCAATAAGGATGTACTTGGCGGCTGAGGGAGCCCCCATCTGAATCCTCTTTGAGACAATCAAGGAATAAAAACAGCATGAATCGACTGGAACAAAGAGATCAGGACATTTTATACCAAAGGATGGGCTCTGTCATCATGTGTTTAAAAGGAGGCGAGCCGATCTGGCGAGTCGAGGAAGCTCTGGTGTCAGCGCTCCCAGAGAGGAGCCCACAGTCCAGTCACCCCAAGGGGCAACGTACCAAAAAGGGTGTTGGCGGGCCCAGGGCTGAAAGGGGGAGGGGAATAAACAAAGCGTCCCCAGTCCCGACGCCCTTCCCCTGCCCGGCAGCACATCCCCAGCAGCCAGGCCGAGGTCAGCGCCACTCATGACTCTGTGAAGGCCCCAGAGTGGAGACCTGCAGACGCTGGCATGGCAGGTGGCTGATCATCCCGTGGAGGAACCTATGGGTTCCCCGCTGTCTGATGCTCCACGGGGGGGGGCCCTCCCAGCCCAGCACTAACCAATCAGCTTTTTCCTGTCTGATCCTTCAATATCCATCAACACTTATCAGTGACCAGCAGCCATTTGAGGAAAACTATGAAAATAAAAAACAGAGACAAAATAAAATAAACAGATAGAAGAACCTCAAAGGAAACAGAAGCAAATGCAGGAAGGAAGACCCTTGAAATAACTGTAATTACTGGGGCCGGCCCCCGACCCAGTGGTTAAGTTCGCGCGCTCCGCTTCAGTGGCCCAGGGTTTTGGTGGTTCGGATCCTGGGTGCGGACATGGAACCACTCATAAGGCCACGCTGAGGCGGCGTCCCACATAGCACAACCAGAGGCTCTCAGAACTGGAATATTCAACTATGCACTGGGGGGCTTTGGGGAGAAGGAGAAGAAGAGAAAAAGATGGGCAACAGATGTGAGCTCAGGTGCCAATCTTTAAAGAAAAATAGAAAGAAAGAGCTGTGATGACCGTCCTCGGGGAGGCAGGAGAAGATTCTGTGCCACAAAACATAACAAGATGCTGTGAAAAGGGAACGATCAGGGAACAAGAAGGAGCTCTCAGAAATCAAATACCCGAGAAGTGAGAAAAAGTCAAGAGAAAAGTTTGGAAGATGAAGTTAAGCAAATTTCCCAGAAAGTAGAATAAAACGTCTGAGAAAGGGGAAATAAACACAGGGGAGGATTCCAGCAAGTCCAACATCCAGACAATAAAGCTCCAGGAAGAGAGGACAGAGGAAGGAGGAGCATTTGTATTTTCACGGGAGGCAGGCGCTGGGGACTTGCCGAGGACCTGGGTGTGCAAAGGCCCAGTGGTCGGGGAGAAGGCGCGGGCCTGTGAAGCTGCAGATAACTGAGGAGGGCAGAGGCTGGCGTGAGCGGGGAGAGTGCTGGCGACGAGGCTGGACAGCAGGTTGGGGGATGGCGGAGGGCGTGGAGAGCAGGCTGGGGGAGCGCCTGGTGTCTCGTGAAGCCAGACTGTGCAGACCCAGGGGTTGGGCGTGACCTTAGGAAGCACACCCGACCTCATTCTGTCTGTTGCACCGGACCACGGGATGGGGAAGTTATTCTCTAGAAATTCTCGTTCAGTCCGTCTAATCAGGTCAAAGAGGTGTCTCTGTTTGACTCTGGAATCTCTTTAACAGCAGACCCATGCTCATCTCCATTTTAACAACGAAAGAGCAGACAGCGGGGTCAGCCCTTTCCATGGGCAACAGCATCAGCTAGCACTTCATAACGTGATTCTTTTTTCACCAGGTTTATTTTTATGGTCACCTTATACTCATGACAAACAAGACTGTATCTCTTTAAAGGACGAATGTAAAGGGTCTTTTTGAAACAAATTCATCACAGCAAAAAGCATTGAGTCTATTATAGAACGTTGTTTAAGTAATAGTCTAGGCAGTATGCAGACAGGCAAAGATCACAAGGGGAGAGTGTGAGCGTCCTGGGGCGGCCGAAACAAATTACCACAAACTGAGAGGTTTGGAACAGCAGAAATTTCTCCTCCCAAATTTCTGGAGGCCAGAAGTCCAAATCAAGAGGTCAGCAGGGCCAAGCTCCCTCCTGAGACTCTAGAGGAGGGTCCTTCCTTGTCTCTTCCAGGGGCTGGGGGCTCCAGTGTTCCCTGGCTTGTGGCCGCATCACCCCAATCTCTGCCTCCATCTTCACGGCCTTCTCTTCTCTGGGTCTCTGTGTGTCCTTTTCTGTCTCTTCTAAGAGCACCATTCATTGGATTTAGGGCCTGTGATGGTTAATTTTACGTATCAACTTGGTTAGGTCATGAAGTACCCAGCTATTTGGATAAATATTATTTCTAGGTGTTGCTGTGAGTGTTTCTGGATGAGAGTTACATTTGAATTAGAGGACTGAGCAAAGCAGATTGCCCTCCACAGTGTGGGTGGGCCTCATCTAATCAGTTGAAGGCTTGAATAGCACAAAGACTAACCTCCCCTGAGCAAGAGGGAACTCCGCCAGCAGATGGCCTTTGGACTTGGACAACAGCATAGGTTCTTCCCTGGGTTTCCAGCCCATCTTGCCAACCCCCATAGTTGCCAACTTAACTAACTCTCTCTGCATCTTGCTATCTATCTATCCATCTATTAACTTCATACCTTATTGATCCTGTTTCTCCAAAGAGCCCTGACTAATAGCAGGGGAAATGGATAGATCTGGGATGTGCTTTGGACTTTGGGACTTTGGGATGCTGGTGACTTGGAAAACCCCTGGCTGTCTGGCTTGAGCATTTGCCACCGTCCGCCATCTTCTGGATGCCTCCCCGCCATGAGGGTGCTGTGTGTCGTCCGGGTTCTCTCGTCTCTGTCTGTTCTTCTCATGCCTCTGCTGCTCCTCTTCCTGCTGCTCTCAGGCATGGGGATTCAGGCCAAGGCTTGGCCCTGGCCTCTGATCTTCTTCAGCATTTTCTCCACCACTCTGTGAGTCTTCTTTTCTCTGACGGTCTTGAACTTTAACCTCCATAGTTTAAGTCTTATTAACTTCAGTGCAACTCGTGGGGTCTCTGAGCAGACCGGTGGGAAATAGCACCTATCTTTCACACCTGCATTGTGAGAACTTTGAGGAATAGAATAAAAGAGTGAAGCTGGAGGCCAACAGCTTATCTTTATCAGTGGTAGAAGTTAAGCTGGAGGATGAGGCTTAGCAGGAGGGCCCAAAGGGCCGTGACCTGGGCCTGGGAGCCAGGAGACTCACCGCCCAGTCAGGGGTAACTCAGGGCCAAGGCAGGCCCCTCCTGTTGGAGAGGATCCACTCAGTTGAATGAGTAGCACAGAGAACAGAGCAGAACATGTGCTCTGTGGGCAGAGCAGAGCCGGGCATGACCAGTCAGTCTTTCTAATCACATGAGTCAGTCTACACTGGCATCCAGGGGCCCACTGGCTGAGCCCCCCGCAAGGGCAGAAACATCAGGAGTGAGGAAGGCAGATGTCCACCATGCCTCTGAGGCCAGTCACCTGTGCAGGCTGACACAGCTGTCCCCTGCCTGCCCAGCTCTGTCTCTAAGATGCTCAGCTGTCACTGGTCAAAATTCCAGCTCAACCCACAGACCAGCTACCCTAGAGGGAGCTGAGAATCGAAGGTGTGATGGGTAATTTTAATGCATCAACTTGACTGGGCTACAGGGCACCCAGACCCATTATTCTGGGTGTGTCTGTGAGGATGCTTTTTTTTTAAATTTTATTTTATTCATTTTTCTCCCCAAAGCCCCCCAGTACATAGTTGTATATTCTTTGTTGTGGGTCCTTCTAGTTGTGGCATGTGGGATGCTGCCTCAGCATGGTTTGATGAACAGTGCCATGTCTGCACCCAGGATTCGAACCAACGAAACATTGGGCCGCCTGCAGCGGAGCGCGCGAACTTAACCACTTGGCCACAGGGCCAGCCTGTGAGGACACTTTTGAGTGAGATTAACATTTAAATCAGTAGACTGAGTAAAGCAGATTGCCTTCCCTAATGTGGGTGGGCCTCATCCATCAGTTGAAGGCCTGAATAGAACAAGAAGGCTGACCCTCCCCCTTGTAAGAGAGAATTATTTCTACCTGACTGCCTTCAAACTTGAACTGAAATGTCAGCCCCTGCCGGGTCTTGCGCTGGCTGGCCTTTGGACCAGAACTACACCGTGGGCTCTCCCCAGGTCTCCAGCTGGAGGACTCACCCTGCAGGTCTTGAGACTTGCCTGCCCCCAATCATGTGAGCCAGTTCCACGTATCTAGATCCTGCTGGTTCTGTTTCTCTGGAGAACCCTGAGCCATACGGATGGGCAAGCTATACCCATGAGTACTCAGAAACTGGGTGCATCTCCTTTCTCTGTTTTGCGTGTGACTCTTGCTCATGTTTCAAGTCACAGCTCCAAAGCTGTCTCCCTCCGCAGAGCCCTTCCTGGCTACACAGGCCAACCGCACTGAAGCTCCAATCGCATCTTCCAACTTGTGTGAACAAAACGCTCGGCTTCCGCTCAACGTTCAGTTAATCTTCATTGGCCTCACATGAGAGAAATGAGGATTCGTCACTCGGGCCATGGGTCTTATGTCTTGAAGGGGCTCAGTTGTGCTGAATCCACCTTAAACTCTATCGGGCTCATGGCAGAAAACTCAGCTTCTGCGCTCTTAGCATGAAATGCCTTGCGAAAATCCGTCTGCATTCAGGAAAGAAATACAGATGTGTGGCGGAGAGGAAGAGCTGGGCATACCCGTCTGAGAGCATCCACTTCTCCCGCGGAGGCCTTGAGCTCAACTGTGTAGATGCAGTTATTACTGTAATGATAGGGATGGAGCTAAAATCGTATTAAATACTCCACTGACCCAGAAAAGATGAGAGCAGAGCTGTCATCGTCTCCTTTTTAGACATTCTGAATTTTTTGGTCGAGCAAAAGGATAAAACATTAGATTAACAACAATTTGCTCGGTAGGACGCCAATATAGAATAGTAATGACGATGTCTCAAATGCAAATTGACAGCTAAGGGGTGCAAGATACTGTGAGTCTTATTCTGCCTGAAGCTTCAGGGCTCCTGCAGAAAGAATGGCTGGCACCTCGGTGTTTTCAGGAAATTAACCAAGTCCATGCACGATCTAGGTGGACGGAGGTGGCAGGAACCAGGGGTGGGTACCATGGCCGTGGCACCTTCAAAAAGCTGCTGCTCCTACTTTGCTCATTGGTCAGAAATTCACCAGAATCTGTACCCCACCCTCCGCTCCCACATTTCCTGTCATCTTGCTGGCGACCCTGGTCCGAAATCCTTTGTCTTTCCTTCCTCAGATGTAAGCCCTTCGACTAGAGGCGGTCTTCTCCCTTCCATGGGGTCGGTCAGCTCCTGGCTGATTTTATGGGGCTCTCATTCTGGACCAGCTGCTCTATGCGCCTGCCTGTCTGCAGGGGTGAATGGGGTCAACGCAGCCCACAGCCTGGCCTGTTTCCAGGGGTGAAGAGAAGTGGCTTGTGCCCCTGGAAGGACATCCCTGTGCTCATCTGGGTGTGTCCTAGATGGAGGTGCTCTCATCCCCATCAAGGTCCTGCCACCACCTGGGACACAGCCACTCTCTGGTGTCCCTGCCCCAGGTCCCACAGACCAGAATCTTGGGTGGGTCACACAAGATAATGTAACTGAAAACATGTATATCCGCTTTATTCCAAAAAGGTCTGTAAAGTGGCTTATACTATACATGCATCCCCACTGGATTATAAAATAAACAGTAATAGCAGTGATGATGTGAGGGAAACAGGCAAGCCCTAAGACAGCTGTACCACTAGCCTACACTGCGCTTCTGTGTGAAATGGAAAAAGACGACTCTTCCAGATGGAGGTCAGCAACCTATGTCTTGGGGCAAAAATATTGTTTTTGTAAATAAAAGTTTATTGGAATGCAGCCACTCCCATTAATTGACATATTGTCTACGACTGCTTTCACGCTACAGCGGCAATCGAGTAATTGCCACAAAGACCTTAGGGTCCACAAACCTAAAATATTCCCCGAAGTGGCCCTGGAGGTAAAACGTTTGCCCCGCCGGCTGAGCACAGCCAGGGCTGGATTCCAGCCTCCCCTGCTCTCTCCTGCTGCCTCCCTTGTGTTGTCTTCCGAACAACCTGTGAGGGATTTAAAGCATGAGTGACAAGGACTCTCCCTGACAAACTTGAGACAGGCTCCTCTGAGACCTTCTTTCCACCAGACCTCACCCTGAGGCCCCGTCTTCGGCCGGCCGAGTCCTATTTCAGCAAGAATCCTGCCAAGTCAGGTTAGCCAGAATCCCCCATCCTTGGTATCTGATCAGATTCTTCATCTCCCACTCTTGATATCTGCTCACCCTGGTCTGCCTCCAGCAAGAATCCTGTGACGTGGGTTTAGCCAGAGCCCCTCTATTCCTGATGTCTCCTCTTAGTAAGTTTCCACCCGCTGATCCTTCTCCTTGGCTAGCAACCCCCACTTGTCCTTGCTCTACTCAGAGTTGAGCCCTGTCTCTCCTCTCTGTTGCAATAATCTTGACCCCATTGCCACAGTTGTCAGTGAAGTCCGCCTTACCATCTAAGCAAGTGTCAGAACAACCTTTAAAAGGTGAATACCTTGCCTGAGGTCCCGTGGCCCGTAAGCGGCACCTCCAGGGCTCCAGTCCAGGCTCTCTGGCAGCCGGTTCTGCAGCTTTGCCCTGCGGCACTTGCTTCTCCAGGTAGGAATCCAAGTTCAGAAGCTGCTTGCACACTTCGAACTCTGGACTTGAGTTTTGGGCTCTCTTTTGCTTGAATAAAAGGTTGTTTCCCACCCCAGAGGTGTAAGCAAACCTCTGACTCACACTCTTGATCACTGTCTTTATCCATGGATGTCTTTAGTCACTCCAGGATTTAACTCTCTCAAAAGGGTTTCCAAAGACTTCATCTGTTCATTTGTTTATTCATTCAAAAATACGCCCACCTCCAACGTGGCAGGAACTGAGTTGGCCAATGAGAAATCCACAGTGAAAGAGAAGATGTCCCCAAGAACCTCCGCGGTGGTAAACTGCTTAACACAACCATGTTTAATGTGCCCATTCACAGCTACATCGACTATCTTGGCCCATGTCTGGAGATGCTCCTAACAGGATCACGGTTGAGATCTCCATGTTGCCTGAGAACTGGCCGCCAGGACCGAGGAGTGGACTCCCCAAGTGTTGACACAATTGGTCTGACCTCCAGCAGCCATTGCACCCCTCACCCCAAACCCTCATATAAAAAGGCTGGTGAACATAGAGAGTGGGAACATCAGGCATGACGCACCAGCAAGGAGAAGCAGCAGCTGTGCTTTTTCCTCTGCCCCACCCACTGAAGCCAAGACAGAAGCTAAGAGACCTATACACGGAGATGAGAGCTGCCTGCAAGAAGTGCTGAATGGATTCTGTCTGCTGGGTGCACACGTGCTCAGGCTGCGAGCAGGCTGCCTGCCCTTGTGCCGACCCGAACGGGGAAGAGAGAATGACAGCAAGAGATACAGACGGAGTAGCTAGAATGAGATTTGGCCCTTGATCACTGTGGCTCAACAATGGAGGACGCTTATTTCTCTCCCACGTCGGAATCTAGAGGAAGGCAATTAGAGCTGGCTCAGCAGCGGGGCACCATGAAGTCTTGGGGACCAGGTTCTTTCCAGCTCCCCACTCTGTCATCCTTGGGATGTGGCTTTCCATCCCCTGGGATGGAGCTCCAGGCATCGCATCTCCATCCAAGCGGCAAGATGGAAGAGGGGTGGAAGAGAGGCAGAGAGTAAGTGTCAACTGGGTCTTTAGAAGGTTCCTGGAAGTTGCTTGTCGATATTTCTGCTCTTATCTCACTGGCCAGCACTCAGTCCCATGATCGCAGCTAACGCAAAGGAGGCAGGCAACGTGGTGTTTATTTGGGACAGCCATAATTGCCCAGCTACAATTCTAATGCTGTGGGCCGCAGAAGAACAGCTACTGGAGGCGATTTGCCATCTCTGCCACAGCAGGAGAGAGGAAGAGGGCAGCGGGAGGGCAGCGGGAGGGCAGCCCTCTCCCTCCCAGCACCTGGCAGAGCAAGGACGCAGGAGTTTCCTGTAGAGCATCCCCAGGTAAGGGGACACCAGCAGTGAGCTTTTGGGATGTTCTTCTGAGGACAAGAACTGAAGGGGGGTGGAGGAAGAGGGGTCTACTCTAGAACCCCCCCATCAGGGAGTCCCTGCTGGCCCTCCTAAGAACTCACTCACGCCCCAGAAGAGACAAGGCCACCAAGACTGTCTGGGTTCACATCCTAGTTGGCCTTGGGCACATCGCTGGGCCTTTGTGCCTAGTTTCCTCATTTATAACCGGGAACAATAATAGACCTAATGCACGAGGTGGTTGTGAGGATTAAGTGAGTCATTGAATACAAAGCCCTTAGAACCAGACCCAACAAGTGGTAAGTCTGCTGTCATTATTATGAGGACAACGCCATGTTGAGAGCATCGATGGCCAGTCAGTCAACAGCAAGAGGACAAACATGCTCTGTTATGTAAGTCTCTTTTCACCTCCTCCTTCTTTGACCCAACATACCAGAGAAGTGAGAGGCCCAGGAGAGGGAGGAATTGGGGGTGGGTATCTCCACACTCACACTCGAAGGGGAAGAGGGAAAAGAAAGCAGAGAGCAGATAGCCCCTCCGCCCTCGGCATTCAGAAGCCACCCGTGGCAGTGACGAGGGAGAGGAGAGCTCGAATCATATACGAGATCAGGGTTTTACACTGGACCGGGCTGGACTTTTGATGACCAAAGTTTCCTGGGATGTGATGGAATCTATCCCAAAATGGGATCTGCTATCCAACAGAGAAAGGACATTTGCCACAGCACGTATGAGCGAGGCTTCCAGAAAAATAAAAACTCTTTGATTTAAATAGCTGGGCAAGCAGAGATAACATAACCAACCAGCTATGCTCATATTTCCCTCCTAGAAGTTGACTTGTGCTCAGCCACGTTCAGCAGCCCCATGGGTGGTTCAAATGTGTTGGTATAGACAAGCCCGAGGGAGGTTCAGTGTCAGCGCAGGGCAGCTGCCAGCCCTCCATCAAGGGCTCTATCCCTGCCTGTGTCCTCTTTGCAGCATCCCTTTCAGTGGTCCTCCAGCCTCCATTGAAATGGGGTCAACGAAAGGCAACTACTTACTGCCTGGCGAGGCTGTTGGCCACAGGGCTGGACAGCTCCAAATCCTTCCTTACGTGACGGTGGATCCAACCAGCCTCCTGGTCACGTTTACCCTTTTATTCCAGTTCTGCCCTCTGGGACCACACAGTTTAAGCATCGTTCCTCTTCCATCTGACAAATTGAAATGCATAAAGAGCTACCCCGGAGATGCCTCAGAGCATTTCTGAATCATGGGGGTGACTGGCCTTTCACTGGGCATTCACAAAAGCATCTTCAATGCCTTATAAAAAGCCCATGTGTCACATTTCGCTTTTAGCTTAGTTCTCGGGAGAAATGTGAGTTCTTTCCAGATGAAAAGGGTATTTTCTTTTTTCTTCTGAAATTAGAATCTACATGTGGCGTGAAGGCGAAGGACAGTGTCCCTCCACTGAAACCAGCAGACATGGGTTTGAACTCCTTCCACCACTGACTAGCCTCATAGTCTTCTGCAAGCTATTTAACCTCTGTGGGCCTCAATGTTCATAGCTGCAAAATGGGTGAGAGGTGGTTAATGATGCCTAACAGCCCTGGTGGTTGTGAGGGTTAAACGAGATGGAGCATGTAACACACCTAGGAGAACCTGTAATGTGTTAGGCATGCAATAAATGGCAGCTACCACCATGGCCACGATCGATATTGTTCCCTCCAATTTGCCTTCCAAACTGAGTCATCCAGGAGCTTGGCATCAACTTCAACAAAGACAAGGTCAGGATTTGGACCCAAGCCTGTCTGTGTTGAAATGCCCAGTGCTTCAACTCAATACGAAACATCACAAGGAGGCCACCAGGAAGCCAGATATGTCTGATGCCATTTGAGTCACCACCTGGGCTAGGTGACCGGGCCATTCATTCCTCCTGCCCCCCTCGGTGGCACTGATGTGCAAGTTTCCTCTTGGCACACAGGTTGCTCTGGCACCTCCCAGGCACCAAGCATCTTCTTACACATTATTTCACCTCATCTTCACCGTCAGCTGGGGAGTGACGCATACTTTCCCTATTTTCAAGATGAAGAAGATGAGAATTGAAGAGATCAATGTTTGCTCCTATGACTCAGAGAGCAAGTGGCAGAGTCAGGCTCCAAACTCAGTTTCATTTAATGAATCTTTCATCTGTTTTATCTTCTTTGTCAAACGCTTCAGGAAGGTAAGAGGTAGGGAAATGCGACCAATGGACCAGATGACTGTGTTCTATACACCCAAGGCCTGGCACTTGTCAACATTATCTCTTTATCCTGACAGCAGCCCTGAGGTCATCACTATCCCCATTTTTGAGGAAGAGAGCTGGATTAAGGCTCAGGGGGTTGAAGGAAGCTTCCACAGAGAGCACAGCTGAGGATTTGATCTCGGAACCTGGATTCTCTGCTCATGGCCTTTCACGCTCCCTTTCCACTTGTAAGTCACCCCAGGTTCTGTTGGAAGTAGGTTTGATATGCATATATTTTATAGAAATAACGGCCTGGCAGCTATGTCCACGTCTGCACAACTGTGGGCTGCCCATAAACTCTTCACGCACATCTGTAAACATGGATGCGCGTGGCAGTGCCGAGCCACCAGTTCTAAATCAAGGCCTGTAGAGCTGCCCTTTAAAATCTCACCATCTCAGCCGTCTGACTCGTAGCAGCACACCTTTGCATGGACACACACACACACACACACATACACGCACTCTTGATAACTTCCTCCTCCCCAGTGACTCACTGATCAGTCTCTTTTGAAAAAGGAGTAACATCAACATCGCAGGCAAGCTCCCGGCTTAACTGTTCCACGCTGCCCAGGAAAAGGTGCGTTAACATTAAGAATGCCACCTGCAGCCGCGCTCAGCAGAAACTCTCTATTTTTATGCAGTTGGTGGAGTTGAAGGTTTTCAAACACGCAAATCTCTTCTCCAGCCCAGCATCTAATTCCACTGCTATAAAACAGGATGTGACTTGATATGCAGCTTTTTAAGAATGCAGATAAACAGGATGAATGGCGAAAACATGGAAGGAATTTTAAAATAAGAATGAGAATAGGTTCCATTTGGATTGTAACTTGGAGCAGTCTTCGAGGTTCCTATTGTTCAATTCATTCGCTCCTTCTAGATACAGCTCGAATCTACCGTGTGCCAGGCACTATGTTAAACCCTGAAGGAGCAAGATGCAGAAAAGTGTTCAAATGAATAAACCCACAGCCTGGAGGCAGAACTGTATAAATCTGGAGGCAGATGTATAAATAAGTCATTTCTATGATACAAGCGTGCACGACTTCAGTGGAAACACAGAAGAGGGAATGACTCCATTGTTCAGAGGAATTTGGGAAGGCTTCCCAGAGGAGGCGGTATTTTTTTCCAGGAAGAGTTGATAGACAAGGGGCATTAAGGCTGTGAGAACACCATGAACAAGTGGAGGTCTATGTGCGGGTGTGGACCAGAGCAGCATGCTTCTTCTGCTTAGCATGGCTCCCTGCCCTCATCTTCTGGTTCCTTTGGGGAACCCCCTCTCCCACAATGTGGTCCCAGAGGGGCTGTCCATGGAGCTCAGAGAATGGGTACATGGTTCACGTTGGCCGAATTAGAATATTCCATCCCTTTGGCTACAGGAATTCATTCAGGGATAGCAATGTGACCCAAGAAGAACCAATGAGAGGCTTCTCTGGAGTTGATATAGAAATCGGTGAAAGAGAAGACCCACTCCCACTGTGGTGGTCCAGCAGGGCACACGGCAGTGTGAGGTTGCCGACAACTAAGTCACTGGCTCCCTGGAGACAGCCTATTTGCCAAATACAGTTAGCTGAGACCTAAACAGCAAGCTCTCTCTCTCTCTCTCTCTTTCTCTGAGACTGAGCCTCAACAATATCAAATATGGTGAACTTCCAAATTTTTTAAATAAAATTTCCTTTTTCCTGACACTAGTTTGATTTGGGTTTCTATCACTCTGAATTCAGCAAAACAACGATGACAAGCTGCCATACCCTAGTAGTTCAACAGGACTAGCGGACAAAATGAAAATTAAGGGTCAAATCATGAACGACAGAGATAAGGCATTCAGACCTTATCCGTGGGCAAGGGGCAGTCAGTGAACGTGTTCAAGAGGCACAGTGACACGGCTGGGTTTTATCTAGAAAGACGGCTCCAGCAGGGGGTGAGTCAGGACATCTTTCATTCATTAGTTGATGCAAATATGTGAGAGCTTTCACTCGCTGAGTGGAGGTGGGAGAGAGAAGACACATTTTACGGAGCTGATAATTTCATCTGAATGTGCCAGGAGGCAGTTTTCCTCTTTAGCAACCAAGATTATTTAATTAGCAATGAATATTGATTTTTCTATGTTAAATAATGGAGCAAACACTTCAAAGGAACATCTCATACAGCAAAAGCCCCACAGGTAACAGGATGCGTGTCACAATTAGCAAGAACATCAATTAATAAAGGAAATGAACAGTCACGAGGGAAGCTGGCCGAGTGCATTGTTCCACATCTAATTCCTGGGCTGGTTAGAGCAGCTGTGCTCTGGATGATCTCTTCTTCATAGCCTTGAACTCATTCTGTCCTCGCCTTAGCTTGATTGAACCTTTGACAATCCTTATAACTTCTGAAAGTGGCAACGCCGGGCATAGAACTGAGCCAAGGCCACAGAGCTGGCACCAAGGCTGCAGTTCACGTTAGATGCACAAAGTCTGCCCAGAACCCCCGGCATGCACGTCACCAAGGCCCTGGACTCCAAGCCACACAGCAGTGGCAGGACCTGCTCCCAACCCTGGCCAACCCTGTGGCCTTGCCAAGTCATAGCCTCTCTTTGAACCTCCATTTCCTCTGTCTATAAAATGAGTGGAATCATAAAATATAGCCCAAGCTAAGGAATTGTTGCATGAATTATATGAAATAGTACAAGATTCTCTAAAGCTAAAATTCAAACTATCAAAATGTTTATGTAAAAGAGGTATTTATATAAAAGGTGTATCCTTGTATTACAGGCATTCCATGCTCCTCCATTAAACATTTTTGATAGTCAGGCACTGTGTTAGGCATTGGAGATACGCTGATGATGAGAACATGGGTCCAAGCTGTAGAGACAGAAACTGAGTGGGAGAAATACACAAATTAAAGACTACAGGGATAGTCTTTGTGACATTGGATGTCTTTACGAGATAGTTTGGTAGGAGAGAGGATGAAGCATGGAGCTCCAATATGCTTCTCTCTGAAGTCATGGTAGCCATCATGGAGGGGACAACACTGGAGTTGGAAGTGACATCAGAACAACAATGTTCTAGAGAAATTGCCCAGGCAGTGTGGAGGCTGGATTGATGGAAGGCCAAAGGAGGTTGTGCTGGTCATGTGCCTGTTGGTGGTCAGATCCATTTCCTGTTCTTTTCTATATCACAGGGTCCCATTTCCCAGGCATCCTTGTCTTTGGTGCCCAGGTGGATTTGCCCTATGGTGGAAGGCTGGAGAGTGGGAGTTGGGGAGAAGCCAGGGTATTTTTGGGGAGTGCCACTGGCAGGGCTGCATCTCTTCCGTGTTATTGTTCCAGCTTCTATCACACAGTCCCTGCCTCTGTGGTACTGCCCAGCTCCTGTTCTCACTGAGCAGGCGGCCTGAGGGTCCAGCTCCACTGCAGGGACCTGGCTCCAGGGCTCCGTGACAGCATCCTCCCCACTCCCCACCCTCTGTGCTCCTCCAGCTGCAGGGTATGCAGCAGCTTCCTGCTGCTGCTCATCTCCATGCTGCCCCATCCCCCGTTTGCTCCTCAGTACAGAAGAAATACATCCGTGTCACTGATTCTCTGCACTCAGTTCCCCTCTGTTTGAAATACTCAGGGTTGTTTCCGTTTTCTGCCCGCACCCTGGCCTATAAGCAAAGGCCAAGGAGTTAGTCCACGTGAGGGATAGTGATGGATGGAGGCAGCGAGGTGAACAGGAGGATTTTGAACTTCAATGGACAGGGGAATAAGAGAGAGGAGAGTTGGGAGGTGGTTCCCAAGACGATAGCACCTGTCAATTTGCAAATAGGTCATGAATGCACAAGGGCTTATTTTTATTCATTCGATTCCTGGGGCTTAGTTGGCTGTCTATGATTTGTTTGTGCCTTCGTGTCTGCAATTCCCACCTGAAGTCAAGGAATACATGTAAAAATTTTACTTTCAGCACTAAGGAGAGTTCCTCCTGCAATATACAATTTTTAATGCTTTTTCAAAAAACAAGACAGTGCTCTGTATATGTTGATGGTGATGAAATGTCTCATATGAAAAGAAAGATTGTTTACTATTGCAGAGAAAAATTTGGCTTCTGCATCAAAACATTTAGAATTTGCAAGCGCCTCCCCTTGGTGGTGAAAAGGAAGCAATCTCAATTAGTGCAAGTACTAGAGATTAATTCTAACGGTTAGTCTTCTCCAAACTGAAATACTGATTTCAATGTTTCCTTTTACATAAGTATCACATGACATTAACATTTGTAGCCATCTCCTAATTGGCTGCCCTGACCTCAACCTCTCTTAGAATGCCCACAGTGTGTGGCTGCTACACGTATCTTCCTAGAGCACACTATTCATCTCCCCGTGGTCTACAGAATAAAGTTTGAATTTTTCAGTCCAGCAGTTGAAGCTCTTTGTTATGAAACTCTAGCCCAGGTGGTTTCTCAGAAAATTAAAAACAGAATTACCGTACGATCCAGCAATCACACTTCTAATTATATACTGGAAAGAATTGTTCATAGCAGCATTATTCACAATAGCCAAAAGGTGCAATCACTCTAGATGTCCATAAACTTATGAATGGATAAAGAAAACATGGTCTATCCTTCCAATGGAATATTATTCAGCCTTAAAAAGAAGAAAATTCTGACACATGCTACAACATAGATGAATCTTGAGGGCATTATGACAAGTGAAATAAGTCAATCATAAAAGGACAAATATTCTATGATTCCAATTATATGAGGTCCCTAGAGTCATCAGATTCATGGAGACAGAAAGGAGAGTGGTGGGTGCCAGGGGCTGGGGGAGGGAGGAATGGGGAGTTGTTGTTCCATGGGTATGTACGGAGTTTCTGTTTAGGAAGAAGAGAAAGTTCTGGAGATTGGTCGTACAACAGTGGGAAGGTAGTTAGTTACTGTGTACATTCCTGAACTGTAGAATTAAAAAGGTTGAGATGGTAAATTTTATGTTAGGCGCACTTTACCACACTTTCATAAAAACACCAGCAACTCGAGCGCAGCTTTCCAGCTGCATCCTCTGTCAGCCAGAAAGCTACCTAGTTAATGGCTGCCCGACAGACCTGAGCGCCTGCACATTTCATGACGCCATGAGTTATGCCCTCCCCCACACAACAGCTCCAATTATCAGAACAGCCAGCCCCTCACAGCAGAGCCACACTCCCCCTAGTGCACAGAGTTGTCTGATCTCACCTGGCACCCAGGCAGGCCGCAGTGACATTGCCCGACACAGGGTTTTCCTCTCTTGAAGCACACGGAACTCTCTGCCTTGTAATACTGTAATTTGTGAGCATATCTGATCTTCCTCACACTGGGCATGGACTTCTTTGAAGACAGGCAAGATTCTGCCCCAATTCTGTCACCCTAGAATGTAGCATTGGTTCAGGTGGCTCATACCGGAATTTGTCAAATGGACAAGTGTTCTTTGAGTCTCTCTTTCTGGGTAACTGAACTGTGGTTGGTTTGGCCAAAAGAGGTGTTAGGGTAGGTTATCCGGGCTTTGATCAGAGTGTCTCTGATCTCCAGCAAGAGCCCTGCCTTTGCTTCTTCTGTAGGGAGGGGCGGCTGCTCCCCTCCTCCTGCTGTGGCCCATCTTCCACACAGCAGCCAGAACGATCCTGTAAAAAGCAGCCAGCGTGCACCTCTATTGAAAGCATCCATCAAATCTCGACAGTCCTCTGCTCAAAACCCAGCAATAGCTTTCCACTCTCTCAGAGTAAAAGTTGAAGCTGATAAATCCCTATTTCTCTCCATCTCACCTCTTCCCCCAGCCACTTCCCCTCCACCACTCCCCTATTGCTCACAGTGCTCCAATCATGCTGGTCTCCTCGCAGTTCCTGAGACACGTCCAGCACACTCCGATCTCAGGGTCTCAGTGCTTCTGCCCGGAAAGGTTGCCTGAGATTGACACGTCTCACCCCTCACTTCCTCCAGCTCTCTGCTCACATGTCCTGGATCAGAGAGGTCTTTCTCTGACTGCTCTCGGTAGAGCAGGAAGAAGGCAGACCCCCACCTGTGGTCCTCCCTATTTTTCCATAGAATTTGACAGCACTTATCATCCTCTGACATATTATGTATGCATTTGTTTGTTTGTTGTCTGCCTCCCTCCACTAGAACATACTGTACCAAGAAGGCAGAAACTTGATTAGTTGAACAACACTGCATCCTTAGCCTGACAGGATGTAGGTACCTGGTAATCCACATGAGTGGATGCATGCACAAATGCATGCACGGATGGGTGTCTGTATGCATGCATGGAGGGATGGACAAACGAATGAATGAACAAATGAATGAATGAATGAATGAATACCTGTGAAGACTGCACAGGTTGTCAGGTCCAGCCCAAGGGAAACAATGCAGAGTGCCACAGCAGGCATCACTGACTTGTAAATATGCAACATCTCCACCATCTTCCTCTCTTCTTTCCTTATCTCAACCCCCATCTGACTTTAAGTAATTATTTGAACAATCCTTGTGGCAACTGTCACAAGACAAAGCCCACATTTAATAGCCTTGTGCTCAAGGTCCTGCACAGGAAGACTTGAAATAAGCCAACCCCTCTCTTGTGTCAATTCTGCCTCCTGGAAAAATGTTCTCCACGATCTATACCTGTTACAATGCTATTCAGACTTCAAAGCCCAGCTCCTCCTCGAGCCCAGGCAGGCATGAAGTCTGTGTGTGTGATCTCTGACTTCTCGGAACTCTCAGAGCATTGGGCCCCCACCTCTCTCATGATGCATATCCTTCCTAGCCCTCTATTTTCCTCACTGTAAGAAGGGTGGGGACCCACTGAATTGTAGTAAGATAGATCTACGTATTTGCAACTGTGTGTGCCTGTATGTCTATATGTATAGATACATATATCCTGGCACATCACAGTTAGAGCCAAAATATGGTGACTACGATTACTAATGACCAATGCCCCCCTCCCACAATTGAGGCTTCTTGAAGCTAGAGGTTTGTTGTCTTAATATCTCTGTCCTGAACGCCCAAGCTTTGAACCTTCTCCACTATTTCTCTTGAACGACTGGATGAATGAGTGAAGGATTCTCCTTGGGGAAGAGATTCAGAGCTGCAGAGAAGAGTGAGGGAAAAAAGCTGCCGAAGCCCTCATGGTCTCACCGCCTGCTGGCATTTCCAAAAACGCTGACCCGATTTCCTGACACCGCGTTCGGCGGCTTGCTTTTGAACGTCCTCTGTAAAACAGCCTCTAATTTATTGGATCCTTTCAGAGATTTGTTTTCTGCTTTCATATTCTGCTCCCGGATTTCATTCCAGTTTCTTTGACGTTGAGACTCAGGTCCTTACTTCTAAAATTTATTATCTAACATAAACACTCTCCACCAAATTGCAGGAGCAATTTATACCCAGAAGATGGGACAATCCCTTTAGGGAATAAATTGGATTCTCTTGGACTTCACTTTTCTATCATCACAAAGACATAAATTCTCAAAATGCTGGCCC
The DNA here is from genome assembly GCF_037783145.1 of Equus przewalskii. Lineage (NCBI taxonomy): Eukaryota > Metazoa > Chordata > Mammalia > Perissodactyla > Equidae > Equus > Equus przewalskii. The sequence continues at coordinate 113,401,134 of NC_091833.1, read as the reverse complement.
ATAACAAGAGGGAAAGTAAGCTCTGTGCCTAGAAATAACGAAGTTACTTGGAAATTGAACTGAAATTTCCATCCTAAATGACACTTCTGCATGTCTTCAATTTTTTTTCTGTCTGAAAATTTCTTTCTCCTTGCTCTGACCCCAGCCCCACAGGGTCATGAAGAAGGGGTGCTGGAGTGTCCCCTCTTTAATTCAATGAGAATGGGCAGTCTATTTTGGCACAGTGGCAACAGACGGGGGTTGGGAGGATATTTAGGATACAAAAATAGGTCATATCAGTTTTACCCGATATTTATTAATTATTATTCTAGTATGGATCTCACTGAAGGCTTAGTATATGCTAGGCAGGCACTGTCCTATGTGTCCTACCTGGACCATCTCGTTCCATTCTCACATAAGCCCATTTTAAAGATGACAAGACTGAGACATGAGGAGATGAACTTGGCTGAGCTCTCACAGCTGCTTTAAAAGGTGCTGTCAGGATTCCAACCCAGGCAGTCCAATCTCAAGCTCACGTTTGACAGACTTGAGACAGGATAGAGCCAAGTGCAGGTGTCAAGTGCCAAAATTCAGGGTGATGTTAAAGTGATTTCTATAGCTGTGAATTTTTATCAAATATATTTGCTTTTCTAAGATGCTGTCCTCCCCTAATTGGGCAGTTTTCAACAAGACTCTAGAAAAAATACATATAGGGAAAATATGAGATAGTTTTAATCAGTATTAAAAATACACTAATTTCTATAAAAAATACTGAATTGTATATTCAAATATACATACGGTTATTAATGTATACAGAAATAAAACATTACTATTCTAAAAAATAAAAACTAACAAAAAATAAAGTCCATGTTTGATGAACATCTTCCCTTTAGGGAGAAAGTTACTTATGCTTTGATTTTCTTCATTAAAAGAATGACACGCTCATGAAAGAAAATTTCAAAATGGAAGAAAGAAGGGAAGGGAAATGACACACAATCTCCCTTCAGCCCCAGTGCGTCGAGAAACTTCTTCTGAGTCCTTTTTGTTTAACAAGCAGGCATTTCTTTACATAGTCATGCAATTTTATAAGCTATAATTTTCTCCCAAGATCATAAAAACAACCCCATTTAATATTGCAGGGTTTCCATAGTAAGTGTTACAAATATGAGTGTTTCATAGTCTCAAGTCTCTTAAAAGGAGGTATACAGTTTACCAAGCCGATTTCTTTCCTTTAGGTTATTTCACAATTATTGGTTGTCATAAGCAATGCTAAAATAAATAGCCTCACACTTAGAGCTTCTTATTCAGGTCAGACTGGAGCCTTACAATACATTCCACGAAGGGAAACCAGTGGGTCAAAGTGTATGATTATTTAAAAAGTACTTGATTCTTATTGCTAAGTATCTTTCCAAAAGAACTGTAACAATTTCTACTGCCACCAGCAGATATACATTCAGACTGCCCAGAGAATATCTTTCTAGAATGCTTTCTCTTAAGAAATACCCCCTTCCCCCAATAAGCAAAGCCCAACCTAGCTGCCATCAGCTCTCCCAAACCTGGCTAATGGTTGAAGCCCAATTTTATCCTGGATCCTCCGGGTTCCGCAGCACTTTGAACAAGGTCTGACCAAGCACTTCCCACAACAGCCGAGACAGTCACAACTCGTCTGTCTCCTTAGGCCACCTGTGAGCCAAGGGTAAGGCGCGCAGTAGGGGCTCAGTGCATACTTAGGAAGCACCTGGGTTTTGAAGAAAGGGACCACGTATTTATGTATCAGGATTTCTGCCAATTAAATGCTTACTAACTGAATGAGCGTGAACCTGAGACTTGGTTTACTTCAGAGCCTGCCAGGACACAAAGAACTCACTACTGGGTGAATCCTTTCAGTTCCTTGGGCCTCAATCATTCACGTAAGGCACAAACATTCATAAACACCTACTACGTGCCAGGACCTATAACAGGTAACCAGGAAATCGGTAATTCTGAAAGCACCTTCTGGAGGAGCTCACAGCTTGGGAGGTCTCCTGGACACAATTAGCAGAGGGAATTGCTCACTGAAGTGGGACAGAGCTCACATGGACGCCCAAAGGAGGAAGCACCCAACAACCCTTGGAGCAGGTGGGAGTCCTCACACCGGAGCTGGCACGTGACTGCAGTGGGTTGCACTGGAGCCCCCCAAACATACGTCTGAGTCCTAACTCCGGTATCTGTGAACGTGACCTTATTTGGAAACAGGTCTTTGGAGATGTAATTAAATTAAGCATCTCAAGATGAGAGCATCCTGGCTTTAAGGCAGGCCCTAAAGCCGGTGACTGGGATCCTTATCAGAGAAAGGAGAGGGAGATTCGAGCCATGGAGATGCAGGGATGACAAGGCCACGTGAAGATGGAGGCAGAGGTTGGAGTTACGCTGCTACAAGCCAAGGAACGCCAGGAGCCACCAGGAGAAGCTACCAGAGGACAAGGAAGGACCCTCCCCTGGAGCCCTCAGAGAGAACGTGGCTCTGCTGACACCCTGACTTCAGACTTCTGGTCTCAGAATATGAGAGAATACATTCCTGTTATTTTAAGCCACCAAATTGGTGGCACTTTGTGGCAGTAACTACAGGAAATGAATGCAATGATGTAGAAAACTCTCAACACTAACCCCTTACATGCCTCTTCCCTCACTTCTCAGACCACTCCAGGGTGTGAATCGGGGATCTTTTCTGTGGGCCCGTCACGCTGGTGGGGACAGGTGAGTGCAGAGGGATGGCTCCTCTGTCTGCTTCTCCCTTCCCTGCAGTCAGAGACAAAGCTGTCCTGTGGCCCTGCTCACCCTCTCCTCCCTGATCTACCTTCTCCCACACCGCAGCCCTGCCCAGGGAGGTGGCCCGTCCCGGCTCAGTCGGGGTGTGAGTCTGTTTAGCACTTCCACGGGTCCAGCCATCCCTACTGCCCGCCTCTCTCTGTGGCATCTCTGGGCACTCTGGATGAGATGCGGCCACCTGGCCTCCAGTTTGAAGGCGCTGAGTCCTAACTAGTTCAGCGAGATGATGCTCCATGGCATCCGGCCCTGCTCCTAGCAATGTCTGGATTGAGGTTTGGGGCCCAAGGCCAGCGACTAGTAAAGTGGTACTCCGGTTTCTCTAGGGTTGCATTCCCTGGGGAAGCTGAGTTTGCACAGCTGTGGTTTGGGGCAGGCTTCAGATATCCCCCAGGGCAATGATTCTCAACCCAGGGCCATGTTGCCCTCCAGGGCACATCTGACAATGTCTGGAGACATTTTTGGTTGTCACAACTTGGCAGAGCAAGAGAGGGAGTGCTCCAGGCGTCTAGTGGGGAGAGGCCAGGGACTCAGCTACTCCTCCTACAGTGCACAGGACTGCCCCCATTACAGAGAGTTATCTGGTCCAAAATGTCAATGGTGTTGAAGCTCAGGAACTCTGCCCTACACCCTCCAGAATCCCACTGAGAGTTCTGACCGATGGGAAAAGGTTAACCAGGTGGATAGGGAAAGAGAAAGCATTTCTTTTTTTTTTTAAGATTTTATTTTTTCTTTTTATCCCCAAAGTCCCCCGGTACATAGTTGTGTATTTTTAGTTGTGGGTCCTTCTAGTTGTGGCATGTGGGATGCTGCCCCAGCATGGCCCGACGAGCGGTGCCATGTGTGCGCCCAGGATCCGAATCGGCGAAGCCCTGGGCTGCCGAAGCGGAGCACACGAACTTAACCACTCAGCCACAGGGCTGGCCCCTGAAAGCATTTCGTAAAGAGAGATGGTCGTGCAAAGGAAGAAAAGAGGTGGAAGACAGCATGAACTTGGGAGAAAAGCAAGGATTCTGGGGCAAGTGGACTACAGCGGTCTGTGGGCGGAGCCAGAGGAAGAGGACACAAGAGATGAGTCTGGAGAGATGGGCATGAGTCAGGCTTATACATAAGGCCTTCAAATATAATAATAATAATGATGATGGATGGTGATGTAATCTTTGTCACAGAAGCTCACATTTATTGACCACTTACTAGGTACTAAGTTTAAATATGTAACAAACATTATTTCAGTTTCTTCTTTCAACACCCCTGTGAAGTAGAGTCTTAGCTTCCTGTGGCTGCTGTAACAAATCACCACAAACTCAGTGGCTTAAAATGACAAAATGTATTATCTTACGGTTCTGGAGGGCAGGAGTCCAAAGGAAAGTCTGGCTGTCGGCAGGGCTGCTCCTTCTGGAGGCTCGTGGGAAGAATGTGTTTCCTTCCTTTGTCTAGCTTCTAGAAGCCACCTGCATTTCTTGGCTCATGGCCCCTTCCCCACCATCAAGCTCAGAAATGGTGGGTTGAGGGTTGAGTCCTTCTCACATTGTGTCCCTCCGACCTCGAGCCTGCCCTTCCACTTGTAAAGAGCCTTCTGACTACACTGGGCCACCTGCACAATCCAGGATGATCCTCCCCATCTTGAGGGCAGCAGATGAGCATCCTTCACCCATCTGCATCTTTAATTCCCCTTTGCCATGTAACAAGATCTATTCACAGGGTCTGGCCAGTAGGATGTGGACATCTTTGGTGGGGGCATTTTTCCATATTTTTGTTTACAGAAAATAAACCAGAGCCTCAGAGCGATTATGTAATGACAAGCCTGAGCTCACAGCATGCAAGTCAGGCTCTGACCTGGCTGAATCCACTGTGCTTTCCTGCTCTCTGCACCCTGAGACAAATGAGCTGCACTTGGTGGACACTTCTGTGGTAGCCGAGGCCCCAGCTGCGGGAGGAGACCACTCCTCTTGTTAATAGAGAAGTAAGCTCAGTCAGAGAGGTAATGGACCCACCCAAGGCCTTCAGCAGCTGGACCACGTGAGAACCCTCAGCACTTCCCCTCACAGCAGTGAGGGGTGGGCCAGGAGCCTGCCCACGCACAGGGGGTGCCCTTGACTCCTCCCCCTCCCGTCAAGTACAGAGTCTGCATTTCTCCTCTTCACAATCTCATTCCCTGTGTCTCATAGCTTAGGGGGCTGAGGTCAGAGGTTTGATTTGTTTGTTTACAAATTCCACTGCTCATCACATGGGACCCAAATAGGGAGCCCGAGAGGGCAGGTGGCTGCCCAAGACCCAACTAAAGCCACTAAAGGCACTGGTTAGGAAAATCTGGACTCTTCCCTTCTTCCACTTACACTGCCATTATATGAGTGAGAAGCCTTGGCCAGAGAGGACATGGGATTAGCAGACCGGCCCTATTTATCCGCATAGCACAGTCCCTATCCCCACAGCTTAGACGCACTTGACTTCCCAGTTAACTGGTATTGGCCAGTGAAAACCACCACCCCAGCCTCACTCCGCAAGCAGTTTCCTGGGAAGGACGCACAGGCAATTTTGCTGAATTATCAGGAGGTAAGACAGTTTCATCTTTCCAGAATTCAGGAGGCACAAGGGTAAGGGAGTGAGTCTTTTTACAAAAAAAAAAAAAAAAAAAAAATTAAAAACCATAAACACAAGCCTTTCAAACTAAGGACACAAGTGCTATCCCCATCAGTTCAGGAAACCCCAACTGGAGACCGGTGCTGCCCCCACAGGATAACATGCAGCTGGTCTGGGAATGACAAGGGAGGCAGGGAGGGCGGGGAGGTCGAATATTGCCACTTAAAATACAGTTTTATTTGCGTGCACAAGCAAAAGCAAAAGCATGTCACTTTTCCATGAGTTAGTCAATGACTTTTCTTCAGGAAAGCGTGGCTAACGGACAGATTCGCTGTGCAAAAATGACTGGAGAACTGGATGCCCACGAACTATCGGTATAGAGACGGTAAGAGCTTGGTGACTTGGGGCGGTGACTTACTGTCTGCTCCGGGGCAAGTTATTTTCTGTCCACGAGACACAGTGGTGTCACCTGTAAAATGGGGCTGAGAATAGGGCCCACCTCAGCTGCTGGGACGAGGTGAGGCCAGCCTGCAGAGCACGTGAAACAGAGGCCGGCACAGGCAGAGAGCTCGGGAACGCCGGCCACCACCACCGGCGCAGCATCTTCCAGGCAAGCTGGTTTTGTCCTGTAACTTCCAATTACCCGCTCCAAACACGGGGCCCGCGCACCGCGTTTACATTCCAGCCGTACAAACGCGGACGCAGCAGCGCCACGTCCTGTCCCCGTTTGCGCTCCGCTTCGTGCCTCATTCCCACCCAACCCTCCACGATGTCAAGGATCTCGTGCACGTGTGCGTGCGCGCTCCGCACGTGCTTCGTTTACCTTCTTACAAGTTAACATTTTTAAATTAAATTGTCTGCAGGGAACATAAATGGTGAATTTAAAGAGGAAGTTTGACGCGTGTGCTCTAAACCAGTGAAAATGCTAAATAATGGGAGCACTGACACTTACTTCTCACGTTCCTTCTCATCTTTTGAACTTTGTAACATGTACATATATTTTCAATTCACAAAAATAAGATATGGCCTTAACCCTATACGCCATAGCAAAAAAAAGAAAAAAAAAAAAGGTTAACTTCTTTATTTTCTCAGTGTATTCAATACTGTGACAAAAAATGATAAACTTTATAAAGATTAGCATTTGTATACTTATCTTTTACACAATTTGTAGAGAAATGGGAAGTGACTTTGAAAGCTTTCTCTGCTGCCTATGTAATGCTAGTTTAACTAAAGAAAGATGCTTGTGTATAAAGTACTATTGTTCCCAAAAATAAAAAAAAAAAAAAGACTTCTGACAAAGTTACAAAAAAAAAAAACCAACAAAAAACCGCAAATAAAATTTATAATTAGCTTTAATAAAAAAGAGGGATCCACAAAAATTGGGCTCATTAAACAGATACTTTCTCTGTTTGAATACTTTTATTCGACACCTCCGAGGCACAGCTGTGGATGTTTCTTGACATAGACCTGATAAGATCCCTGCCTTGGGCAGGAAGATTGTGCGTCTGATGAATCGAGGGATCATTGAGACCAAAAACCTTTGAGACTGTGAGTTAATCTACATGTGACACAAATTTAGGGCTGGAAGCAAATTAAAGCGCACTGTAGGTCATCGAACTTCAGAGAGATTTTCCCAAGGGAGGAAAAGACACTGCTCTCGGCGTTTCAGGCACTTTTTAGATCACAGTTTGATAGAAGTAACCCCACCGGTGAAAATGTTCTCGAAAAGAAGTTTGAACATGTTGCCCCAAACCCACCTTGATTAGCATTTAGATCACTGCTCTGTTCCAAACCGTGGACAAATGGTTGCCGTCTTCAGGCTCATATTTCTGTGACTGGATTGGATTCACAAAAGTAAGGGAAAAGAGAGAATTATTGGTGCCCTGAACCTCACCGGAGCCATGAGCTCTCTTCAAATCAACTCATTTTCCCCAAATTGACAGACGCAATGCAACAGCATCCACCACTGACCAAGGAGACTCCGAGAAGCCTGTATTGTTCATTTCATTTATTTTTTGATGAAAGGTAGTTTAAAGCATTACTTTATGTATCTGAAGAATCATGACTACATAATGGAGGGGAATGCAAAACTTGGGGAGATTTTTAACATCCAACATGAGATTTCAAGTCAATATCACGCTGTGGCAGGCTACGCTGAGCCCCAGCAGAAACTTTTAAGAGGCTGGCTCCTCCGATATCAAGGGATATTTGGGCAGAAAAGCTAGAGAAAGCAGTACAAGGATACGGATATTGACTTACTGAATGTGAACCTGTATTTTCAAGTCATTTCAAGAAAGCCTGTCTTTCCTTCCTTTGTTCATGACTTCTTCACCGATTTAGTCAATAGTTATGGAGCACTGACTCTGTGCCAGGCAGGGAGTCAGGTGTTGAAGGTACCAAGATGAGCCAGGTAGAAAAGATGCCTGCCCTCAGAAACTATACAGACAGGCAGCTTTATTCCCTGGCTCCCTAGAAACAATAATCCATGACTCAGTCACCACCAACTGGGATGACGTGCCAGGAAGGAAGTAGACAAAGGGCTCTGGGAGAGAACAGGGTGGGGAACGGAGTGGGAACCCAGCTTAGATAAAAGGTGGTCAGGGACGCCCTCTGAAGACGGGGTTCTTGTCCCCGTTCTGGCTCTGTCTGTGGGTTAGCTGCACAGGACGCTAGTTTGGCCAGGAAATAACCTTCGCTTTTCTTTTGTGTCTGGGGAGGCAGCAAGGTGTGGCAGAGAGAGCCTTCGACTACAAATCACCCTCCAACTTAGAGCCCCAATTCCACTGCTTACTAGTAGGGTGACCTCGGGCCAGGGGCTTCACCACCAGAAGCCTCAGTTGCTCCACGCACACTGCCGGGACAGAGCCTTCCTGGGGGTCGGCTGTGAGGAGTCGAGGAGATCCAGATGTGCTTATTTTTATGTTTATGTGGCAGGCACACCCACTCACACAAACACTCTGTCGACAGTTCAGTGTAACGCGAACAGTAGGCACCAGTACAGCTGGCTGGCCATCAGCCCAGGATCTGGGGTCAGAGGGTATTGGTTTGAAGTCTGGTTCCACGACCTGCCAGCTGTGTGCCAGGGGGAAAATCACCCAATTTCTTTGCAAAATGGAGCTAGCTATAGTACCTAGCTCATTTTAGTGCTGCCAGATGATATTTGTGTGTGTTTGTCTATGTATATACACATGTGCTTATATCTGTACACACATGTAAACACATACACATGTGTATGGACGTATGTAGATACATAGTTTAAAGTAGTGCTGACACATAAGAGTTTAATCAGCTTGATTCATTGTCATTGCTGCCATTCATTCGATTTTGCATGACTCGCCCCTTCTGATGCCGAGTCCAGTAACCCCGCCCTGGCTGAAGCACCCTCTTGGGAGGAGCCTTCAGGACCTTCAGAAGGGTCATTCTCCATTACAAATTGGACCACCACGTCACTCCCAAGCTCCAACCCATCAACAGGTGGGAATGACACCAGCACGGCCCTCAGCACGTGCTCCCTGCCAGCCTGGCCAGTGCAGGCTACACCCGCCCAGGCCTCTCAAGTCCAGCCATTCTGCCTAGTGTCTCCTGCATTCCTCTGCCCTGGGCTAATTCCTACTTGCCCTACAAATCACAGATATGTGTCCCAGAGGAAGCCTTCCTGGCCGCCTCTGTGCCTCCTGCCCCATGCCCCCCGGCTCAGTCTGGGCTGGATGCCCTCCTCGGAGCTCCCGCAGGCTGCTGTATGGTGCCCTGTCATGGGTCCTCGTTAGGACTGCAATAATTTGGCCCCTCGAACAGCTGCCTCTTCCGCTGGGGAAGGCTGCTCAGGTGCAGGCACAGTGCCCTAGCATCATTTTCTTCTCAGGGGCTGGCACACGGCTTGGCCCAGGGGGTTGTTGAAAGAAGGAAGGGCCGACTCGAATGCTCTAAAAAGTAAATCTTCTAATTGTTTTAAAACAATGATTTATTTTGAACCCACAGTGATATTTCCCTGCTTGGGCACTTTCAAACTCCCTGGGTTATACTCTAAAATACCTTTTATTCTCTACAGATCTCAAAGGATGGAGATTTGTCACCACTGCGTATATAACAAAGATTAAACACCTGGTTTCAAAGACAGTTCTCCCAGAGGAAGGAAAGAGGAATGAGGTACCTAAAAGGGGCCAGGCACCGTTAAATCCTTTATGAACCTTTTCTCATGGAATTTGCATAAAAGCCCAGTGAGTGAGGTGTCATCAGGCCCATTTTACAGATTAGGAAACGGAGGTCCAGAAGTTAAGTAGTTGGAGTTAAGTAACTTGCCCAAATCCACCAAGACGGAAGATAAAAATCCTTGGCAACCCAACCCAGGCTTGCATTCGTGGAATGATTCCACCACTTTCAAGTGTGGTTACAACATCCCTCTGTCTGTATAAAATACGGCATCAAAGTGTCTGGCACATATGCGGTGGGAGATTTATAAATTCAGCTGTTGAGTTAATGCAAACACTGCACAGCATTATCCTATATCCCTATGCACACTGTGTAGACACGCATAATTTCAAGTCTGTACACACACACACACTGAGAAAGGGATTTATTGAACCATATGGGAGGAAAAAAGACTGACTCACATCTCTGCCAAGCCTATCACTTTAGAAATGGTAAGGTAATTCCATTTACCTAGTGGACTTTAGAAAATTTCCCTAAATTGTTGGATAGCTCCTTTTCTCCAAGTTAGGCCTGGAATCCGAGGGCAGATGACGCCACACAGAGCGACTTAAAAACATTTGCTGAAATATAATGAAATAGTTGTGGCTGACATGCTCTTAGGTGACAGTTCAATTTTCTGCCTGGTCCATCCCTGGCTGCGCTCTGGGAAGTTGGCATCCATCTCACCAATGTCCACATGACTCAGGGTCTGGGGGAACGAGGCAGACAGATGGTCTGTGGCACAGCGTGTGGGAATGGCTGTGATTGTTCATGAATGACAGTAGAATAACAGCCCGGTAAGGAGTGCACTCCCTTCCACACCTTCAAAGAATCCCAGCCAGCCTGCTAGAGGCTACACTGGCCTGGGGTGACCTTCCTTAACAAATGCAGCACCGTGCCACGGACCCAGAGCCCAGAGCCAGGAGGCCTGTGTACAAAAGCTAGTGAGTGACCGAGAGAGTGAACAGCGGGCCCTCAGTAAATCCTCCGTGCATCACATGGAGCAATCCCTGTGCTACTGGGCCACTGCTACTACTGCTACAGCTCCTACCACTGCTGTTACGAACACTACTGCTATGTCTACTGCTGCTACTAGGGCTGCTGCAATTACTACTGCTGCTACTATTACCACTACTGCCATTATTACTACTGCTGCTGCTACTATACCACTACTACTGCTGCTACTACTATTGGTGCTATTACTACTGCTGCTACTATACCACTACTACTGCTATTATTACTGCTGCTGCTACTATTACCACTACTCCTACTGCTACTCCTACTATTGGTGTTGCTATTACTACTGCTGCTACTATTACCACTACTACTGCTATTATTACTGCTGCTGCTATTACTACCACTACTCCTACTGCTACTACTATTGGTGCTGCAATTACTGCTGCTGCTACTATTACCACTACTACCATTATTACTACTGCTGCTACTATTACCACTACTACTATTATTACTACTGCTGCTGCTGCTGCTACCACTACTGCTGCTGCTACTACTATTGGTGCTGCAATTACTACTGCTGCTACTATTACCACTACTACTACTATTATTGCTGCTGCTGCTATTACTACCACTGCTACTGCTGCTAATTCTATTGGTGCTATTACTACTGCTGCTACTATTACCACTACTACTGCTATTACTACTGCTGCTGCTGCTACTTCTACTATTACTACTGCTACTACTGTTACTTCGACTATTGCTGCTACTATTACTGCTTTTGCCACTGCTGCTACTATTACTAGTGCTACTCTGGCTACTACCCTCCTTCCTCTTCCTCCTTCTCCTCCTGTTCCTCTTCTTCTTCTTTTTCATTTTGTTGTGTATGTTATTATTTGTATCAAAATTATACATGCAAATAATTGAAAGAAATAGCTCTGGGGGCCAGCCCCAGCAGTGTAGTGGTTAACTTCACATGCTTCGCTTTGGCAGCCCGGGGTTCACTGGTTTGGATCCTGGGCACAGACCTACGCAGCACTTGGCAAGCCATGCTGTGGCAGGCATCCCACGTATAAATAGAGGAAGATGGGCACGGATGTTAGCTCAGGGCCAGTCTTCCTCAGCAAAAAGAGGAGGATTGGTGGTGGATGTTAGCTCAGGGCTAATCTTCCTCACAAACAAAAGAAATAGTTCTGCCAGTTGTGTTACGAGACGGCAACAATCCCTACCACTTCCCCCTCCATTTCTCCCTCTCCATCCGTTCATCCCTTTCGGGTTATAATTTTGCTAGGTAGCTCCTTATCACTAAATGACAGACGTATGGGACTCCTGCTTGACTTTTCAGTTTCAGGCTCTCTGTGGGCTCCCACTATGGAGGATGAGGATTGAGCAGTCTTCCCTCCCCTCCAGCCCCCAGGAGACACGCTCATCCTTCCCATCCTCTGTGTCCCCAGTGGAGTATTACTGTATCTTTGGTTAGATCCGTTTTCAGGGTTTAGGTGGTTATGATTAAGGATGCCATACAGAGAGGTTTCACGTAGTAAACTACTGCACACAGACCACGTCCTGTACAGCACTTTCATTCCTTGGAGCTAAGAATTGTCTTTTATTTACTGAGGCATTTTCCCTGATCTTTTCATCTGTTCAACTTCAGATTTCTTACCTACTAAATAAATCTCCTCTCAAGGCAGCAAGATGCACCAGGAATTCTGTCAGCTCGCTCCTCCCGAAGAGGTCCTCCCAGGGTCTTCTTGTCCCTCCAATCAGAGCCGGTCACGGTCTACCCCTCGGCACATGACATCCTTGAACCCCATTCTCCATCTCCTGGAGGTTTCCCGTGCGCCTCTCCTCTGCTGGAGCTCCAGCCTTCTGTATTCTGTTTCTCCCTCCTTCTTGATTTATTCCTTCACTTTAGTGGAGTCCCTCTCATTTTCCAACAGCTACTTGAGAAAAGCTGTATGAGAGGCACATTTTTTGAGACCTTGAACTTGTAAAAACATACACCCACACATCCGATTGATTGGCATGTCTCCACTGCCTTCCAGGGTTTGACAAATCCAAACCTCTCCTGATTCCTCAGCCTTTGTGAACTCGTCTTCTTCTGAGGATGCTTATCGGATCTGAGGTCTGTTTTGATGTCCGTCTGTTTCTAGCGATTGCACAGCAGCCTTGGCAGGCCCTTCAGTCTGGAAACTCATGTATTTCAAGTCCAGGAGATTTTTAAAAATTATTTCATTGATGATTTCTTCCCCTATGTTTTCTCTCTCCTCTCTCTCTTTCTGATGTTGAAATGACTGTACTGGTCCTCTGATTTTCTTGTTTGCTCTCATATTTTCTATTTGTGTTTTTATTTTCCTATATAAGGGATATCCTCAACTTCATCCTTCCACACATCTTTTGAGTTTTTAATTTCTACTTTCACATTTTTAAATAAGAGCCCTGATGTTTGTTCTCTGGATTTTAAATAAATATGGTATTTCTTATTTTACAATTGCAAAAATCTTTTTACCCCTCTGAAAATACTGATCATAGTTCTTGATAGTTTCTTCTCCTTGCAAAGTCTCTGTTTATTTCAAGTTTTTCTTCTTTTGCCATTTGATTGTTTGCATCTCAGTGTTCATGTTAGAAGATTTCCCTGGATGTCTGGTAAACCTTGGTTGTCACTAACCCAGTTGGGACCTTACAGCAAAGGAGTGGGGCTTGTTGACCGTGAACTACACTCCAAGGGGTCAGGGGGAGCCTCGGCCGTCACAATCTCTTTCCTCTTGGCTCAGTCACATGCACATTAAAACCACTCAGATTTCCCCTGGAGGATGAGGGCCTGGAGACACCACTCTCCGAGCCGGCTGGGAGGGGGGAGGCTGCGTTATTTCAGCAGCTGGTATGGATATGTCTAGTCAGACTTGCTCTTTTCAGTACAGTATCCCAGCACAAGCAGGCTTGATGTCCTTCCGTCCAGAACTCTCCTAGGGGACAAACTTTCCGTCTTCTGCTTGGGTGAGGAAGGGGCAGCCATCCAGTTACTCAGAATGGGTAAGCGGATCTGGGGTTCTCAATACTTCTTAAAAGGCTTTCAAACACTCCACTTTATTATTTTAGCCTTCTTTTTACCCTCCCCCATAGATGCTGATTACTGTCAATCCCTGAGCCTTTGGGGGTTCTTTAGGGCCTGTCAGTTCTTGGTTCTTCCCAGCGACAACTTAAAATCCGATTTCTGGTATCCTGAGTCATTTGGTACCTAAGTCTGCATCTTCTTTCCAATCCCCTCCGATGTTTTGCTATAGTCTTCTCTTTAGTTTTCCACATCCTTGTGGATTTATCATTTTTCAAACATTCCTTATTGTCATTTTATGGAGGTTTTAGAAAGGAGAGAATGTAAGGGGGTGTGTGTGCTTAATCTACCATCTCTACCTAGAAGTTCGACTCCTTGGCTTTCCCAAGTCTTCCAAAACTGTGTAACTTAGAAGAAGATCAGCCAGGCACAGTGTGAGACCATGGCAGAACAAATCTGGAGCCGCTCACGCCAGCACCCTCCTCTGCGGTCAGTGAGAAGACTTCATTAATGACACCATCGCTTTCCGAAGCTTCTTGCCGGGCCCCTGCCTCTGCAGTCAAACTCACTCCACTAACCTGGTTGGACATGGCAGTGCTGTGCACAGGCAGGGAGAAGCAAGGGCCCTGAGGAGGCAGCAGAAACTCAGAGCCTGCATCCGAGGCCCAGAGCCAGCACTGAAACTTCCCAAGAGGAAGGAATCCCCATGGTGCACAGCGTGGATTTCAGAGTACGGAAAGGAGGAGAGCAGAATCCCTCACGCTCCCAATGGATGCCACTGTGACCTTTCTAACCCCAGACAAGAGTGACAGAAGAGTCCAGCCTCCCAAGGACACATTGGAATGGAGAAGCCAAGGGCAACCACCAGCCCTGTCTCTATGCAGCGGTTTAGCAAGAGAGCGGGGTACATGGAGTAGGCTGTCTGTAGAGAATGGAAAAGCGATATAAGCTTGTTCTGCTGTTTATTTCCTCCGTGCCCGGCCACTTCTAAAGGACCTTGGTGAGAACGCGCTCTCCCCACGCAGCACACTGCTCCCATCACACACCCACCCCCAGCACGCACCGTCCCCAGGTGTGCCTCTAGTGGCCTGCTTACCTGTGGATGATGTGGTACCTCTGCAGATACTCCAGGGCCAGGGCCAGCTCGCAGATGTACAGCTTCACAGCCCCCTCGGTGAAATGCACGTTCTGCTGCAGGTGGTAGCGCAGGTCCCCTCCCAGCAGCAGGTCCACCACCATGAACATGTCCTCCTCGTCCTGGAAGGAGTACCTGGGAGCACAGGGGGACAGAGGAGGTTAGGCACGGAGACGACTCCAACACCCCAAGACCAATGCCCCCATTTCACAGAAGAGCAAACGGAGGCACAGAGAGGCACTGATGTTGCCTAGGTCACAGCGCACTGTTGACAGAGTGCTAGTCCCCAGGCTCTGGCAGACAAATGGCATCTTAACCAACACTAGCCTCCAACATGTTACTTCATTTTTAGTAGATGCTTTAATTAGATTTGTTTCAGACTTGCAGAAGCCAGTCTCCAAAGATGTGTCCCCTCCCCCACAATTCCTCCATTCCCCACACACCTGTCACTCCCCACACGAGCTTCTTTCTGCAACTCTTGAATGCACTGATGCTCTGGCCAGTCCAAGCCCAGGACTTAAGGGAACTGGCACTTTCTACTTAAACTTCCTCTCGGAACCCAGCCAGAGCCCAGGCTCCACGGAGAGGCCACGAGAAGGAAGACCAAGGTGCTCCGGTCAACAGCCGCAGCTGAGCAACCAGTGACAGCCGGCGCCAACTGCAGCCCTGGGAGTGGGCCACCTTGGGCATCCGGATACTCCACTGCAGCAAGTGGACCTCACACGGAGCAGAAGAACTGCCCCGCTGAGCCCAGTCAACTCACAACACCAGATAATAAAATGGTTGTGTTTTGAGCCACTAAGTTTTGGAGTTGTGGGATTTTTGTGTTTTTTCCCCCCAGCAATAAAGAACTGACACAGTACTGAATTTATTTTTAAAAAAATGCATTTAGGCTTCCTGAGGACTGAAGAGCCACGATATAGAATCTGAGAGTGGTGTTAAACAATTGTAAGTAGAATCACAACATCACAAAATGTTGTCACGTTCCGTACAGAATCGGGGAACATAAGGGAACGATGAGATACAATCACGGAACGACAGAATGTCATCTCGGAAGCTTCAACCTGTGTCTCAGATCCTCAAATATTAGACCTGGGTCAGCCAGGCTGTTCCTCTCATTCGAAGGGGAAGAGGAAACTGAGGCTCTGAGGAAAGAGGGGACTCAGTGAGCCAATGGCAGGGTGTGGACGAGGACCCAGATCCCCAACTTTCCCCAGCACTCTTACCACTACACACTGTGGGATGCTGCTGTAACACACTCATACTGTTTCTGTAACCTGAGTGGGCAGCCCCAGGGCGGGAACTTGATGCCAGATTCGGTCACAGGAGAGGTGACAGAGCCATGTGCTCACAGGATGGGGAATTCCAGGGCTGGAAGGAACCTTGAATGCCATCCAGTCCTGCCAGCCCCATATTACAGAGATTGGGATCCTCCCAGATGTCACTGTTCTCCTCCTCTATCTCACCTGCTGGTTACACGTGCTCAGAATCAAGGTAACGAGGAGGGGGAGATTTATCACGCCCTTAAACCATTAACTTACCAGATGCTTACAGAGCACGTTCCCTGCAACAGGCATTGGGCTGTGTGCTGGGGGAACTGGGACAAAGAAAACATCCTCACTCTGATGGAGAGCACAGTCCCCTGGGAGAGCAGAGCTAAGTCAACAGTCACAGGCCACGCAGGGGCACAGGGGCTCTAGGAGTCTCTGTGGGATGCAGTGGGGGCACGTGGAGGAAGGAAGCTAGCTCTCTAGCAGGTGGGGTGGGTGGCAGGAGTCGAGAGAGTCTCCGCAGACCAGGGTGCATTAGGTCCAGAACGCACAGCGACTGTGACTCAGACAGAAGGACAGCATGACCCTGGAGCGCTGGAACTGCAGGACTTGGGGAAGTGAGGTCTTGGGGACAGTGCCTCCCATTCCTCCATTTCCAGCATCTTAGCCACTGATGATCCAAGGGTGGTGACCTGGAATGGCTTCTTCCCTCCTGTTTCAGCTTCACTTCAGGTCCAGTGGAACGGCTACCTCTGAGGCAGAAATGAGGTGGTCCACAGCTTGCTGAGTGGTCCAGAGCCACCTGGAGGCCACCAGCTGGACTTTATGTCTGTTTCAGGGTAAGCCCAAGCTCAGTCTGGCATGTGACCTCTGCTCCACTTGATGCATTGCAGGAGTAGTTGGATGTCAACAAAGAAGTTAAAAAATAAAACTTGCCCGGAGTCCCCAAGGTAGGCTCCCACGCTGGGGACATGGGCCTTTCGCAGACACAGCTGTTCCAGGTTGACCCATCTGGTTAACATGTCTGTGTCAACGTGAGCACAGAGAGAAAATCAAACAAGGAAGTTCTTAACACACTGGAGCAGCTAACCAACGGCCTCGACAGCCCGTGCAGTAAACGCCACTCTTCAATCTTGTCTTTCAACATGGTCCTAGCCACTTGTGTTGTCTGACCTTTTCTCTTCCATGCACATTTTAGAATAAACAATTCTAGTTTCTCGAAAACTCTGCTTTGACTTCTGTTGGAATTATACTGAATTTACAAATTAAAGAGAATTAGCATTTTCACAATATTGAACATTTCCAACCTTTCCATGAACACGAAATATCTATTTATCCTGGTCTGCTTTTATGTTTGTCAGTAATGTTTTATAATTTGTTCCTTAGAGGTCTGGCATATATATTTTTTTATTCTGATATTTTTAATAGTTTTTATTGCTGCTGTGAACATAATCTTTTAAAAATAGGTTTACTGACTCATCGTTGCTGGGGTAAAAGTGTGTGTTTATCTTGAATCTAAAAACTTGGCTGAATTCTCAGTTATTAGTTCTAATACATTTTCCACTGATGCTCTGGGTTTACTTATTAAATGAAGATGATTGTATCTTCTGCAAAAAACTGGCCATGGTTATATTCCTCCAATCCTTATGCCTTTTATTTCTTTTTCTTGTCTTATTTCACTATCCAAGGCCTTGAGTAAAATGTTGATTGTAAGAGGTGGTGGCAGATGTTTTTATCTTGTTCTGGACTTTAATAAAATGTTTCACAGTAAGTAAACTGTTTGTTGTAGATATTTGATAATTATCATTTATCCAGTTAAGGAAGTTGCTTTTTAGACTGCTAAACGTTTTCGTCAAGAGTGGGTGCAGAGGTTTTGGCTTTTTTTTTAAACATTACACTCTCTTTACATTTCTAGACTAAACCTTACCTGGTAGAGAAACACATATGTATTTGTGTATATATATATTCTTACTGGATTCAGGTGGCCAATATTTCATTTAGGGTTTTGCATGTAACGTTCCAAGTGACACTAGCCCCAATTTCTTACCTACCGTTGTCATGACGTAGTTTTGGTATCATGGTGATACTGGCCCTGTATGATGACGCGGTTTTTACAAGAAGCATTTACGAGAGGCATCATTTGGTTGTAGAAAGCCTGGTCTCACAAGGCCCTCCACTTCCCACTTATGATTCACCTTGGATTCTCCCTCCTCACCCTTGGTGGTGTTCGTGTTGGAGCTGCCCAATGATTCCTGCTCCTCCTCCTCGATACCGATATGAGCAAATAAATGACCTGGGCGGACCTGGAAGTGTACACACCTCCAATGTGGGTTCATCAGGACCCCTCGAGGGTTCCTGAGACCAGTGTGTGGATGTGAAAGAAAAACGTCTTCCTCTAGGTCTGTAGGCTAGAAGCTATGACTAATAGGCTGTCGGGGATCTTGCTGCCCCAAATGGGGATAAGACCCATCTGTAGAGTGAAGCTATAGAGAATTGAGCAGGACAGAGACTTAACTACAGAGAGAGGCCCTGTTGGAGGCGTTGGCTCTAGTCTGGGCATTTACATTTACATTACATTTACAGACTTTACATTCACATGGGCAATGACTGTGCTTTTTGACTTAAGCTACTTAACATCGTGTTTCTATCACTTGGAACTGAAAGAGTCATCTGATCATGCTCTCAAGTATTTGCCACTGGAGAGAGGGGTTTAGATGCTCAAAAAGAAACCACAGGAATCAGCTATAATATGCCTCCTACAGATGCTCAATTTGTATTCTAATAGTCGACAGACTATTGGAACATTACATTAATAACCAGTGAATTCTGCACCCCCAATTCACAGCTAAAATGTCAAAGGGCATCTCCTTCAATATTCCATCAGAACTCCTTGAAGGAGCAACATGAATTTTTAGGAGAGAAACTTGCAGACCGGAATGAATTCTAAAGAGGAAATTCAAAATGCAAAGAGAACCATAATTTGAGCAATAACTCTGGGCACGGCTTTTTCTTGCTGCAGATCCATTTTTCGCCCAGGGCCACGGGCACGACGTTCGCAAGGAGACTCCATATTATTATCGGAGAACAGAGAATGACCTTTCCTTTATCTCTCTGTAGTTTTGCGCTATTCCACAGCTTTGTGTCATTTTTTCTTTGCTTCTTCTTGGACTGGAATCATAATTATGTTCCTACGATAATGCTGCACATTGTCATGGAAATGATGGAGATCACAAATGAGAAACCTACACTCTATCGCAGTCACGCTGGCCTATGGAAAAATCTGGGTAATTAGGCTCAACTTGCCAGATCAAAGAAGGTCAGGAGCTGGGGAGGCATCAGTCCTGGGCTGGACATTGAAACAGAGCCCACGAAGAACCCAACGTCTGTTTGTTTTTAAAAAATTTATTAATTTCCTATCTTGTTCCAAAAAAGGATTAAAAGTGACTTGTGAAATACACATAACATAATAAAATTAAAAATAACTAAGCCATAGATCAGGTCAAAGAATAAAAAAGGAATTCAAGAAAATGGATGCAGGCAAAAATAATGCAATTAAAGCCCAAAGATCTTGCGTGCTTTCCTGAAACAGCCATAAATACGTCTCTAACCTTCCCAGCAACCAGAGCAAAGTGAGAAACATGATCAGCCTATGAGTCAGGGTCTATAAAGAAAAAAACCAATTGTTTAGGAAAAGGTAAACTGTTGGCATCGAAGTCCACTGCTGTAAAAGCACACTGTAAAGTGCTCCACGGGCCAGAGCACAGGGGTCTGGGTGTCATGCTCACCAATGAGCTTTTGTAATGAAAGGATAAGTTTAGAGAAAACCTGGTGAGTGAGCTCAGGGACCACGTCACAAATGTGAGGCCACGCACATGCCACCAAATACTCAGTAGGCTTCTACCATGCACCCAGCCTCGTGTCAGAGGCTGGGATTCAGTGGGAGAAGTCACCCTAGATAGTTCAGCTGAGTTTGCGATAATCACAGGGGGCTGGAGTTTGATGTCATGTACCATGAAAAGTCCCCTGAAGGACACATTGCTACAGATCCATTTTTTGCCCTGGGCCGTGGACCTTACATTCCCAAGGAGGCTCAGTGTTGTCACTGTCTCCCCACTACCCGTTTGCTCATAATGTCCCCTACTTCCTCCTCTCTACTCGTGTCCATCATTCCTTCCCTAGGAGACCAGTGGTTCCCAACCAGGGGCAACTTTGCTCCCTTGGGGCCATTTGATAATGTCTGGAGACATTTTTGGTTGTCACAGCTGGGAGGGATGCTACTGGCATCTAGTGAGCAGAGGCCAGGGATCCTGCTAAACAGCCTACAATGCACAGGACAGCCCCCAACACAGAATGATCTGGTCCCAAATGTCCGAGGTTGAGAAACCCTGGTTTAGATCAATGCTCCCTCTTTTGGAAGCCTTCCCTAACCCTGGAAAACTGAGATGGTGACCCTCTTTTTGTCCCTTCATGCCTTATAATAAAAATAGTTGACACTGATACGGTGCCTACCATGTGCCAGGCATACATACATACTTAATATACTTTATGCATATTAACTCATGTCATTCTCCCAAGAACCCTTTGAGGTAGGTATTACCATGAGCCGCCTTCGACAGGTCTGGACACTGAGACCCACAGAGGTTAAGCAATGTCAGGAAATGGCAGAGCTGGGAGCTGAACCAAAATAGTCCAACTCCAGAACCCAGAATCTGTGCTTGAGGCTCTGGCAGCACTTGCCTCGTCGCAATGGGACCCTCTCACTTCTGGCCTTTTCTCACTGGCCAGCGAACTGTCTGTGCACAGGGATGGCTGGTTTAGCCTTGTCCGCCTGTATTTTAGCACATTACCAGAGCATCACACACACTCCAGAATGAATGGGTCACAAACACCCAAGCTACCCCATAGTCTGTGTGGCACGTTGGTCTGTCGATTATGCCCACCGCAGAAGGTTTTGGGGGAGAGCTATTTCAGACAGAAAGACGGGAGGTGGAGGGTTGGCCGGGAAGGAGTTCTGTGTGGGGCACTGCGCTCTGCATGCATTTACGTCATTGAGTAGGGGAGCCCCCTTTTTCTCTGGCCTCTTGGCACAGAGACCAGGATCTCCCATTCGCCTGCAGTGACTCCCCTAGCCTCTCTCCACAGCCTTCTCATTCCCACCCAGGGAGCAGGAGTCACCTGCCTGGCCAGCCAGCTGGGAAGGAGTTGCGAGCGTGCTCAGCTCAGACCCTCTGGGGCCCCTCTCTGCCCCTGGATCTGCCCGCAGAGATTTGCAGGCAGTCTGCTCTCTGCCATGGCGGGGGGCTGGCCGGTGGAGTGGGGGCTTGTAGGTATGCCCCCATATCCTGTGCCTTGAGGGCGGTTCCATTTCAGCGCTGAAGTGATAGTAAACCCCTCTGGATGCAGATCTAAGCCAAGTTCTCTGATCAACTGTGTCAGCGACAAAGCCAATGCTTTTACCTCCATCTGTCTGACTCCAGTTTCCGTCTCTCAATTGGTTGCAAACTCAGGTAGGGAAGAGGGGTGCTATTCACAAACCCCTGATCATTCCTCAAAACTCATCCCATTTAACCACGGGTGGTGGGCACTATCGCCCTCATTCTTCCAGTGGAGGAAACCAAGGCCGAGAGAGGTTGACTTGTCCACAGCCCCTAGGTCAGGTTCCTTCTTCAGGAGCATGTTATGTCCTCTATCACCAGCATCAGGAGGCTCGCAAACTAAAGGACAGCCACGATAACCCCATATGAAAATACACAGAACACATATGAGAGAGGCGGTGTGTACAGTGGGAAAAAAATCCAAGTTGGAACCCTTTGGTCCAGCTCCATGTCTTGCTTCATCTCACTTTGTGCAGCCCCTGGCCCCAGGAGACCATCAATCAAACAACTGTGATGTGGAAAGAAAAAGGAAGCTTCTGCAGGAAACCCTAAACCTTCCTCAGTCTTCCAGCAGCACAAAGCCCATAGGCCATTTGAAACAGATGCTCTTCTCCACGTTTTTTTCCTGAGGCAAAAGGAGGCAAGTGCCCAGGGATGCTTGCCATTCTGGAAGCCCCAGTGGGCAGGACAAGACACGTGTCTCCGACACTCATCTCCTGTGTCCTTACTGTGTGGCACCCACAGGGACAAGGAACTGAGCATCTCCTCAGACCATTTCCCATCCAGTCTGATCTCTGATGGGGAGCAGACGGAAAGGAGGGCTCGCCCACCATGCTCACTTCTAGCACTTCTCAGAGATTTAAAATCCAGCAAGAGAGGAGCTAAAAACACGCTCAGGCTACAGAAATCCAATAATAGGATGCTGGGCCTTCCGTCAGCTCATATTGTGCAGATAAAAAGGAGCTTATCAAATCTGAATTGTGCTTGATACATGTAAGTCTTTAATAACATCCACAATGAGGTTTTTTTTTTCCTTTAAATTTGACTTGAGCCACAAGCATCCTCCAGCAATGCATCAAGGCCCTCACTGCTGTCCACACCAGGCTGACCCTGTCCTTCTCTCCTTCCTAGGAAGCCAAATGCTGCTGGTTCCCTTGCATCGGCCTCCTGCAGGCCAAGTGACAGCAAGGGGAGACTCTCCCACACCATCGGCTTCCCAGGCCAAGGCAGTTGTGGGCAGGAGAAATTGTGGGATGATGCAAGGGTAGCATGCAAGTCCAGTACCCCACTCACCTGCCCCTCACACAGAGGGGCTTTGCAGACCATAAAGTGCTATCTATCTGTGTAGGACATTGCTCCTGGGGCTGAATGATTTTGTTTAATTTATATCCTGCATGCTTCTAAAGGTTTTGTAGTGGCTAACAAAGTAAGACCTATGGAAGGGATGGAGAGGAAAAATGTAAAACAAGAGAGAGGCAATGTACTGTTCACCTGGACAACTCTGAGCCTGGAACAATGCTCTGACCTCCTCCGCAGTGAAAAGCAAGCAAAGGGCTAGGCAGAACGGACCAGCCGGCTCTCAGTGCCTTAGTAAATGAGATAGAGCCAAACCTCTCCCCTTGGGCTGAATTCCAAAAGAAATGGGTAACTTGCATTCTTTAAAAAGGGGCATTGAATAAAAGAATGGGAAAGGAATCACGGTAATTCACACCTCTGGAGTGCTTCCTATGTCCGTCTCTATTCATGAGAGACCTCCATCTGTAGTTCTCTTTTATCACACTGTCTTTATCTGCTTTTGGTGTTGGGGTAAAACAAGTTTCATAAGATGAACTGGGAAATATTCACTTTTCCACTTTCTGAAAGAGACTGTAGAAAATTGCTGTTAATTCTTTAAATATTTGATAGAATTCTCAGGTGAAATCATCTGGACGTGGGATTTCACTTTTAGGAGATTTAAATTATGAATTCCATTTATATAACAGCTATAGGACTGTTTAGGTTCATGTTTCCTTGGTTGAGTTTTGGTAGTTTGTGGGGTTTGAGGAATTGGTCCATTTCTCCTAAACTGTCAAATTTATGAGTACAAAGTTGTTCACAGATTTCCCTTACTCTCCTTTAAATAGCTGCAGGATCTGTAGTGACAGCCTCTGTTTCATTCCTGACGTTCATCATTTGTATCTTCTCTCGGCTTATATTTGTCAGACTTGCCAGAGGTTTATCAACCTTTTAATTTCTTTTTAAGAACCAGCTTACTGTTTCAATGATTTTTTTCAATTCCATTGATTCTACTCTTCATCGTTTCCTTCTTTCTGCCTGCTTTGGGTTTATTTTGCTCTTCATTTTTTAGTTTTTTGAGACCAAAACTAGATTGTTAATTTGAGATCTCTCCTCTTTTCTAATGTGAGCATTTTAGGGCTATAAATTTCCCTCTCATCACTGCTTTGGCTGCATCCTAAAAATTTTGATATGTTGCATTTTCATTTTCACTCACTTATATGTATTTTTATTGCTTTTGAGATTTCTTATTTGACCCATATATTATTAGATGTTTGTGTTTAATTTCCAAGTATTTGGAGATTTTTCTATTGTCTTTCTGTTATTGATTTCTAGTTTGGTTCCATTATGGTCAGAATACATAATCATGATTTCATTTTTTTAAATTTGTTGAGATTTGTTTTATGACTCAGGAATTGGTATATTTTTGTGAATTTTCCATGGACACTTGAAGAAAAGGTACATTCTGTGTTATTGGGTGAAATGTTTTGTAAATGTCAATTAGCTACTACTGGTTGATGGTGTTTTTCAGTTCTTTTATCTTTGCAAACTTTCTGTCTAGAGGTTATATCGACTGCTAAGACTGAGTATTGAAGTCCCCAACTATAACTGCAAATTTTTCTGCTTCTCCTTTCAGTGCTATCAATTTTTGTTTCATGTATTTTGAAGCTCTGAAGTCTGACTGATTTAAAACTCATTATTATCTGAATCATTTTAATATGCTATTATCCTATATCAGATTATCATTTATAAATAAACCAGTTTACTTATCTATCTCCTACTGAGTCTCGGTACAGTTGTTTTTACTTTTTTCTTGTTAAAAATAATGCTGCATTGAGGTTCTGCATACATTTCTCCTTGTGCTCACATGCAGAAGATAATTTATTAAGCAAATATTCATGGAGCACCAACTATAGGTCAGACACTGGTCTAGGTGCTTTGGATACATAAGTAAACAACAGAAATCGTGTTCCTGTCTCTGTGGGATTCCCTCGAGTGAACGAGGCACCTGGCACAGAGGGTGGCACACAGGAGGCCTGAAGGCATGCTGGTTGTAAGAATGGGTGACGAAAGGAATAATGCTAACATTCTGATGTTACACACACTGAATGAGAACACGTACCACATCCTTACTCCTATAATCCTACGATAACTTCAGAAGAATAAACAACAATGCCTATTTTACTAAGGAGCAAACTGAGGCTCCCAGAGAGTCTAGCTTACTTACAGCCATACGCTTGATTTATTTTTAAAAAGGGGGAGGGACATTTTAACCAGTGGCAAATGGAAGGTCTTTTCAGTAAATGGTTCTGCATCAATTGTATACCCAAATGGGAAAAATGACTTCTGACATATGCCACACATTATATGCAAATATCAATTTCAGACGGATTGAACATGCAATGTAAGACAATGAAACTTCTAGAAAAAATACAGGAGAAAATCTTCATGACTTTAGGGAAGACAAAGATTTCTAAACAGGATATTAAAAGCACTAGTCACAGGATGTATTGGTAAATTGGACTTGATTCAAATTAAGAACTTCAGTTCTCAAAAAACATAGATAAAAGCAATGGGGCAAAATTTTAACAATTTGGGCATATGTTTAAAGCATATACAATTCTTTGTAATACTTCTGAAATTTCTGTAACTTTGAAACTATATCAAGATAAAAAGTTGCCACAACACACACACACACACACACACCACACACCAGACCGTTTTTATTTAAAATGCTAACTGTTATCCTCAGGGCAACCAGTAAGAAAATAACTTAAAAATATACTAAGAGGAACAATAGGAAAACTAAAAGAGTATACTAGAAAATATTTGTATTAGACAAAGGACAGCAGTAATAGAGGAATAGAGGGGAAAAAAACATAAGACATCCAGAAAAAAATAGCAAAGTGACACATGGACACGTGCAAATACCACCTTATCAGTAATTACATTAATGTAAATGGACTAAACAATCCAATTAAAGGGCAGAGATTGGCAGAATGTTTTAAAAAAAACCATATGATCCAAATATATTCTGTTTACAAGAGATACACCTTAGAGTCAAAGAAAGAAATAGGCTTAATATGAAAGAATGGGGAAAGATTAAGCTGGAGTGGCTATCTTAAAATCAGACAAAATAGACTTTAAGATAAAAATCAAATGTATTTCTATATACTAGCAATGAACAATCTGAAAATGAAGTTAAGAAAGAATTCCATTTAAAATAGCACAAAAACGATTAAAACACTCAGGAATAAATTTAACAAAATAAGTACAAGACTTTTACATTGAAAACTGCAAAACACCATTGAGAGAAGTTAAATAAGACATAAATAAATGGATCATGGTTCATGCATGAAAAGACGAAATATTAAGAGGACAATACTCCTCAGGCGCATCTACAGAGTCAATACAATACCTAGCAAAATTCCAGGGCGATTTTTGCACGTATTGCAAGCTGATACTAAAATTCATGTGGAAATGCAAGAGATACATCATAACCAAAACAATCTTTAAAAAGAAGTACAAACTTAAGGGACCCACTCTTCCAATTTCAAATTTATTACAAAGCTACAGTAACCAAGATGGTGTGGTACTGGCATAAGGATAGCCATATAGATCAATGGAACAGAATTGAGAGTCCAGAAATAAACCCTTACATTTATGATTAATTGTTTTGACAAGAGTGCTAAGATAACTCAATAGAGGAAATAACAGTCTTTTCAAAAAATGATGCTAGAATAACTAAATATTCACATGAAAAAGAATGAAGCTGAACCCTTAACTGCCACCACACACAAAAACTAACTCAAAGTAAATCATAGACCTAAATGTAAAGCCAAAAATCAAAAGCTCTTAGAAGAACATATAGGTGGAGATCTTCATGAACTTGGAGTACGCAATGATTTATTAGATGTGACACCAAAAGCGCAAGTGACAAAAGAAGAGAAGATAAATTGGATGTCATCAAAATTAAAGAATGTTGTGCTTCAAAGCACACTATTGAAAAGACAACCCATAGAACAGAAATTATTTGCAAATCATATATCTCATAAGGGATGTTTATTCAGAACAAAGAATTCTTACAACTCAACAATAAAAAGACAATCCAATTTAAAAATGGGAAAAATATTTGAATGGACATGTCTCTAAAGAATACAAAATGATGGCCAAGAAGTACACAAAATGATGGTCAACATCATTAGTCATTAAGGACATTTAAACAAAAACCACAATAAAATATCACTTAATCCCCATTAGGATGCTAAAAAAACAAGATGGACAGTAACACATGTTGACAAGAATTTGGAGAACCCTATATATTGCTGCCGGGAATGCAAAATGGTGTAACCACCATGAAAAACAGTTTGACTGTTCTTCAAAATGTTAAACAAAGTATCGCCATACGACCCAGTACTTCCTCTCCTGGATATGTACCCAGAAGAACTAAAAATACACGTCCACACAGAAACCTGTACACAAACGTTCATAGTAGCATAATTCATAATAGGCAAAAAGTCAAAACAACCCAAATGTCCACCAGTGGATGAATGGATACTCAAAATGTGGTATATCTATACAATGGCAGATTATTCAGACATAAAAAGGAATGAAGTTCTGATACATGCTACTCTGTGGGTGAACCTTGAAAGCATTATGCTAAATGAAAGAAATTAGTCACACAAGGCCACCTATTATATGATTCCATTTTTGTGGAATAGGCAAGTCCATAGAGACAAAAAGTAGCTTTAGTGGTTTCTAGAGGCTGGAGGGTGCAGGGAATAAAGAGTGATGGCTAACGGGTATGGAGGATTTCTTCTAAGAGTTAGAAAATGTTCTAAAATTTGATGGTGGTGATGGTGGCACAACTCTGTGAATACACTAAAAATCACTGAATTGCACATTTTAAAAGGGTGAATTTCATGGCATGTGAATTTATATCTCGATGAAACTGCTACCAAAAAAAGCAATGTGTGCAAGAAAGTTTGGTATACGACCATCTGTGTAAAAAGTGGAAAAAGAACTTGTAAAAAGGGGAAAACAACATATGCATTAATTATACATACATAACATCTCTCTGAAATTATATTCATAAGGCTGACCACTGTGGTGTGGGTGGGATCATTCGATGGCCTGGTTTTAAGACTAGAAGGGGGAATTTTCACTGTTTACTCTTTACATCTTTTGAATTATCAACCATGTGAAGGTACCTATTCAAAAATAAACAAGAATTGGATTAAATTCATCTATTTAAACTGAAAGAAAAGTAGGCAAGAGACACGAAGGGGTGCTTCAAAACAAGGGGGGATATACAATTGGTCGATAAATATATTTTTAAAAGTGTTTGACCTCATTAGACAAAAGCAAATTACAATGAAAATGTGACATTTCATCACACACAACAAAATGACTAAAATAAAACTTCTGACAATACTAGGATTTGCTGGATGTGTAACAACCCTGATTCTCATACACTACTGATTAGAGTGTCAATGGTCAACCACTTTCCCAGTTCGGCAGCATCTACTCAAGCCAAACGTACGTATGCCCAGTGACCCAGCAATTTCACTCCTTCATACATACCCAACAAAAATATTCACCTATATTTACCAAAACACATGCAGAAAAAATGTTCATAGCAAGATTATTTGTAAAAGCCAACAGTGAGAAATGGTTCTATTTTTTATTTCAACAGATTAAATGTCTATTAAAAGAATGCACAAATAAATTGCGATGTATATATACAATGGAATGGGTGCTACATTCAACAACATGAGCAGATCTCACAGATATTATATCGAGAGAAGCAAGAAGAACACATGATACCCTTGGTAGAAAGTTCAGAATTTATCTTTGACATTAAAAGTCCCCAAAGTGGTTGTTTTTGTGGAAGGGGATAATATCTAGAAGAAGCAAAGAGGACTTTGGAGCAGAATGTGATCTAGGAGCAGAATACACAGGGCATTCCGAGTGGAAATCAATGCGGACAATTTGTGCACTTCTTCAGAGATCTTATGCTTCCAAAAAACTTACATTAAACTCTCTGCTTTCCCACATCTTATAAATCACTTGATGTTGTTAAGCACTCTAGTTTTGTTGCCAATCTGTTGGTTGTGAAGTGGTTCTCAAAGTACTGTAAATTTGTGTTTCTTTGAGTGTGAATGCATTAGTCTGCCAGGGTTACCATAACTAAGTACCACGGCTGCATGGTTTAAACAGAAATGTATTTTATCACAATTCTGGAGGCTAGAAGTCTGAGATCAAGATGGCGGCAGGGTTGGTTCCTTCTGTGGCCTCTCTCCTTGGTTGTAGATGGTCATCCTCTCCATGTTGTCTTCACGTAATCTTCCCTCTGTGCACATCTGTGTCCTGATCTCTTCTGATAAGGACTCCAGTCAGATTAGATTAGGGCCCACCTTCATGACCTAATTTAACCTTAATTACTTCTGTAAAGACCTTATCTCAGAATACAGTCACATTCTGAGGTCCTGGGGGTTAGGAGATCAACATATGAATTTTGAAGGGAGATAATTCAGCCCATAACAATGATGGGGGCTGATATCTATCCACAGATCTGTTCACCATTTGGGCCTTGTCTTCTGCACTGCCTGTCCTTAGTCATTGCCCATTTATCTATAGGGGTGTTTGACTTTTTCTTAGTTATTTGTACATGCCATTTATATATGAAAGGCTAATCTTTTTGACAGATATTTGCTGACCATACCTTCTCCCATCCAGTGCTGTGACTTCCCTTTTGTCCTGCAGAGTTCTATTTCTATGCATTAGCTTGACATTGTTAATTGTGTCTTATTTACTGTCTCTTAGATCTATTTAATAATGAGAGAGGTAAGTTAAAAGTCTTTCACCAAACGTTTGATTTGTTATTTTTCCTTATAAGTCCAGCAAGTTTTGAGTCATGTATTTTTCAGTTTTATATCAGGAGCATATAAGTTCAGAAATGCGAATTCGGCTTATAATTTTGTAGTTATTCTCACTATCCTGAAATGTTCTCTTTGCTGTGACATCAATTTCGTCCTATACAGGAACACCCCCCTTTATTGCACTTCTCAGATACTATGTTTCTTAGAAGATCCTCCACCAGCAAAAAGACTACAATTTGCTGAAGGCTCAGATGATGATTAGCACTTTTTAGCAATAAAGTATTTTTTAGTTAAGGTATGAACATTTTTTTCTTGACATAATGCTATTGCACACTTAATAGACTATAGTATAACGTAAACATAACTTTTTTTTTTTTTGGTGAGGAAGATTGGCCTTGAGCTAACATCTGCTATCAATCTTTCTCTTTTTGCTTGAGGAATATTGCCCCTGGGCTAACATCTGTGCCAGTCTTCCTCTATTTTGTATGTGGGACACTGCCACAGCATGGCCTGATGAGTGGTGTGTAGGTCCACGCCCAGGATCTGAACCTACAAACCCCAGGTTGCTGAAGTGAAGTGTACAAACTTCACCACTATGCCACCAGGCCAGCCTCTAAACATAACTTTTATATGAACTAGGAAACCAAAAAATTCATGTGACTCACTTTATTGCGATATTAGCTTTATTGCAGTAATCTGGAACTGAATGTGCAATATCTCCGAGGTATGCCTATATTCTTTTCCTGGTCTACCTTTTTTCATCTCATTATGTTTAGTTTTTCACTCTCTTCATGTTTTTTTTTTTTTTTGCTGTGATTCTTGTAAATAAGCTGCACATAGATTTTTAAAATATCCAAACTGAGAGTTTGGGTATTCTTCAGTGAGCTCTGCATGCTTATACCATTGTGTTGACTGATATATTTTGACTTATTATCTTTTTGTATAGTGCTTTCTGTCTACCATGTTTTTTTCTTACTTCTCTTTTTTTTCTTCATATCTGCTTTCAATTTGATTGGCTGAGTTTCTTTATTTCCCCTTTTGGCTATATGTCCTATTCCTAAACTTTTAGTGCTTAAATTTAAATTTCAACATCTATTCCTTACTTAATAAGACATTGAATTAATCAATATATCTAATTTCTTTTTTAAAAACATCCAAGGAACTATGGTAGTTTTACTGTGATCGCCTCTTCCTCTATATCCTTTATGTTATTGCTACCTAGTCTTTTTTTATTATTTTTATTTTGATCTTGCTCAATTTTTTCACCATTTAAATATATTTCAGCCAAAGAGCAGAAATATACATATGTAACACATGTACCTGTGATTTGTAAATAATAGTTAAATAAACTGTGTAGCTTATCCAACTGAAGAAGCAGAACCTGATTCTGGGAAGACGGTGGAATAGGAAGCACCAGGAATCTGTCTCCCCACTGAGACAACAACTGCCCTGGGAGAATCTGTCTGATGTAGTTATTTTGGAACTCTGGAGTCTGTTGAAGGCTTGCAACTTCCAGGGGAAGTTGGTAAGGTTTAGATGGTAAACTGGTTAATTTTGGTCAATTTGAGCTCTTTGCACATTAGTAGCTGCTTATCCCCCACCCCCATCCCCAGGGAAGGCAGCTGTGCACATGTTCCAGGGGAAGCTTGCTCTTAGCTTGCAGGAACCAGGGCTGGCAAAAGAACTCTGTCTTCCAAATATTGGACATTTGTGCTCTGATTGCTGATTGCTGCTTCCGATCACAAAGGGACAGATAAAGAGGTGGGTGGCCATTGTTGTTCTACTTCCCCCCATGTTGCAAGCTCCTTCTCCTCCGGCTGAAGTGACTTCCAGGGGATTTAAAGGGCCAGTGCCCATTCCCCATCCACTCCCAATTCATTTTTCTATTCTTCCCCTTTTGGGAGCTAGATACTATAGACTAGGACATTTAAAACCACATATGGGGGGGACTTAGAAAGGCACCATGCATGCATGGGGAAAGGCATAGGCTCAGAAAAATACCTGAGAAGACCTTAATTTCATTCTTCAAGTTGATTCTTGGCACAGAGTCACCCTAAAACAATCAAAAACCAAAACAAAACCCAGAAAATCCTGACGAAAGGGATGAATCTTATTCTAGAGTTACCATATTATTAGATTCAAATGTCCAGTTTTCAACAAAAAATCACAAGGCATACAAAGAAATGGGAAAGTATGGCCCATTCAAAGAAAAAAAGTAAACCAACAAAAACCGCCCCTGAAAAAGACCTGATGGTGGATCTACTGGACAAAGACTTTAAAATAGTGGTCTTAAAGATGCTCAAAGAATGCAAGGAAGATGTGAAGAAAGTCACAAAATGATATATGAACAAAATGAAAATATCAATAAAGAGACAGAAAACCTAAAAAGAAACCAAAGAGAAATTCTGGAGCTGAAAAGGACTATAACCAAAATAAAAAATTCACTAGGAGGATTCAAAGGCAGAATTGAACAAGTGGAAGAAGCAATTAGTAAACCTGCAATAGTACAATGGAAATTATTGTGGCTGAGGAACAGAAAGAAAAAAGATTGAAGAAAAGTGAACAGAGCATAAGGGACCTGTGGGACACCATCAAATGGACCAAGATACGCATTGTAGGAGTCCAGAGGAGAAGAGAGGGAGAAAGGGGCAGAGAGAATATTTGAATATATGGCGGCCCCAAATTCCCAATTTTGATGAAACACCTGGATGTAAATATCCAAGAAGCTCAAAACTCCAATAAGATGAACTTAAAGACACGTGAACCAAGACACATTATAACCAAACTGTTGAAAGACAAAGAGAGAATCTTGAAAGCAGCAAGAGAGAAGCTGCTCATCACATACAAGGGAGCCTCAGTAGGATTGTCAGCAGATTTCTCATCAGAAACTTTAGAGGCCTGAAGTCAGTGGGCTGATATATTCAAAGTGCTCAGAGGAAAAAAATGGTCAAGCAAGAAGCTGATACCCAGCAAAATAGCCCTTCAACGATGAAGGAGAAATTAGAAATTCCCAGAGAAACAAATGCTGAGGGAGTTCATTATCACTATACCTGCCCTGTAAGAAATTCTGAAAGGAGTCCTGGAGGTTGAAATGAAAGGACACGACAGTAACTTGAAGCCATGTGAAGAAACGAAGATCTCAGTAAAGGTGAAAACACAGGCAATTATAAAAGCTACTATTGCTGTAACAAAAGTATGTAACTCCACTTTTCCATCTCTACAGGATTTAAGAGATTAATATATTTTTTAAAATAGCAATTTTTAGTCTGAAAGCTAATATTGTTATAACTTTTGTTTGTAACTCCACATTTTGTTTTCTACATAATTTAAGAGCCATGTATTTTTCAAAAATATTAGTTTGTGTTTTTAGATACAACGTATAAAGATGTAATCCTGGGACATCGACAATGAAAGGAGTGGGGATGGAGCTGTATCCAAATTAGAATGTTATAACTTTAGGATCTTAAATGTAACCCCATAGTAACCACAAAGAAAACAGCTGTACAATATACACAGAAGGCAATGAGAAAGGCACTTCAACATTTCAGCACAAAAAATTAACTGAACACAGAGGAAGACAGCAATGAAGGAAATGAGGGGCAAAAAGCTCTAAGGAATATAGAAAACAAACAGCAAAATGGCAGGATGAAGTACCTCCTTACCAGTCAGCCCTATAAAGGAAGGACCTTCTGACACATGCTACAACCTGGAGGAAGCCTGAGGACACGATGCTGAGTGAAATGAGCCGGTACCACACAGACGAATACTGTGTGATTCCACTTCTGTGGAAAACTTACAGCAGTCAAATTCACAGACACGGAGAGTGGCACAGCGGCTTCCAGGGGCTGCGGGAGGCGGGAACCAGGAGTTAATATCAATGGGGACAGAGTTTTGGTTTTGCAAGATGAAAGGGGTTCTGGGGGTGGATGGTGGTGAAGGCTGCACAACAACGTGAATGTGCTTAACACCACTGACCTGGACACTTAAAATTGGGGAAGATGGTAAATTTTATATGCGTATTTTGTTACAACAACAAAATTACACAAAACCCCCCAGAATC
Organism: Equus przewalskii; assembly: GCF_037783145.1. Classification (NCBI taxonomy): domain Eukaryota; kingdom Metazoa; phylum Chordata; class Mammalia; order Perissodactyla; family Equidae; genus Equus; species Equus przewalskii. The sequence continues at coordinate 113,367,579 of NC_091833.1, read as the reverse complement.
TGACTGATAGCACATAAGTCTTCGCAGGCCTCTCTTCAATTCCATCCTCCTCTGTCCCCCGAATGGAACTCCTCTTCTGAATTTTGTACTTATCTTTGTCTTGCTTTTGTACAGATTTAATACAATTGTGCATATACCTAAAAGGCGCTGCTTGGTTTACCATAATCTAATGTGCAGAGTGGTATTTATGATGCAGGAGTACTCCACAACAACATAGGTCATGTGTATTTGAGCCCCAGAATTTGTGAGGTGTACACTTGGGGTTTCAAATTCACATGTGAAATAACATTTTTTCTTTCCAGAGCCCACCAGAGACTTCTACCACCTCCTGAAGGCTCCCAGTTGACGTGGAGGTCTCAGTCATACTCGCTGTCTCACATTTGCCCAAGGGCTCATCTTCTGTGGGTGCAGAACCCCGAGTCCCAGAGTAACTGAGACCAGCGCCCCACCTGCCCCTGGGCAGCTACAGCGTCAGGCCATACCCTTCACGCTCTGCTTTTCAGTGGCCTCCTTGTTTCTGGCACATGAAGATTTTCCTTTCTTTCAAGCTCAGTTCCGAACTTCCAATCCTTTTTAAATGTATGAATCTGGTCCCACGTTTCTCAGTGTTTTTAAGGGGAGGATCTTCATGTCCCGTGTTAGTCCATGGCTGTGCCAGAAGGAGACACCGCCACGTCACCCCTAACGCAGCTCGTTCTTTTGCCACTCACCACGCCCTTCTCAGTCCCCCATCCACTCGTCGCCGGCCAGCAGCTTGGGTGCTGCAGAGTGGCTTCTGGATCAGCCGCTCTCGTGTAGGGCATCCTCAGAGGGCAGATATGTGGGAGAGCACCATCAAGCATTAACTGCAGTTCCTAGGTCACTCACTCATTAATTCATTGAACAAATGACGAATAAATATCAGCCAGGTGACAGGCAAGGCTTAGCATGGCCAGAAATATTCTTATGGACAGTCAAAGAAATGTTTTAAAAGCCTAAACTACAAGTTGTGAATAACATATAATTTTTAAGATCTATGTCTATGTATCCATTTCAAACATGAAAGGAAAAAATAAAAATTAAAGACCCCTAAAATAATCTGGCAATCCAAACACGGTAAAGACCGCATATGGGTGAGCTGCTGCAGAGATACAACTCTGAGGTGCAGCTCTTTACAGCATCTTTTTTTTCTTTTTTAGTGAGTAAAACACATCCTATTAATTTTCTTATCACAGCCAAACATGCAGGTAAAAAGGGATTTATCCACGTTACAAATGGAGACAATGAGTCTGAGTGTGTATAAGCAAGTAAAAACTCAGACTTCAACGTGTCCAGGTTTGTTTTAGGGGCTCCACTGCACCCCACTAAAATTGCTACTGTCTGACTGTCATATTCTAACGCTTCTAAGGCAACTTAAAAAGAATGAACTGGCTGGCTAGGGAAAAAAACACAAAACTCCAGGCAGCTTTCTTGTTCTGGAAATGACCTGTTGTCTTATGGTTCCTGCACTGCCCTGTACTGAAAATAAGACGTGGGAAATGCACTTGCACAAATAATAATTTAAATCAAGTCAGCATGTGGAAGCCAAGCCTGGAATGCACGTTGATTCTCTGCACTCTGTGTTGACAACATAATTGTCCTGCAATGCAAAGCTGAATGTGTTTGTTATACTCTGTTTTTAAAAACAAACAAACAAACAAACAAACCTGTTGGCTTTCAAATGCCCCAAGTTTATTACACTGATTTGGAGTTGGAGATCACAAACTCAGTGAGATAAGAGTTCATCTGGAGCAATCCAGGCCAGTTGCAAAGGCTGGCAGTCATATTCAGCTGGAACTAGTCCGAATGAACGACAATTAAACAAGTATTGACAGAGAGTCTTTTATAGGAGCCAATTAAGGAGGAAACCGTAAACCCACAGGCTCCTGTTCTCTCTGTGAGGCAATTAGGTGTTGCAGAAAAACACAAGAGCTGGGCGCTGGGACCAAGCAGAGGGGGAGACCCTGTTCCACCGCGTGCCAGCTGCGCCTCTCTGGGTGACGACTTCAAGGTTTTGGGCTGCGTTTCCCTTCTTTGTAATATAACTATTGAAAAAATAATAACAAATTGCAGGGTTGTTATTAGAAGACGCATGAGGAAGCAGTTCAAAAAATAGATGCAATTACTATTCCATTAAAATAATAAATCAAAGAAGGAAGAATCTGCCTTTAAGTCCTTTGGTTTTCTTCTCAGCAAAGAAGCTGCTACAGGACATATAAGAACCTTGTCACTGAGTTCCTTCAAGATTTGGCACTAGAGACTCCAGAAACATCAAATTCTCTGTCTTCAAGTGGCAGCACAGGGATGTGCCTGCAATGGAACCTTTGCATGGCAAGGACGGCATACCAAGAGGGGACCCTAGCTGAACTCCCCAGCGGAGGACGCGCATTCTAACAAGTTTGTGCAATTTTTTCAAAGGTGAAGTGTCCTTTAAAATGTCGGCTGACTGTGTTCTCATTTTGTTCTTAGATGAAATGAGATGTTTTGGGGTACCTACAACAGATGATAGATATGATGTACCAGGGCACCTAGAGGAGTTGGGGTGACTGACACATGGTTGTGAAACTGGTCCTGTTTAAAAAATGCTAAAAATCCTTCACAAGGCTCTCCCTGACCTCTCAAATGGAGGCCCTGCCTTCTCTTCCCGCCTCCACTCTCCTCACCCACCAGGGACCTCGGCCCCAGCTGTACTCACAGTGAACCACTCAATGGTGGTTCTTCCCACAGGGGCCCTCCCAGAACTTCCTCAACTCAGCCCTCAAGCCCTATGCACCCCTCCGCCCATTCTTCCAGTGTTTCCACAGCACCCACTCTAAAACTGATGGAGACACAAGGATGGCAGTCACAGAGACAGCATCAGAGCTAAATCTGAAGAGCGAACATGAGTTAGCAAGCAAGAATTCATGGGGGGGGGGGCAGGTGAAGGGATAAAACAATTCCGGAAGAGAGTGGACCTCCTCTGAGAAGCCGTCTTTTTTTTTTTTTTTTGGTGAGGAAGATTGGCTCTGACCTAACATCTGGCGCCAATCCTCCTTTTTTTTTTTTTCTCCCCAAAGCCCCCCAGTACATAGTTGTACATCCTAGTTGTAGGTCCCTCTGGCTCTGCTGTGTGGGATGCTGCCTCAACATGGCTTGATGAGTGGTGCTAGGGCTGCACCAGGGATCTGAACCGGCGAACTCCGGGCTGCTGAAGCAGAGCTTACAAATTTAACCACTCGGCCACGGGGCTAGCCCTGAGAAGGGTTCTCATTCCCCTCTACAGGGTGGGATAGAAAGTGCCCAGACATGAAGCACAGAAAGAAGATATTTGCATCAAAATTGATTAGTGGCAGTTTTAAATAAAATGAAAAAAAACAGACTCTTGAAATCATCCCCAGAAAACAATTGTCTACCATAAAATATGATCTGACAAATTGGAACAGAATCAATTCACTCTACCCCTTTGTGATAATGAGAGAACATGAAGGCTAGACAAGAAGTGATTAAATTGAACCCATATTACCATATACAATTATATAATTGGTTTATTTGTTTCACCTGAATATTGTCTGCCCCCCACCCCTAGAAAGTTAGCTCCATGAGGGCAGAAGCCTTGTCAAAAATCAACTAGCCATATGTTTGTGAGTCTAATTTTGAACTCCCTATTCCGTTCCACCGACCTGTTTGTCTATCTTAGTGCCAGTGTAACACTGTCTTGGTTACTGTACAGTTATTATAAGTCTGAAATCAAGTGATATTAATTTTGTAACTATATTCTTAATTTGTAAAGTCGTTTTGGCTATTCTAGGTGTTTTGCATTTCCACATACAGTTTAGAACCAGTTTGTCAATTTCTTCATGAAAGCGTGCTGGGATTTTGATTGAAATTGTGTTGAATCTGTGGATCAATTTGGGGAGAAATGATGCCTTAGAAATACTGAAACTTAAGACCCATGAACAGGTATATCTCCTCATTTGACTTCTGCCCTTTCTCTCAGCAATGTTTTGTTGTAGTCAGTGTATAGATATTTTATATGTTTATTCAGATTGATCTTCAAATATCTGATATTTTTGATGTTATTATAAATTCTATTTTAAAAAATTCACTTTCTGGGGCCGGCCCAGTGGCATAGTGGTTAAGTCAGCACGTCCACTTCAGCAGCCCAGGTCTGTGGGTTTGGATCCCAGGCGTGGACCTACATCACCCATCAAGCCATGCTGTGGTGGTGACCTACATACAAAATAGAGGAAGACTACCACAGATGTTAGCTCAGGCGGAATCTTCCTCAAGCAAAAAAAGACGAAGCCTAGCAACAGATGTTAACTCAAAGCAAATCTTCCTCACCAAAAAGAAAAAATCACTTTCTGATTGTTTGTTGCTAGCATATAGAAATACAATTAATTTCTATATATTGATCTTGTCTGAAATCCTGCTAAGCTTACTTATTAAGTTCTGGTATTTTTTTGTAGATCCTATCAGATTTTCTATAAAAACAACATAATCGTGTCATTCGAAAATAAGCAGAGTTTTATTCGTCCTTTACAACCTGAATGCTGTTTATTTCTTTTTCTTGCCTTATTGCACTGGCTAAAACCTCCAGTGTGATGTTTAGTGGAAGCAGTGATAGTGGATTTTCTTGTCCTGTTCCTGATTTTAGGGGGAATGCTTTCAATCATTCTCCATTAACTATGGTGATATCTGTAGGTTTACTGTAGATGCCCTTTATTGGGTTGAAGAAGTTCCCTTCTATCCCGTGTTTGTTAAGAGTTTTTACCAGGAATGGATGTTGTATTTTGTCAAATGCTTCTTCTATATCAGTGTAGATAATCACTGTCTTTTCTTTTTATGTTTTTTCTAGTTTGTCTACATTACATCAATTGCTTTTCAAATGTTAAACCAATCTTGAACTCCTGGGACAAACCTCACTTGGAAATGATGTATCATGCTTTTTATATATTGTTGGATTTGATTGTCTAAAAGTTTATATCTATGTTCCTGAGGGACATCAGTCTTCAGTTTTCTTTTAATGTCTTTGTCTGGTTTTCATATCACAGTAATGTCAGACTCATAGAATGAACCGGGGAGTATTCACTAATCTTTTTTCTAAAATGTCTAATCTGCCATTAATCCTATCTACTGTGCTGTCAACACAAACATTTTAGTTTTTACCTCTAGAAGTTTGATGTAGGTCTTTTTAAAAAATATCTTTCATGTTTCTACTTAACTTTTTGAACACATGGAATACAGTTACGATAACCTTTAATGTGCTGTAAGCTTCATACATTTTTTCCTTTCTTTGTTGTTTCAGGTGGGAGGGTAAGTCTGGCCTCTGTTACTCCATCTTGGCCAGAAGCAGAAGCCCTTAGCCTACCTTCTGATACAAAGTAGATGTTCCAAAAGAAATGCTTATGGAACTAATAACCGTGGAAAGCTCTATACAGTTCTTCTCAGAAATGTATAGTGAACAGGACAGAAAGACCCCTGCACTCACGGACCTTACAGTCTAGAGAGGATGACAGCTAAACCAACATAAAGCAAAAAATGAATATGAAAATGAGGCAATTTCAGACAGTATAAGGCCAATGAGAGTGATCAGTAGGGACAGGGACTGGAAGGGAGTGGGGAAAACAACCTCATAAATATTGGTCAGGGAATGCATCTCTGCGGGGGAGGGACTTGAGCTAAGAGTTGAAGAGGAAGTGACCACGCGGAGATCCTGTGGAGCAGCATTCCAGGCAGAGAGATCCAGAAGTACAGAAGTCCCGAGTGGGGAATGAGCTTAGCACGCTGCAGTGCAGCATGAGGGCCACTCACTGGCTGCACCACAGTGAGAGAGAAGGGGGAGGGGCAGGAGCCAGATCAGCTAGACCTGACACACCAGGGAAAGAGGTGTGGCGTGGACAGGCAAAACTGTGCTCAAACACACAAAGAAATATCAAAGCGAAGCTTTTTTCACCTTCTTCTCTCTGGAATGGTGAACAACAACGTCAGAGAAATTGGCTCAGTCTCCCTTGTGGCTGCAGAGCACGTTCAGCCCACAGGCTGTTGACAGTCAGAATGGAATGGCTCCTAAACGAATTGCTGTCCGGCACCTCATCACATCAAGGCAACCTCCCGACAACATGCCCCAAGCCTTGCCGGCGAGCCATTCCCACGGAGCCACAGCCATCCTCCCTCCTGTCCACCCATACAGGGAAGCGGGGGGGCTGCAAGCTGTTTAGCAGTGGCCACATTTCCTTCCAGAGATGATGGAGCTTAGGAACGAAGGAAGCATTCAAATGTTCTCTGTTCATTAGAAAAAGCGGTACGAACAGAGTCTCTTAGCGTGGGTTGCCATTTACAATAACAAGCGGAACCATTTTTTTTGGTTTCCTTCCCCCACACTCGGGTATAATTTGTTCTCTCTCTTCACTTTGGTTGAGAGTGGATGAGACATCAAGAGAAGTGCATCTCCAGAATATATGAATAAACTTGATTTTAGTCCCAGCTGTGTGACTTATTCACTGTGTAACTTCAAACAGGTCATTTATTCTGCCCAAGACTTTGTTTCCTTTCCTGAGATGTGAAGATGCTCTCGCCTTCCCACACGGTCCCAGGGAAGCTGGTATTAACCGTATTTATGACACAGGAGTCCTCTCTGCATGAGATGTAGGCACACCCAATCCTCCAGTCAAGGGAATTTGGCACTGAGTTGAGAAACCTAGGGAAAATGGAGTGGCGGCAGAAGAAGGCATCAAGGTCACAGTCTGTAATAAATATCTTTCCTTTCATTCAATTTTCAGAATATAAAGACTGAACTTAATTTAAGAGCATATCAATGGCATTGCACCCATCGACTCCGCCATAATGGAGAGTGGACAGTTCTTTCCCATTTACCACCATCGCTCACTGGGGATCTTTCAGATTTCCTCACTCACAGTTTCAACAAGTTGACTGAAGATGTGGTTTGCTCTTTTGCAAACAACACACATTTCCAGTGTAAAGTCCTCCCAGCACTCCACGCCATTCAGCCTTTCACGGTTCAGGAGCATCTCTCCTGGGTCCCGTCTTGGTCCCACAGAACCGAAGGAGTTCGGGTGTTTGAGATGGGGCCCCTCTGGTTGGCCTTTATTTAATCTGCTCTGCAGTGGGCAAAAATACATGTAAAACTACATGATCAAAGTTCAGGCAAAAGATGCTGGAGGTCGAAAAGGAATTACAAGCAAAGTAACTTTAGAGTTGACCAAGTATTTTCACATCCTTCCTCTTATTTCACTTTGCAAAGTCAACATAACTATTATCCTCAGTGTATAGACAAGACCCTGAACCTCAGAGGGGTCAAGGGGAGTTGAGGACAATCACAAGATGGAGGAAGGGCACTCACATCCAGGTTTCACTCCAAACTCAACACTGCTTTCAGCGTGCCACGCTGGGAGAGAGCTGTGACCGATGTAAAATGCTAGATGAATGTAACATCCAATTATTTTGATTCAGACTACTGCAAGTTTTCGCCTTCACTGTGTGTTCCTTGACGACGACGGCAACAGAGTTCTTTATCTAATGTCCTCGCCTTTTCCCAGAGTTCACACCATCTCTCACTTGAGGCCCATCTGTGAATTTAATTAACCAGCTGCTGTCCCGGTCTTGCAGATTATTAATTAAGATCTTCTTTGAAACCAGACCTAAGCTTTTTACCCTCAGCTCTCCCCTGGAGACCTTCGCGCAGCTCTGAAGATAGCTGTATTTTAACCCCACATTACATGCTTAGTTTGCAAAAAGAGGTTTATAACCGTACCATCTCAAAAAGTTAATTTCTCCAGGGGCAGATTGTGAGCCAGCTCTGAATATGTTTTGTCAAAATCCAAACACAAGAAATTGCCTCCAAATGTTGTTCATGCCTTCGTTATTATTAATGTTAAATAACTGGAAAAATGATTAATAAAATTCACTGTAGCACCTTCATTTTAAATCCCTTAATGCAGACCTACTTAATGCATATGTATATCAGGAGACTGACTATATGCATGTCAGCAGACTAAAAACACCCATCCATCCATCCCTTTCATGCAGTAATCTAAGACCCAGAAAGTTACCTTAAAGACCTAAATTAAAATAAGGAAAAATGTTTATGTACAGAGATGCTCATAATTTTATATATTACTAAATATTGGACCCAATCCTATTATCTCACAATAAGATTAGCACATTTTGGTACATTCATATTATGGAATATTATACTGTTATTAAAATCAACATCATGTAATTACAGGAAGGCACTTGGGATATAATACCAAATGGAAAATAAAGTGGACAAAAAATGCAAAATCTACAACAATTATGTTGTATAAAAGCAGGTCTGTATGGGTAAAGACTGAAATGACCAATGGCAAAAAATGAAAACAGTCAACTTGGAGTTACAAGATTCTGGAAAGACTTATTTGCATGTTTAATTTTAAGTTAATACGTATGCAAAAAAATAAAAGTAAGACTGTCCTAACTCAAAATATTTTAGGAGCATCTCTATGTTCATGGTGTGACGCAGGATGTTCACACCATAGTTCTCTACAGCAAATGTGTCTATGCTTGCCCATGAACCTTGGACCTCACCATTTCAAACTGCGCTGAGGTACTTCTAACTGCCAGTATCTGCATTTCTGTGCCTAAGAATGTTTATCTGGACCTGCAAAAGACTGTGTATGCAGATTAGAAGAACCAAAGAATTAACAATTTCCTAGGAGCAGCCTTCAACTACTCTTAGGAGTCATACAAACACCAAGCCACTTCTCAGGTGGCATAACTCTGACATGGGCGGTTTGCAGCATTTCCCAGATCCTAACAAAGGACCAAAGCAAGTCATTGGCGAGAGGAAAGTTTTTCTAATATTTAGGACTGGAATAACTGGTTATCCATATGGGATAAAGGAAATGTCAATCACTACCTCACACCATACACAAAAGATGACTTGAGACAGACAATAGATCTATGAATTGAATATATTTTCTAGAAGAAACAGAAGAGTGAATTTCTGATCTGGGATAGGTAAATCTTCTGAGGACAGGGGATAAGAAGCAATGAACACAAAGAAGGAAAACTGATAAGCTGCAATTCATCCTAATTAAAGTCTTATTCATCAAAGATACTTAAAGGAAGATGAAAAGTAACCCACAGACTGGGATAAAATATCACAAAATATATAACTGAAAAAACCTTTCATCTAGAATTTATAAAGGACTCCTACAACTGAACAATTTCTAAAAAACAAACAACCAATTTTAAAAATAGGTAAAAGATTTGGACAGGCACTTCACGAAGGAAGATATGTGAATGCCAACAAGGAGCTGAAAAGGTCCCAATATCATTAGTCACCAGAGAACAGGAAATTAAAACCACAAAGAAATACCAGAGCACACTGGCTAGAATGGCTAGAATTAAGAAGACCGAAACTCCAAATGTGGATCGGGATATGGCACAACCAGAACTCTCACAAATTACCATTAGGAGTGTCAAGTTTTACGAAAACTTTAGAAAATTCTGGCAATAGCTTATAAAGTTAAACATACCGTATGAGTCACAAATTCCGCTCCTAAGTGTTTACCCAATAGAAACAAAAGCATATGTTCACAGAAGACCTATACAAGAATGCTGACAGCCACCTTACTCATAATGGCCTCAAGGTAGAAACAACTCAAATGTCTATCAACACTAAGATGGATGATCCAGTGTGGTTCTTTCACACAGGAGAGCACTACACAGTGATAAGAAGGAATGGACATATGCTTGAATCTCAAAAAAATTATGTTGCTTGAAAGAAGCCAGGCACCATCTTTGCATTCACACGAAACTCTAGAACAGACAAAACTGATCTATGGTGATAGAGATAAGAAGAGTGGTTTCCTGGAAGGCAGCGATGGGGATTGACAAGGAAGATGTGTAAAAGAAATTTCGGGGGTGACAGAAGAGTTCTATATCTTGATAAGACAGTGGGTCCATGGGTACCTTTGTCAAAACTGATCATTGATCAAAACTGATCAAACTAATTCACATGTCATAATCGAACAGTACACTTAAGAGGTGTGCATATTGCTTCTGGACAAAGAGAACTAAGCCATCCAACACAAATACATGCTCTTCTGATCACTCTCCACTCTCCATCGGGTGGCGCCTTGCCAGGCCAGGTGATTTTGCACAGAAGGACGAAGGCAAGTTCTGTGGCTCTTGTGCTTTGAGGGTTCCAGTTATTACCCTGCATTTCTCTGAAGAGATGGACGTCAACAACGCTCGACCAGAATGTAGACCTTTCACAGAGCTTTGCAGGGAGAGGCTGATGGGAACGCACCAGCTGGGATCCCTGCTGTGGCCTCAGAAGGCTGGAAGAATGTGATCTTGGCATCAGCTGGGACCACTGCCTGGGGAGAACCAAAACCAATTCTGAGACATTCCCTGATGACACATATGAAGCATAAGAGGCTGAACTGATCCACATGGACCCTCCGCTGATGACAAGTCCCTCTTTCTTCACTGCCTTATTGATCACCAATTCACAGCAGCAAACATTTCCTGATCCCCTAATGGCCTTTTAGGAGCTTACAATCTAGAGGAAAGTGAGATCCACCAACCAGTTTAATAAAATACGGTGCTGAAATAGAGGTATGGGCAGGAGACCATTAAGTCTTTGGGGCAGGTGGGGGGTGGTCAGGGAAGGCTTCAGAGGAGAGCCAATATTGTGCAAAGTCTTCGCAAGGTATAATTCAATGGCTTTACTCTGATTATTAAATTAATGGAGGTTCATTGTGAAAAAAATCAGAAAATTGAAAATCACCAAGTATTCAGTGAACATCAACCTAGAGCATACCCCTTCAGAGATAAGCTCTGTAAGCACTATGATGGTGTCTTTCCTTTCCAGACCCTCCTGTGTCAAGTGCTACCTATGTATTTAATACGACAATGGGATCGTATTCTACATGCTGTTTTACAGACTGGTTTTTTAAATACTTAACCATATATTGTCGCTAGCTCGTCATACCTGATGAGTCAACACAGCCATTTTTTTTAATTAAGATTATGATAATTTACAAACGTGAAATTTCAGCTGTACATTATAGTTAGTCATGTTGTAGGTGCACCACTTCACCCTTTGTGCCCTCCCCCTACCCCTCCTTTCCCCTAGGAATCACCGATCAGTTCTCTTTGTCTCTATGTTAACTTCCACCTATGAATGGAGTCATACAGAGTTTGTCTTTCTCTGTCTGGCTTATTTCACTTAACATAATGACACAGCCATTTTTAATGGCCGTGTAGAATTCCACACCGCAAGCTTTGTCCTGCATTTAAACGACTTTATCCTGGTTGTTTTAAGTTGTTAAGAATCTTCACCCTTGGATCCACAGTTTTTAAACAGACCTAGTGTTTAACTAGGTCCTGGAGAAGGAGGAGCTTCCAGGAAGAGGGGAGAGGAGAAAAGGAAGAGAGGGCTGCAGACCCAAACGCATGGAGAAGACAGCGGGCACGTGGGGAATGCCAGCCATTCTGAGAGGCTGGAGCACAGGACGCGAGCGGAGTGAGAGAACCCAGATGGGAGAGGCAAATACGGTCAAAACATAAACAGTCGTAATGGCCAGTCTAGGGATTCGTACCTGATCTGGAAAGCCACGGGGAAACGAATCGAAAGTGGAGTGACACCAGCGAATTTGTGTTTTAAAGGTTACTCTTCCCTTCCTGGGCATTTTCTTGTCTTACACGTTAAAAGCTTGGGTATCTATTATCAGTTCAGGAAACACCTCCCACTCAAGACCACAGGAACTGAATATAAGCCAGAGGCAGCTGATAATGCCTTTCATTGAGCTTTGTTCCCTGTGGATATCTTGGCCTCTGAATAGCTACCCTTTGGGGCTTGGCTCAGCTTTCCGATTCTTCCCGTAGGTCTGAGCACCTGGCCTCTGGACAGATTGCTTGGCTGAGGGACACGTTGCAGATTTGGGCATACGTGGTTTTGGCTGACACTCTCTACTCTGGGGAACAACAGCCTCCAGTAAGAAGCAGATCAATAGCAAGGGAACCTGGGGACTGAGGTGATGTGGGGTGAGCCCACTCCAAGGATATGGACATTCTGAATAAAAGATAACCAAAAAGTCAAAATAATCTGCCCAACCTCATGAGTAAGAAAGCTAAAGAAGGCAAGTGCCAGAAACCAAGTGGGATCCTTAAGTCAGAGAGCAGGAGGGAGACGAAGCCAAAAGGCTCACAAAGTCCAATAAAGGCCTAGAGCTAGGGTAGAGTCAGCCCAAATGGGGAAGCGAGATGGGGGTCGGGCCCAAGACAAGTGGGAGGAAAGAGAAGTGGGTGTTCCATGATGTGGGGAGCCTTGAAATGCTGCACGATCTATGGAAAATATACTTAAGATACTGCCCTTACACTCAGGTAAATACCAGAAACCCTTGCCATCCACTCTGGAAAATGGTGGGAAAACGTACCTGCAGGAAATAAAAATTGCAAGTCTGCATCAAATGTACTTAGAAGGCTAAATTCATACCACCCATCTTGTAGGAATTTAACATGAAAATTGAACACTCTGAGAACCCAGCAGAAGAAAAGCTGAAACATTTCTACAGCCAAGGGGCCACAGGGAAATCTACTGAAGATGAATTCTCTGTCAAAACTTCACCTGCACATCAGATTGAAAACAGTGAGCATCTCAATAAACGGAGATAAAGGAAGAATCTGAAAGGGAGCTGAAGACAGGTATTTTCAAAATGTTTAAAGAAACCAAAGAACAGAAGCCACACGTCAAAAATAGAAGAACTTGAGAATTAAAAAAAACAGCAACAGTAAATTTGAAAAATAATGAAATAGCCATAACTCTGTGCTGGTCACTGTTCTGGACAATGGAATACATCAGTGAGCAAAAGGGATGAAGCCTTGTCCTCAGGGAGCTTCGTTCAGGAGGGGGAGACCACAAATAAACAAAATAGAAAATAATTTCAGCAGTGATCAATGCCACCTGGTTGTGCCAAGACCGGTGAGCAAGTACATTGACCAAATATATAACGAACAAAGTGACACATTTACAGCTCATGAAAGAAAGAAGTGAGGATTCGGTGGCATGGGTATGACACAGGGCAGGTGTGTTGAGTAGGCATGAAAGAGAAGCGCTCATTTCCCCAGAATTTCATTAAGATTAAGAAGGAGCTAAGACATAATCAGACCTTCAGACCTGCTTAGGCAAAGGTCAGTCCTCGATGTCTCAATGTCCTGCTCAGCTTGATTCAAAGAGCTGTTTCTCAATACAACACAAACCCAGAGCGAGTCTTCTCGAGAATTCCATTTCTATCACTAGGCGACTTCAGCAATTTTTAATTGAAAGTTTTACTGAAGTAATTTTAGATTTGCATGAAGTTCTAAGGAATAAAACAGAGAGATCCCATGTACTCTTTATCCAGGCTCACCCAAACAGTAACATTTTGCAAAACTGTAGCACAATATAACACTTGTTCTTGACATTGATGCAACCCACCCATCATTTTCAGATTTCCCCAGCTTTACTTGAACTCCTATGTGTATTTATTTAGCTCTATACAATTTCATCTCATGTGTGGGTTCCTGTATCTACTACCCAGTCAAGATACTGAACGGTCCCATCATCACAAGGATCTCTGGTGCAGCTCTTTTATGACCACGCTCACCTCCATCTTTCTCCCCAACCTCACCCAACACTCCACCCAACCCTTGGCAGCCACTAATCTGCTCTCCATTTCTAAAAATTTGTTGCCTCATAAATGTTATCTAAATGGAATCATATAGTATGTAACCTTTTGGGACAGGCTTTTTTCATCTACCATCATTGTCTGGAGGTTTACCCAAGTTGTGTATATTGGTAGTGGGTTTTTTTGACTGTTGAGTAATATTCCATGGAGTGTGTACAACAGTTTATTTAACCATTCATCTGTTGAAGGACATCTGGGCTGTCTTTGGCATTTGGCCATTCCAAGGAAGCTGTTACGAACAGGTTTTGTGTGAACATAAGTTTTCACTTTTCGGGGCTAAATGCCAGAGAGGGCAAACGCTGGGTCATATAGTAGTTGCATGATTAGTTTTAAAAGAAACTATAATACTGTGAAAGAGCTTTACAGAGCCGCTATACCATTTTACATTCCCACCAGCAAGGGACGAATGATCCAGTTTCTCCTATTCTCACCAGCATTTGGTGTTGTCACTATTTTTTATTTTAGCCATTCTGATGGATGTAGAGCGATTTACTGTTTTGGTTTTAGTTTGCATTTCCCTCATGGCTAATCATGGTGAACTTTTCATGTGCTTATTTGCCATCTGTATATCCTCTTCAATGAAAAGAATTTCTATGTTTTTTGCCCGTTTTCTAATTAGTCTGTTTTTTTAAAACTGTTTTTACTGTTCCTTAACTATTCTACATACTTGTCCTTTGTCAAAGGTGTGATTTGCAAATATTTTCTCCTATTCTGTAGCTTGTCCTTTCATCCTCTTCACAGGAGCCTTAGCATAAGAAAAGTTTTTAATTTCAGTGAAGTTCATTTTATCAATTTTTTAATCATGCTTTTGATGTCAAGCATAGGAACCCTTCACCAAACCCTTGATCCTGAAGATTTTCTCCTTCATTTTTCTCTGCAAATTTTAAATCTAGGACCCATTTTGAGTTAATTTTTGTATGCGGTGTGAGGCTCAGGTTTAAGTTTTCATTTCGTTTTGTTTGCCTATGAACATCCAATTGCTCCAGGGCTGTTTATTGAAGACTATCTTTCTTCCATTGAAACGCTTTTGACCCTTGTCAAAAATCAGTTGAGCATATTTGCGGTTCTCTTTCAGGGAGTTCCATTCTGTTTCACTGAGCTGTATCTCTAGCTTCCTGCCGATACCACACTGTCTTGATTACTGGAGCTATAGAGGAGGCCTTATTATCAGGTAGAATAAAAGGAACTTACTTCTTCTGTGTCAAAATTGTTCCAGCTGATTTATGGACTGTGCCTTTCCATATAAATTTTCGAATAGCCTCGTGCATGTCAAAAAAAGACTTTGCTGGGGTTATAACAGGGATTGCTTTAAATCTGTAGAGCAGCTGGGGAAAACTGACATATTTGCTATGTGAGCTTACCAATGCGTGAAGATGGTCTGTCTCTCTGTTTATTTAGGTCTCCTTTGATTTCTTTCATCGGCATTTGTAATTTTCAGCACACAGAGACTGTAAGTGTCTTTGTTATGTGTAAACCTAAGTATCTCATTATCTTCAAACTGATTATAAATGATACTATGTTTTTAATTTTGGTTTCGGCATATTCACTGTTAGAATATAGAACGTGTTTGATTTTTGTGTGCTGATCTTGTATCCTGCAAACGTGCTGAACTCACTTATTAGTTCTAGGAATTTTTTTGGTAAATTCTTTTAGCTTTTCTAAAACTAGACAATCTAGACAATCACGTCATCTGCAAATAGAACAGTTTTATTTCCTCCTTCCAGTACATATACTTCTTTTTCTTTTCTTGCCTTATTACACTGACAAGAACTTCTATTACTATATCGAATAAAAATGGCTGAGTGTATATTCTCACCTTCTTCCTAATTTTAGGGGAAAAGTACTCAGTCTTCTGACATAAGTGTGACGTTGGCTGTTGGTGTTTTGTAGACTTTCTTTATCAACTTGAGTAGTTTCCTTCTATTCTTAACTTGTTGAAAATTTTTTGTACAAATAAGTGTGGAATTTTTATCACATGCTTTTTCTGCATCAATAGATACGATCATATAATTTTTCTTCTTTAGATTGCTGATATGATAAACTATCTTGACTAACTTAATGCCGAATGCTGAACCCTACTTATCTGGAATAAATCCAACTTTGTCATGGTGTATGATTCCTTTTAGACACTGTTGGATTCAACTTGATAACATTTTGTTGAGGATTTTCAAGTCTACATTCATGAGAGATATCGGTTTGTAGTTTTACAGGTTTTTTTGGTACTGTGTTTGTCTGGTTTTGGTATCAGGGTAATACTGGCTTCATAAGAGGAGTTGAGAATGTTCTACTCTCTTCTATTTTCTGGAAGAGACTGCGTAAAATTGGTGTTAATCCTTCTTTAATGTTTGGTAGAATTCTCCAGTGAAAGTCTCTGCTCGTGGGGATTTCTTTTTCACGAGCTTTTAAAAATTCAATTTCTTGAATGGTTGTAAGACAGTTCAGATCATCTGTATCACCTTAGTTGAGTTTTGATAGTTTGTGGTTTTCACAGAACTGTCCAATTTCTTCTAGAATTTACGAGTGTAATGTTGATTGAAGTATTCCCTTGTTACCCCCTTAATGGCTGCATGATCTTTAGTGACAGCCTCTGTTTCATACTTGATGTTCGTGATTTGTGTCTTCTCTCTTCTTATCTTTCTTAGTCTTGCTGGAGGTTTTTCGATTTCATTGACTATTTCAAAGAATCAGCTTTTTGTTTTATTGATTTTCTCTACTGTTTTCCTATTTTCGATATCATTGGTTTCTACTCATCTCTATTCTGTCCTTCCTTCTGTTTGTTTTGGGTTTAGTTTGCTCTTCTTTTTCTAATTTCTTGAGGTAGGAACTTAGATTATTAACTTAAGATCTTCCCTTTTTCTTTATAAGCATTTAATGCTATAAATTTACCTCTCAGCACTGCTTTGTTTTCCACATATTTTTATATCTTGTATTTTAATTTCCATTCAGTTAAATGTATTTTAAAATTTTTCTTTCTTTCTTTCTTTTTTTAAGATTGGCCCTGAGCTAACATCTGTTGCCAATCTTTTTGTTGTTGTTGTTTCTTCTTCTCCCCAAAGCCCCCCAGTACATAGTTGTATATTCTAGTTGTAGGTCCTTCTAGTTCTGCTATGTGGGATGCTGCCTTGTCCTGGCTTGATGAGCTGTACTAGGTCCGAGCCCAGGATCCAAACTGGCGAACCTCTGGGCCACTGATGCAGAGTGCACGAACTTAACCACTCAGCCATGGGGCTGGCCCCTAAAATTTTTCTTTGAAACCCGCTAATTGGTCCATGGATTATATAGGAGTTTTTTGTTTAATTTCCAAGTGTTTGAGATTTTCCTTTTGTCTTTCTGTTATTCATTTGTGGCTTGATTCCATTATGGTCAGATTATACTTTGAATGACTGTAATCCTCTTATGTTTGTTGAGATTTGTTTCATTGCCCTGGATATGGTTAATCATGATGAATTTTCTATGGGTACTTGAAAAAGAAAGTATATTCTGCTGTTGTTGGATTGTGGAGTGTGCTGAGTATGTCAATTAGATTCTGTTGGTTAATTGTGGTGTTCAGATCTTCTGTGTCCTTTCTGATTTTCTAAGAGAGAATCATATTGAGAGAAGGATGTTGAAGTCCCCGCTCTAATTATGGATTTGTCTGCTTCTCCTTTCAGCTGCATCAGTTTTGTTTCAGGCATTTTGTGGCTCTGTTGTTTGTGCATATACATTTAAGATTGTTATGTGGTCCTGCTGGATTGATCCTTTTATAATTATGTAATGCTCCTCTTGATTCTAATAATCTTCTTTGCTCTGATGTCTACTTTATCAGATGGTAATACAGCGACACCTCCTCTTCTTAAATTAATGCTGCATGGTATATCTTTTCCCATTCTTTTACTTTCAACGCCTCTATGCTATATTTGAAGTGAGTTTCTTACAAACAGCATTTAGTTGGGTTGTGTTTTATTATGTAGTCTTTCATTCTTTTCTTCTTTATTGGCACATTTTAACTATGTAAAATTAAGATAATTATTGATATGTTAGTGTTTAAGTCTGCATTTTTATTTTCTGTTTTCTGTTTGCTTCATCTTGTTCTTATTCCTGTTCCCACTTTCTTGCTTATCTGTACGTTACCTAAACTTATTTTTAAGATTCCACCTTGATTTACATTTATGGTTTTTATGAATGTATCTCTTTGCACAGTTTCTTCGTGGTTGCTCTGGGCATTGCAATATACATAGATAAGTTCTCACAGTCTACTAACATCATATTTTTACCATTTCAGTAAAGGGTGGAAACCTCACTTTTTCATTTAGTTTCTTTTACCTTCCCCAATTTAAAAATCATTGTCTTGAGTATCAGATGGTGTTATAATTTTCTTTTCAATCACAAAATATGATTTATAAAACTCCTTAGGAGAAGGATATTCTATTTAACATATTTCTGCTCTCTTCATTATTGCTGCTTCTTTCCTGGTGCTCAAAGATTCTTTCATCATTTTCTTTTTACTGGAGAATTTCTTATGTTAATCCTTAAGGGTAGGCTTGCTAATTAATAAATTCTTTTGGTTTTCCTTCATCTGAAAATGTTTTTATTTCCCTTTCATTCCTGAAAGATAGTTTCCCAGAATATCGAAATGATAGTTGACAGTTCTTTCCTTTCAGCGTTTGCAAAATCTTGTGCCACTTCCTTCTAGCCTCCATGGTTTCAGATGAGAAGTCTGCTGACATTCTAACTGGTGTTCCCCACAGGTGTTGCGCCTCCTCTCATTGCTTTCAAGATTTTTTCTTTGTTCTTAGTTCTCAGAAGTTTAATTATGATGTGTCTTGGTGTGGATTTCCCTGGGTTTATCCCATTTTGGAGTTCTCCCAGTTTCTTGAGTCATATGTTTAGGTCCTCTGGTAAATTTTGTAAAAATTTAGCCACTATTTCTTCAATTATTCTTTCAGGCCCACTCTCTTTCTCTTTTCCTTCTGGAACTCTAGTAACACAAACGTCCCCAAGGTGCTGTTGACTTTTTTAATCTATTTTCTCTCTGTTGTTCAGAGTGAGTGAATTCCATGGATTTGTCCTCAAGCTCACTGATTCTATCCTCTGTCCTCTGTCATCTGTATTCCACTACTGAGTCAATCCAGTGACTTTGTAATTCATGTTCCTGTATTTTTCAGTTCTATAATTTCATTTTGGTTCTTTTTTATAACTTCTTTTTCTTAGCTGAGACTTCTACTTTTTCATTTGTTTAAAGAGAATTTGTCATTGACTGTTGAATCATTTTTACGAAGGCTGCTTTAAAATCCCTATCGAATAATGCCAACATCTGATTCCTCTTGCTGTTGGTGTCAGTCGATTGTCTTTCTCATACAAGTGGTAGTTTTCCTGGTTCTTGGTATGATGGGTGATTTTCTATTGTATGCTGGACATTTTGTCTATTATACTAGGAGACTCTGGTTCGGACTTAATTCTTTTGTTCTGGAAGACAGTCACCCTATTTAGACTGTGTGCAGCTCTTGGCGTCTTTTTCAGGCTGTGATTCCAATGACAGTTTAGCTCTCAGAGCCTTCGCAGTGCTATTTGGATCTGTTTGGTTTCCACTGGCCCCTACTGTTGCTGCCAGAGGGGGCGGAAGGGGCTTCCCCCGGTCAGACTCTGGGTACCTTTTGGGTGGGGAGGGGAATCTCAGGCCCACAGGTACAAAGAGACTTCCTGGATTGGGCCACATGTTGTTGCCTCTCCTGTCCGTTCCTCCCAGCCACCGTGGTGGCTGTCTCCTCCAGGGACGAGTTTCACACCCTGCAGCGAAGGACAGCACCTCCCCCGACCACTTATTGTTAGTGGGGCTTCTGATCAATGATTGATCCCTCTCGCCAGTTCTGCTGAGATTGCCATGTGTTTTCAGTAAGACTCCATTTACCCGGGGAGGGTAATGGGCCCGCCTGGCTGCCTTCTGTTCCCAGACTGGAGGTCAGGAGACAGAGTCTGGGTCACCTCGTTCAAGACCTTCTGCTGCCATGTTCTTGCTCCAATCTTGGCTCCCAACCAGTTTTCCTTCTTCTTCCCACTTTCAGGAGATCACCTATGGTGGTCTCCTGTGTTATTTCAAGGATCTGTCGTTGTACTTAGCAGGGAGGAAGATGGAGAAATGAGTCTATGCTATCTTATCCTGAGCAAAAGTCTTGACTTTGACACTTTTAAATATATTTTTTTCTTGTGTTTTTGTGTTCAACCAAAGATGTGCACCAGAATGCTCATAGCAGCAGTATCTGTAATAGCCCAAATCTGGAAACTACCCTAAGGATTTTTATAGCAGAAAAGCGTGGCGTGTTCACACAGTGGTATACTATACGGCAACCAGAATGGGCAAACCACAACTACAAGCAGTGATACGGGTGCATCTCCCCAACAAACATTAAACAAAAGAAGCCAGAGACTGAAGAGAACACGCTCTGTGATTCCATTTTATATAAAGTGCACGACAGGCAGGAGCTATCTGTGCTTTAGAAGTCAGACTAATGATGACTTCAGGACAGGGTCAGTGACTGTGAGGGGGCACAGGAGGGGCTCCCACGGTGCTGGTAATATTCTGTTCATGATCTGGGGGCTGGTTACACAAATGTATTCAATTTACCAAGCTGTCCATTTTTCTGTATATGTATTACATTTCCCTAAAAACCTTTTAACAAATTATATGTTTGCTGGGAACTATAGACTTCAATAGATAAAATATATCATAGATTTCCCAGCCAGCACTGAGCTGGGATGGAAGTTCTAGCTTAGGAATCAGCCTCTCGGGAGTTATTACGAACTCTGGTCAGCTCTTTAGGCCTCAGTTTCTTCATGTGTAAAACTATGGCCAGTCTAAGCGGACCTCCTGAGAGCCTGATCTGTGCCAGGCCCTGTGCTGGGTGCTTACGTACAACGCTAGTCCCCATAACAGCCCCGCATGAAAGATACAGTTGATTCTCACTATTCGTGGTCGTCAGGTCTATGAAGTCGCTGTGACACTGGATTAGTGAATATGGAACCATTGCTCCCATAGGGTTGGGTTCCTGTCGCATCATTTCATCTACTGATCACTACACAACCTTGCTTTATATGTGTATCTATTTAAAGACATCTTAGTTAATACATATTGCTGATTTGTTAACATTGAAACTCACAAGCAAGCACTGTAACTCATGCCTGAATGAAGCTTATCAAATACACACATTTTCTCCGTGAGGCACATCACAGCCTTCACACGACAGGAACTCTAGACAGCACTAGGCTTGGGGGACGCTTAAAACAGCAACAGCAACAACAAAAAGCATAAAAGTGTGGGAAATGTGGCCACTGTTTACAGCACAAGAGCTGAGATGAGGCAGGGCATCACCGTAATCAGCCTCAGCTGGGGACGTGCACATCCGGTGGCTCCATTTTTTTGCCACTCTGCGCATGTCCGTGAATGACCGTGAACATGCCACAAGCATTGGTTTGGGGATCTCAAGTAAATTTTAGTGAGTAGGCAAATTTTCAAATCCATGAATAAACAGGATTGACTATATTCTTATCCACACTTTACAGACGCGGAAATTGAGGCTCAAAGAGGTCATGACATCATCGACTGAGTGGCAGAGCATGTTCTTTTCATAATATAAGCTCAACTCACCGCCTTCCCCAGATTTCCTTTTGCTCTTCCTGAGCTCAGTAACTGCCTGGGCAGAGGCGCAGCCTTCTCCTCCTCTGAGTTCCAAGAGCAGAGATAACCACGCGATCACAGCTCACATTTACTGAGCACTTGCCATGTACTGGGTACTCTGCTAAGTTCTTTGTGAGTAGTGACCCATTTAATCTTTACAACTGCCTTTTTGTGAGTCAGTTCTGCTAATATCATCACCGGAAACACGCACAGGGCAGGTAAGTGATGTGGTCACTGTGGCCCAGCTTGTAAGAGGAAGCTCCAGGATCCAAATCCTTGACAGTGCACCGCATCCACAGCCCAATTCCAAGCCCTACTCTACTGCACACACAGCATGCTGTGTGCAAATTACCTGTTTGTTTCTCTGTTTTCCTCCAAAAGAGTGTGAGTTTCTGAAGGACCTCAGCCTTGTCTTATTCCTCTCTGTGTCCCCACTGCCTAGCCCAGATGCTGACACGTAGCAGGTGGTCAGCCAATGATAGACAGCTACATAAATGAAGGCATGAACCAATGCATGTCTGTTTGCCTGGTCCCCAGCACAGAGCCTGGCACACAGTGGCGCTCAGTAAGTGTTTGCTCAAGAAGGTGATCAACATTTTTCACGAGCAGCATCATTTTTCAGCAAGCGAGGACACTCAGTTCTCCACTTGCTCCTGCCCACCAGCCCCGGGCACACTGTGGAGGCAGCTCCTCCTCTGAGCTGCGACTGGACGCATCCTGGCTCCAAGAGAGGCCAGTTAATTAGACTCGTGTCTGCCAACAGAGAGAGTGGACAAACACGGAGAGGAAACTGTTAGCAGCAGAGAGGAGGGTAAGGCAGGAGCAGGAGGGTGGGGAATCAGCAATTTGTTAGAGGCAATGAGATGGAGAGAGTTACTCCTCCTGCTAAATTACCATATGTGCTAATTGTATATGCACCAGTAATTGTTGGCTGCTGCTCATTTACATTTGATTATTATATTTGCAGTTTTTAATTGCATTTGAATATGTCTGCCGCTCATACCGTCAAGATGATCATTAGCTGTCAGCAATCCTCGGTGCTTTTTCTCCTAATGAAATGCAGATCGGCTACCAGCGCCTTCATTTTATCCAGATAATGATGGCGCTAGCGGTGTCAGTACAACACTAATGACGACCACCCTTCTGAGCATCACCGTGTTTTGGAAGCTGTCTTAGGTGCTGAGTCATAAGAAATACCGCAGAATTTTAAGTTTGATAAAATTGGCTTTCATTCCTGGCTTGGTTCTTTACTACCCTGTGATTTTAGGCAAATGACTTCACCTCTTGTATCATCAATTTCATTTGTGTAAAAATGCATACTTGGCATAACTTTTGGGAAGGCTGACAACAATAGGTTAAAGAACCTAATGTGTGGCAGGGGCTTAATAAATGATGACCATTATTACTCTCACTTGCACAGCAGTCCTCTGTGTCCCCATTGCCACCACCTTTGCTAAGGGCCTCGTCACTGCTTACCTGGACAGACGCAGTAACTTCCTAACTGGTCTTGCTGCCTGCTTCCTCTCTTCTCCAGCTGATATGTGCCAATCTTGCTGATATTCAAATCTGAATGCGTGGCTTCTTCACGTTCCCAGACTGTTGATGGCTCTCTGCAGCCGGTAGGATAAGTCCCAAGCCTCACAAAACACCACACGAAGTCTTCTGAGCAGGGCCAGGTTGCAGGGGTGGAGGTCGTGGTTCACCACGTGGACCCCCTCGTAGGACTGCAGACTCATCATCCCCCAGCTGCTGGGAGATCTGACGGCAGACGGCCCTCAGCCATCAGCTGCTTTTAGAATTGCCTCGGCTAAAGAGAGCTGCCTTGGCCAAGGCCATGCCCCCTTCCTGGGGCAGCCCACAGCCACTGAGTGGCCAGCTTGGGGGTAGAAAAGCCTGGCCTTGTCACCCGAACTCGAGATAACTCTGAAGCATGAGCCAGCTTCAGAATGCCCCACGGGGTCATCTGAGGCTTCCCTGCGGCTGCATGGAGGCCAGCTGCTCCTCTGCTCAACGCTGCTTCCTTCCTTCTGCTCCCTTCCCCTGACGCTGGTCCCCAGGATGCTTCCTAACCAGGTTCTCCCTAGTAAAGCCCCTGCTTGCTAGTTTCCACCTCGGAATCTGCTTCCCAAGAAACCAACTTGAACACAGGATGCTTCTCTAGATTCACGTCCCACTTCTCCTGTCTAATGTGCGCCAAATGTCTTTCCTTCCCAAATATGCCATCCACTTTCCCCACTCTCTGCCTTTACTCATGCTTCTCTCCCTTTCTAGAAGGCTCTTTCAAACCTGGCAGCCTAGAGAGCTCCTACTCCTCCAGCAGGTTCAGATCAAACGGCGCCTCCTCCGAGAAGCCTCTCCTGATTGTCCCAGGCAGAGTTAAGGCCTGGGTCCTCTGGGCCCTGTTTGTCTTGTGCAGTGCTGACTGCAGTATTGTAATCACTTGTTTAGCTGTCTGCTTTCCACACCAGCTGTGCGCTCCCTCAGACTACATCTCAATCCTCTTGGTGCCCAGCCAGAGTCTGGTACACGACAGCAGCGTAGCAAATTTCTGCTTAATGTATGAAAATCCCGTCATGTGTAGTGCTGGGTACCTAATGGACATTTGTAAGGGTGTTGCTAATTTACACTGTTGGGAAAACTCAGAGACACATGGAAGCTGCCTTCATTTTTCACTCGGTGTAGACTTGCAGAAAATCTCGTGTTCTGTGCTCAGTGGCACTCTGATTACATCCTATACTGCTCTGCATGAAATAGCCTGGGCGCACCCAGCCCCCACAAGAGCGTATCTTCCTGCAGGAAGGGTCTGCACCTCTCCCTCTGCCCAGCGTCTGGTATACCACCCGGCATGCGAAAGGTTGTCAGGAAGAATGAGGAAGGAGAGCGATTTGGGAAATTACAGTGAAAGTACCATGCACTGAGTGTTTACTGGGTGCCTGGCAACATCCTAAGAGCTCATGACTGTAACTCATTAAATTCTTACATCACTGTGTGCAACAGCACTGCCACTCTCTCTGCTTTGTGGATGGGCAAACAGAGCCCAGAGATCTTCGGTGAGTTGAGGGGAACTACGGTTAGTAGGCGGTGGGACTGGGATGGGAATTCTGGCAGTCAGATGGCAGAACAGGCACTCTGAACTGCGATGCTGTCCTGACTCTGCCGTACTCTAGACATCCACTCAGTGACCACGTATTTTCTGAGCACCTACTGCGTGCCAAGCATGGCTCTAGGTGCCAAGAACACACGAGGGAAGAAAAGGAATAAAAATTCCCGTCCTCATGGAGCTTACACTAAATGAGGGAGACAGTCAATAAAATGGTAAACTTAGATACCCAGTAGTGGGATGGCTGGGTCATATGGTAAAAAATAAAAATACCATATGACCCAGCCATCCCACTACTGGGTATCTATCCAAAGAACTTGAAGTCAGCAATTCCAAAAGTCCCATGCACCCCAATGTTCATTGCAGCATTATTTACAATAGCCAAGACGTGGAAGCAACCTAAGTGCCCATCAACTGATGATTGGATAAAGAAGATGTGATATATATATATATATATATTTCTACACACACAATGGAATATTACTCAGCCGTAAAAAAGAACAAAATCGTCCCATTCACAACAACATGGATGGACCTTGAGGGAATTATGTTAAGTGAAATAAGCCAGATAGAGAAAGACAATCTCTGTATGGCTCCACTCACATAAGGAATTTAAACATGTGGACAAAGAGAACAGATTAGTGGCTACCAGGGGAAAGAGGGGGTGAGGGGTAGGCACAAAGGGTGAAAGGGTGCACCTACAACACGACTGACAAACATTAATGTACAACTGAAATTTCACAAGATTGTAAACTATCATGAACTCAATAAAAAAAGGTAAACATAAAAGTCAGTATGCCAGGTGTTTGGATAGGTGCTATAGAGAAAATAGAAGGAGTGTGTGGGTAGAGTTTTGAAGGCTGCAGTTTTAGATGGGGTGACCAGGGAAGACCTCCCTGAGAAGGTATCATTTGAATAAAAACCTGAAGGAGGGAGGGAGGGAGCCACGTAGACATCTGGGAGAAGAGCATTCTAGGAAGAAGGCACAGCAAATACAAAAGTCCTGAGGCAGGCGTGTGCCTGGGGTGCCTGAGGAAGAGAGGCCAGCAAGCCTGGATGCGAGTGAGCAAAGCAGGACATGAGCTGAAGAGTTACAGGGGCTGGATCACGTGGGCCCTTGCAGATCACCGTGGGGAATTTGGCCTTACCCGGGGTAGGTGGAGAGCAGAGGAGTGACATGACTTGGCTGAGGTTTAATAGGGTCACTCCGAAGCTGTGCCAGGAGTGGACGGAAGGGGGTTGGGGCAGAATCGGGGCAAACAGGCAGGAGATTGTTGCAACCACCCAGGAGAGAGAGATGGTGGCTTGGGCCAGGATGGACCAGGAGGGAGGTGGTAAGCAGTGGCAGGACTCAGGACACACTGAAAAGGAAGACAACGAGATTTCCCTATGGACTAGGTGTGGGTGTGAAAGAGAGAGAAGGATCAAGGATCACTGAGGTTGGGGGCCCCCCATGGGGGGAAGGAAGCTGCCTCTACTGAGACAGGGGCCTTTGAGAGGAGGAGTCCCAGGAGGAGGCCGAGAGCTTCGCTACATATGTGAAGTTTGAGAGGGGAGGCAGAGCGCAGGTCCTGTAAGCCCTGATGGCATGGGGAGCTAGCACATAAGCACACGGCACAACATTCACTGGGAGCTGGTGTACGTCGCGCACCCTTCAAGCTACATCAATACATTCGGTCACGTAATTCTCCCAAAACCCCTAAGGCACGAACTAGGATTCTCTCAATGTACTATGAGGAAACCGAGGCTCAGGAAGATTATCCAACCTGCCCGAGGCCACACAGCTGGCCAGAGGCAGACCAGGACCTGAGCCCAGCATTATAAGGCCTGCACTTTTAAACCTGATGCTCACTCACTTCTCAATCACGTCGCCATTTTTGTTTCTATTCTCCAATTTGATCCTCACAACACTAATAACTGACAGTTAAGTACTGACTATGCTGTGGCACTCTTCTAAGTGCTTCCTATGAAGTGACTCACTCAGGACTCCTAACGAGTCCATCAGCAGGTACAGAGAGGTGAAGTAACTGAAGAGAGTCACACAGCCAATACGGAAGAGCCAGGGTTTGGACTCAGGAAGTCTGATCCCACAGCCCACACTCTTCCCGACTACATTGTCTAAATAAGATGAAAGCCACTGAAGGATTCAGAGCAGAAGAGTGACATACATGAGGTACAAGGGTCCCCCTGGCTGCTGTGTTGAGAAGAGACTGCAGGAGGCCAAGGGTGGAAGAGGAGACCACCAAGGGCTGAGGTGATGTTGGCTGGAAGAGAACAGTAGAGTGGAGAGGAGCTGCCACTTCTGGCAGCACTCTGCATTCCTTCACTCATTCATTCATTCATTTATTCACTCATTCCTTGGTGTCTGCTCAGCACCATTCATAGAGGCAGCTGCATTCTCCCCCATGTGAGGCCCTGTGCTAAGTGCCAAAGATCGGGTGGGGTCAAGCAGGCACAGTCCCCACCTCATGGAGCTCACCACCTCACTGGAAGAGAAGACAAGAAACAGATGATTACACGGGCGCGTTCTGAAGGAGAAGCTCCGGGCTCAGTGCAGCATTTATCAGAGAAGCTGATGCATGTGCGCCCAAGCTGAGTTCAACTAACACAAGGCTGGAGGAAGCCAGTGAGAGAGTCACTCACTCAGGGACAGGACGCCTGACCCGGGGTGGGTCTTAGAGTTAGGAAAGTAACAAAAGAGCACTCAGACAGAGAGAGCAGCTGAAGCACACACCCGGCTGAGCACTCAGAGAACAGCGGTGCTCTAAGTCTGTACCAGGATACGGCTGGGGGCTCGGTGGGGAAGTGGGCAAGAAGGCCCGGGAGGGCTGGGGCCAGGGATGGACGGCTTTGGATGGATGCCCGCCATGGATCTGCTCTTGCATGTAACAACTCCTTCCCACTCTGTGCCGCCCTCCCCTGGACAGCCTCAGGTCCTCCTCCTGGGGGTCCAAGCTTGGCCACTCTGTTGATAGTTTTCAGTTTATGACAAAACCTTCTATGAATTAAATTTCTCACATGTCTATGAAAGATTGTCTCTGGCTTAAGTTTGTAAGATGAACCATTTGTAAGTTCCACATGTGGTCCCAGGAGTGTCATGTCCTCTCTCTGGGTTCAGTGTCTGCATCTGTAACACGGACTGGAAGGGCTGATGAGACCAAGCATCACCTCCAGAGCTCAAGTCCCACAGTTTTCTTCTTCTCATCTCAGAGCAATAAACAACTACAGTAACCATGTACCTGCAATGTCTTCATTCATGTTACATACTCCGCATCTTATGCCTCCTTTAAGAATATCCTATGAGGTGCAAATTGCCCAAGAGACATGAGTGCATATGTTCACCATTGACAAGAATATTCATAGCAGCTTTATACGTAATAGTCTCAAATTATAAGCAACCCAATTGTCCATCAAGAGTAGAATGATTCAACAAACTACAGTATATTCATATTGCAGAATAGTATATAGCAGTGAAAAAGAACTTCTGATACTCAAAAACATTATGTTAAGTGAAAGAAGCCAAATATAAAAGAATATTTATTCCATTATTCCATTCACGTAGAGTTAAAAAAGAGGTCACACAAACATCTAGCGGTGGAGATTGGAATAGCAGTAAACTTTTAGTGGGGTATTGCCTGGGAAGGAGCACGAGGGAACCTTCTGGGATGGTGCTAATGTTCCATATCTTGATTTGGGTGGTTGTCACTGAGGTGTATACATATGTAAAAATTTGTTGAGCTGCACAGATAAGATTAATGCACTTTGCTATACGTATGTTAGACGATGAAAAAATAAATTTTTAAAACTCACATGAGGTAAGTATTAACTAACAGAAAGAGAAAATCAGATGGTGATGGTCTCAAAATAATACAAGAACTTTGGGGCCAGCCCAGTGGCGCAGGAGTTAAGCTCCCACGTTCTGCTTCAGCAGCCCAGGATTCGCCGGTTCAGATCCTGGGTGCGGACATGGCACCGCTTGGCAAGCCACGCTGTTGTAGGCATCCCACATATAAAGTAGAGGAAGACGGGAATGATGTTAGCTCAGGGCCAGTTCTCCTCAGCAAAAAGAGAAGGATTGGCAGCAGATGTTAGCTCAGGGCTAATCTTCCTCAAAAACAAACAAAAAAAATACAAGAGCTTTGCTGATGCAAGCTATTAATCTTGTCCTTTAGACACCAAATCCCATGAGTTTTTCTCCACACAATGACAGCTGGATGTGTGAGTAAAAGATTTACCTGCCCCCCAACCCTGAACAGGCAGGATTCCTCTGGTGTCTGTCCTCAGAGAACTGTGTTCATGTTCTTCAGAGCACTTATCTCAAAGTTACACACCGTTATGCTGGTTATTTGTTTAATGTTATTCTGCACCATTGGGCTGTGAAATCTGGGATGGTGTCTGATTTTACTCACTAAGGAATCTCCAACATCTAGCTCAGTGCTTACTGTGCAGAAGGTATTCAATAAATATTTTTTTTTAGTAAATGATGGCAATTAACAATAAACTAAGAACTCTATATATGAAATGTTTATTGAGGCCCAAAGATAACTCAAAAGAAAAAACAAGATCATAACATCCACTTCATTTCACAAGTCTTATCCTTGACTTTTATTTTTTGTAATCTTAAAAAAATGTACAGGCAAATCTGAAAAACTGCATCAAAGAACACAGCATATTAGGGTCAGAAGGCAAGCCCTGACTTTTGTCAAGTCCACTCAAATCATACAGATTACTTTCTGCTTACTGTTAAATTAAGATAGATCTTAATAAGAAAATGTTAACTAGACAGTCCCAAATGTTTGGAAATTTAAAAATACACTTCTCAAAAACTTACTAGTCAAAGCAAAAATTACCATGGAAATTATAAAATAATTTGAACTGAATGATAATGAAACTATAACATGTTAAAATGTGTGGATCAGACAAAGGAGTGCTTAAGAAGAAAATTATAACCTTACATGCATCGTTAGAAAGGGAAAACAATGCTGAAAATTAATGATGTATGTATACATCTAAAGAATTAGGAAAAGAACATTAAAAATTACAAGTTAGGAAATAACTTTTTTAAGTGCAGAAGCAATGAAATAGAAACAAATGTACAATATAGGAGAACAATAAAATCCAAAGTTAGTTCTTGGAAACCAACAATAAAATTGATAAACTCCTGATACCATTGATGAAGAAAATATGGAAAAGACACAAACAGCAGCAGCTGAGAAAAGAGAGACATCATTACAGATCCTACAGATATTAAAACTATAATAAAGAGATATGATAAATTTATGACAATAAATTTGAAAATTTAGATGAAATTAAAAACTCTAGGAAAATATAGCTTACCAAAACTAACACGTGAAGAAATAGAAAATCTGAGTAGTCCTATAGAAGACTATGAAAGTCAGTCACTCCTATGTAAGTATCTATGAAAGAAATTATAAACATATTGCTAGATTCTGAGGATTTATGATGAAAAGCCACCACCCTTTCTCCAGAGAAACAGTCTCAAAAACATGTCCAGCTGGAGGAACAGGCTTGGTCTCATGAAGACTTTCTTCGGGAGGAGGTCCCCCAGGCAGAGGAAACAATGAACTCTGTCCAAAAAGCAATGAGCAAGTGGATGAACCCTGTGCTACTGGAACACTGGGCACCCTAGAGGCTCTCCAGGAGACAGCGCTGGAAAGGGATGTTAAGGCCAAATTTTGTAGGTCCTGACAAGCCAGAGCAAAGAGTCTGTAATTATTTTGGGATGTGCCTGGGAGCCACAGAGCGCAGCAAGGATAAGTCCTTAGGCAGACTAAAGTGGCAGTAACGGCAGAAGGATTAAAAGGGACAAATGATTAGAGAGAACAAGAAAGTGACCAGCAGGCAGGTTACAACAATTCTGGTGAGACAGAAAGAAAGAAACGCACATTTACTCATCCCTACTGATTGCCAGGCATCCACCAGGCACTTTATTAGTCATTGCATGTAGCTCTCGCACTGGCTCTGTGATATTACTGCCTCTGTTTTGCAAATGTGGAGATCAAGGCATCAGCTACACAGCTTGCCTAAGATCACACAGGTTAGAAGTGGTACTCCAAGGATTTGTATCCAGGTGTGACTCCAGCCTGGCTTCAATCTCCTCACTTTTCTCCTCTCCTAAAAGAGAGTGAGTGACAATGACAGCCTAGGGTAAGTCTAATAGAGCAGACAGGCTGGGAAATAGATAGGCCAAGGCAAAGGGCAAAGGAGGCTACACAGCTGAAGAAGATAGACAAATGGGGCTACTCCTCACCCTCCTCCCAGGCATCACTCTCTGAGATGATGTACAGGAGCATTAGCCGTGGTTGCCATGGATACAGAAGACCATTCAGCTGCTTCCAGGGGGAACAACTAATGGGACACCTCCATTTTATCTTTTGTAAAATGGGGACATTGAAGCTGATTTCTCAGTGTTATTGTTCCTGTGGGACATTTATGTGAGGAGGAAGCAGATAAAGAGAAGTGACTCTGAGCACAGAAAAGGCATATCATCACAGAAACTCCTCCTTTCCTATCTTGTCCCCTAGAGTACCTTGATTGAGATGACTGAGGAGGGGACACTGCAGCCTACCGTCACCTGGGCTGGGTTTTGCCATAGACTAGTTGGAGATCTCTGGGTCGGAGAGTTCAAGAAGTGTGAATTTCATAACATGTCCATTTACAGCTTGTAGTTTCTCAAGGAGCTGTCGTGGACATCATCCAACCTCTGCATAACCCACCGAGAAGCAGCAAGGGCAGGATTATCTGTCTTATATCCCAGATAAGGAAACTGGTGCCAACATTGGGTTTGGCATCTGATCAAATGTCACAAAACAAGTCAGTGGAAGAGCCAGGCTGAGAAGGCATGTGTTCAGATCCTGGAAAACAAGGCTTTTACTCTACCTCTGTGCATGATATCTAGAGTAAGGAAGAGAGAAATCATGCTGGGAAAATTATTTTAATAAACGTTAAATCTATGTTTTATTATGAATTTTATGTTGCTTTGGGCTTTTACTAGCCCCTGAAGATACACACAGACACACTTCTCTTTACTTCAGTAAATCAATTACTGTCTTAGCTCCTTGCAATTTTATAATTTAAACATTTTTGTTCATTCCTCCCCACTAGGCTGTAAACTCCTTCAGAGCAAGAACCACGTTTAATTCTGGTCACCACTGTGTCCCTGATGCTTGACATAGTGTCTGCCACACAGTATCTATTGAATAGTTTGGGAAGAAAGGAAAGAGGAAAGGAGGGAGGAAGAGAAGGAGGAAGGAGAGATGGAGGGAGGGGAAAGGAAGAAAGGGAGGAAGGGAAAGAAAGAAGGAAGGAAGGAAGGGAGGAAGGAGGGGAAGGAGAAAGGAAGTAGAGAGGAAAGGGGGTGAAATGGAGAGAGGAAAGGATGGAGGAAGGCAAGGAGGAAAGGAAAGTAGTTAGAGAGAGCTTGGGTTCTAGAATCAGAAAGACCTGTTTGAATCCCATCTCTCACCAATGGGAACCTTGGGCAAGTCTCTTAACCTGTCTGAACAATCTAGACATCCAGGGACCAGCCTCCAACCAGCTCTGGAAATGTGCTCCACTGAACTTACTTTGCATATGATGACCAGGCTCCCGGGGTAACTTGCCGAGGTTTTATTGTCAGAATGTGATGGAGCCTGGCTCCAAAGCCTGTGCTCCCCCATCTCAGCCCACAGCCTCCCCAACTGCAGTAGAAACAGCCCCTTTCCCCGTGAACTGCACCTAGGGCAGGCGGGTTTTCCCTGGCAACAGACCCTCCAGTGAGCGGAGTCGACTGCAGAATACTTGGCATCTGTGAAGGCATCACACATTGTCACGTGCGAGGCTTCAGCGACTCATTGTAGCTAAGAAGGCAAAGTGTTTGCTCCTGTCAGCTGGGGTCAGGAAAGGGAATCAGAGCAGGAGAGTCCTGGAGCAAACTGACAGAGCACAAAAGACTGGGGACTTTGTTCCCAACCACGGACAGAAACACGGTTCAGTTCAGATCCGTCCTTGAGATTTGATGCTGAGGCTGAGGAGTCTTCAAGTGTGACGAAGACACTCGCTTCTCCCACCTCTTCCCATCCATTACAGTAAGAAACCTTTTAATTAGCTCTAATATTCAGAAGTTTCATATAAATTAGAACCGACACTTTCCCCTGTCTCCTTAGTTAGCCTACAATAAACCATAAACCGTGCTCTTTGCTGTCCCAGACACCTCACATATCCCACTGAACGGACCACGGACTTGGAAGCAAGGGGCTGAACTGTAATTTGGAGAAGGATGGGCCATTCTCTCTATCATTCATTATTGGTCCTGCCCTCAAGGAGCTCAGAAACTGTTGGAAGCTCCAGGGAGGTAAACTGGTCATTTTAATAAAATGTGATAAGTGACGTGACAGAGGGAAATCTATGGTACTCTGAGAGCTCAGCAGAAGCAATGATCCAAAGGTTAGTAGGGTTGGAGTGGGCAATCAGGGAGGCATCCTGGAGGAGATGAGGGGGGAATAAATAAGAGTTGACCAGGAAAAGAAACAGAGAACATTTCATGTGGAAGGAACGGCACATTTCCTTGCTGGACTGCAGGATATGGGGCGGGGGAGAGGGGGTGCGGGGAAGGACTGAAGCTGAAGAGAACACAAGGACCAGATCATGTGGCATCTAGAAGGCCTGGCTAAGGGCTTGGACTTTATCTTATAAGAGATAGGATGTCAGTGGATTATTAAGGGGTGCAATAACAGGAGCAAAATTGTGGGTAAGCAAGTCACTCTGGAGGCATCCAGAGGTTAGACCAAAACACACTGCAGTGCCCTGGGACTGGGAGCGTACACGAGCTGGGCTTTGACAATCTACTGGAGGGTGTTACACAGAAACGGAGAGAAAGATCAGGTCCAACATCTGCAAAACTGTTTACTAAGGAATACACTGGACAGAGCAGAGGCAACACAGTCAGGCATCATTTAAGAATGGGGATACCACCTGAGAAATGCATCGTTAGGCAATGCTGTGAACATCACAGAGTGACTCACGCACACCTGGATGGGACAGCCTACCACACAGCTAGACGACGTGGTGCTAACCTTATGGGGCCACCGTCATCTATGCGGCCCATCCTTGAACAAGACATCATTATACGGTGCATGACTGTATCAGCAAAGGAGCGCCCAGTAACGCACAAAAGAGAAAAACATCCAGAAAGGGCTAGAGATCGTGGATATAACTTTAGACGTCTATAAACCAATGCTAGAAGGAAGAGGAGGGAAAGGAAACAAGATTTATGGGCACAGACTAGGTGCTTTCATATATGCTAGTTTACCAATTTCACTTAATCAGCAAAACGGCTATGATGCATATTAACCATTCTCCAGAGGAGAAAAGTGATGCTCAGGAGGTTAACAGAGAGAGGCGACAAAGGCCACCTGTGAAGGAAGCGGCAGAGCCGGGACCAAGCAAAGGTCTGTGTGACTCTGAGCCCTGTGCTCGTTCCTTTATGCCATTGACACAGGCAAACAGATGCTTTCTAAGGGGCTGACTGCAGCAATGGCCCCTCCCCACACAGCGTAACCCCCTGCACTGACGCCCAGCCACGTGACCTGCACCAGCCAGGGCAGAGCAGCACACATGAAGATGCGGGACTCGCAGCGTGCTTGCACATGGGGGGCTGGCCCTCCTGCTGCTCTGAGAACCAGGCTCTGCCCTGTGAATGACCCTGAGCTAGCCAGCTGGATGATGGGAGACACATGGCCCAGTCTCCCCAGCCAACAGCCAGAGCCCCCCGCCCCCAACCGAAGCAGAGCCACTTAGCTGACTGGTGGCTGACTGCAAATGCATGAAGGCCCCATCAAAACAATTAGAGAAACAGCCCCGCTGGGCCCAGCTGCAGATTCTGACCCACGGAGTCAGGAGCTAAGCGAACAGAAGGTGTTTTAAGCCCGACCTTTTGGAGGGGCTTGTTCGGCAGCAAAAGTTAACTGCTACACACTCAGTGATGGCTGAATCTCGGCTGGCTGAATGCTCAGAACTGCCAAAGAATATAGGTTTGCAGTCAAAGGAAAATCTTCCCCTGCTGTTTGACATGATGGATAAAATTCTACTTTGGAAGGGGTTTTTCAGCACTGTTTTGAGAAGCAATCAAGCTGTCTGACCAGGAAGGGACGAGCCATTTCCCACTGACTGGAGAGAACTCGCTCTTCCCTGCCCGGGGCTTGCCTTGTCTGCAGAGACGATGCCCAGTGGAGGGCGGCTCATGGACCGTGGCTCCTGAAGAGCCCACAGAGCCCCTGGATAAGAGCGTTCCTCCAAGAGACGAGCCTTCCTCCTCACGCTGCCTAAACCCAAGCGAAGCTTTGCAGCTCCCCACACAGAGCCGCCTCCCAGCCCAGGAAGGACTTGAGTAGATTTTTATTTCCCTAAGAATCTAAGAAATCACAGAGCCTGAGCAAGCCCCCAGACAGACCTGTGGTCTGTAGCATGTCTGTCTCCCTCTGCATCCCCAGGGTCTGGAACACAGTAGGTGTTCAATAATTGTGGGATTTTATAGAAATCACATGTGCTTTCTCAGCCTCAGTTCCCTTATATGGAAAATAGGAGAATAATAACAATGACAATAATAACAACAACAATGACAACAAACTTTATACCCTGAGAAGCTTTTAAAGAGAAATAAATGAGATCACTATGCGTGAAATAACTCATACGAGGGTTATTTCTAAAGTGATACACACTGGCTGGTATTTTTTTTTTTTTTTTTTTGGTGAGGAAGATTTGCCCTGAGCTAACATCCATTGTCAATCTTCCTCTTCTTTTTGCTTGAGGAAGATTGTCCCTGAGCTAATATCTGTGCCAATCTTCCTCTATTTTGTATGCAGAATGCCTCCACAGCATGGCTAATGAGTGGAATAGGTCTGCACCTAGGATCCAAACCTGCGAACCTGGGCTGCCAAAGTGGAGCATGTGGAAGTTTAACCACTCGGCCACGGGGCCGGCCCCAACACACTGGCTGGTATTATTTTTAATATTTTAATAGGTCAGGGAGAGGCAGAGGTATAAAATCAGATATGCCTGGTTTGAAATTCTGATTCTTCCATTTAATACCTGTGTGCTCTGAAGCAAGACCCTTACACTATTCTATCCTGTTTCGCCAAATATAATATGTGCATGGCAACACCTAATGAACAGAATTATTGAAGGGTTTAAAGAAAGTATGTGCAGAAGACTGGGAATAAATGCAAATGAGAACCTCTGTGAGATACCACCTCACACCCATTAGGATGTCTACTATCTAAAAGAAAGACAACAGGGCTGGCCCAGTGGCATAATGGTTAAGTTTGCCTGCTCTGCTTCAGCGGCCCAGGGTTCATGGGTTCAGATCCTTGGCACAGACAGACACACTGCTCATCAAGCCATGCTGTGGCAGCATCCCAAATACAAAATGAAGGAAGATTGGCACAGAAATTAGCTCAGGGACAATCTTCCTCAGAAAAACAAACAAACAAAACTACAGGAGCAGCAAGGAGCAATATCATTCATAAATAAAGGTGAAATAAAAGCATTCTCAGACAAGTGCTGAGGGAATTAATCTCCAGTAGTCCTGCATATAAGAAATGCTAAAAAAGCTTAACTAAAAGAAGACTGAAGGGAAATGATACCAGACGGAAGGCCAGATCTGCAAGAAGGAATGAAGAACATAAAAAGAATAACATATTGGTAACTATAAAATATATAAAAGACATTTTTCAAAATAATTTTATAACTATCTGCCTATCTAATATATATTTTTAAAAGTCATCAACTATTTAAAATGAAATAATAATGACTTGTGGGACTTAGAGTATATATGGAAACACATTATGAGACAACAAAGGCAAAAGAGCAGGAGAGGAAAACAATTTTAATTGTCAGGCTCTTACATTGTTCATTGAGAGTATAACAAAACTTGAAGGTAGACAGTGATAATTTAATGATGTATAATGTAATCTCTAGAGTGACCATTAGAAAGAGCCACAGCTAAAAATTCCAATACAGATGATAGAGTGGAATAGAAACTATGTTATTCACCCAATAAGGGGAGGAAAAGAGAAAAAGGTAATAACAAATGGGACAAATATCAAAACAGGAGACTTAAACCCAACCATATGAATAGCTACAATTCATATTTGAATGATGCAAATTGGACTAAACATTCCAATTAAGAGGTAGGATCATCAGAATGAATAAAAAAGCAGATTCCAACCACATGGTAATTATAAGAAACATACTTTATACATAAGCCAAGAAAAGTGAAAAGTAAAAGGGTAGAAAGGTACATATCTTGCAAATCTAACCTTAAAAAATACAGAACAGCTATAATAATATCAAACAGAGCAGACCTTAAGCTACAGAATACTACCTGAGATAAAGGGGACATTTCATAATGATAAAAAGATAAATTCTTCAAGAAAACATAGTAATTCTGTCTGTATGCAAAGAGCAAAAGAACATCAGGGGGCCGGCCTGGTGGCGCAGCAGTTAAGTTCACACGTTCTGCTTCTTGGCAGCCCAGGGTTCACCAGTTCAGATCCCGGGTGTGGACATGGCACTGCTTGGCATGTCATGCTGTGGTAGGCATCCCATGCATAAAGTAGAGGAAGATGGGCATGGATGTTAGCTCAGGGCCAGTCTTCCTCAGCAAAAAAGAGGAGGACTGGCAGTAGTTAACTCAGGGCTAATCTTCCTCAAAAACAAAGAACATCAAAATACATGAAAGAACTGGACAAAATTAAACAAATAGACAATTCCACAAATATAAGTGGAGATTTTAATGGGCCTTTCCCAATAATTTTTACAACAAATAGACCAGGAGACAGTGTCAAGATGGCGGCACAGGTGGATGCTGAACTTACCTCCTCCCATGAACACAACAAATTTACAACTACTCTTGGAACAATTAGCCCTGAGAGAGAACTGAAAACTGGATGAAAAGAATCCTCACAACAAGGGACAGTGCTGACTGAGGTTCAAGAGGCAGAAATTCCTTTCTGGACAAAAACATCCACCTTTGAGCCACAGTGCTTCATGGCTGGCTGGGCGCAATCTTAAGGTATGCAGCCCTCCCTGGAGGAGTGGGGGATCTGAGCAGGGAAGCGTTGCCACCATAGGCAACATTCAGACTCAGCACAACCAAGACAAGTGTCATAATAGCTGGCTTTGCTGGCTATTAACTACAAAGGGGAATAGCCCCAGAAAAGCTAGCAGAAATAAGGGAAAAAAAGCCTACTCATAGGGGGCCCATGCACAAATTCACTAATTTTGGAAAGCAACCTAAAATCACCAGAAAGAAAGGTGTACGGTCCTTTGGCAAAAAGAGACTCACCTGATAGGCTCTGAGTGCATCTTCATGAGACATGAGACCTCCCCAGGGACTGAGACATTGGCGGCAGCCATTGTTGTGACCTAGTACAGGCATGCTGACACAGATGCTGGCAGATGCCATTAGAGTTCTTCCCCTGGCCTGTTAGTGCATGGGTCTCCCCCACCCACTAGAGCAACGATTTAATCCAGCTCACCCAGGGCAGGCAGACTGCATTAGGGACTGGCTCCACCCAACAGCAAGCCCATGGGCAATCTGTGGGCCACCACAGGCTGGGTGCCTGGATCCTCTGTAGCCAGGGAAGTAGGTCCACCTCTGCAGGGCAAGGCATGCACAAGGGGTGGGCCTGTGTTGGTGGAATATGTGGGGCCTCTGCAGTGGGGAGACTGGGTCCGCTTCAGTGGGTCAGGGTGGATGCATGGGGCAGGACTGTGTTGATGGGGTGTGTGGCCCTGTGGGCAGTGGGGTTTGTCAGGTGCAGCAGACTTGTGCTTCTCAAACAGCCACATAGGGGATTTGCCTCACCTTCCACACCTGAAACAACTGGGTGCTCCTATGCCTGGGGCTGGCCCCACTCAGCTGCAATCATGAGAGAGCTGACAACAGCCTTGCAGGCCAGAGACCTGCAGCAACGGTAAGCCCTTCAGCTTAGCAACCAGCCATGCTGGGGGCCTACTCACTTAACAGAAAAACTGCAGCAGGAATGTGCTATTAGACCTTGCAGACAAGTGTGCTGGGGATTCTCACATCCAGTGAACTGTCTGAAAGGTCCATAGCAGCCACACACAGTGAGCATTACAACCAGCCAGCCATGGGGAGAGCCTAGCCTTCCTGGGCACCTGCAGCAAAAGCAACCCTGCCACAACAGAAGGACACATGCAGCCCACACAGGGGTCACCTCTGGAAAATTTGGAACTGATGCCAAGAGGGAGGCAGACTGCTGGGCTCCCAAGGCATCTCTTTCATAAGTCCACCTCTCCAAGATCAGAAGAGGTAGCTGACCTACCTAATACATAGATATAAGCACAGAGAAAGAGGCAAAACGAGGAGACAAAGAAATATGTTCCAAGTAAGGGAACAAGACAAATCCCCCCAAAAAGAACTAAATGAAACAGAGATAAACAATCTACCTGACAAAGAGTAAAAACTAAGCGTCCTAAGGATATTTACTCATCTTGGAAGAAGAATAGATGCACAATAAAAGAAGTTAGATATGATATAAAAAACATAAAATGTGGGAGGAAGAAAGTAAAACAGTAGACCTTTTAGAAAGAAGTCAAACTAAAGAGACCATCAACTTAATATAGATTGCTGTATATGTAGGTTATTATATGTGAACCTCATGGTAATTCCAAACCAGAAACTTATAGTAAATACACAAAAAATTAAGAGAAAGGAACCAAAACATAATACTGAAAAAACCATCAAGCCACAAGGAAGAGAGCAAGACAAGAAGAAAGCAACAGAGAAGAACTACTAAAACACCCAGAAAAAAATAACAAAATGTCAATAAGTACATTCTTATCAATAGCTACTTTAAATGTCAATGGACTAAATGCTCCAATCAAAAGGCACAGGGTGGGGCCAGCCCTGTGGCATAGTGGTTAAGTTCACGTGCTCCCCTTCAGCAGCCCAGGGTCCGTCGGTTCAGATCCCAGATGCAGACCTATGCACCACTTACGAAGCCATGCTGTGGTAGGTGTCCCACACATAAAAGAGAGGAAGACGGACACAGATGTCAGCTCAGGGCTAATCTTCCTCAAAAATAAAAATGTATAGGTTGGCCAATTAGATAAAAAAACAAGACCCATACATATACTGCATACAAGAGACATACTTCAAACCTAAAGAGGCTCACAAACTGAAAGTGAAGGGATAGAAAAAGATACTCCATGCAAATGGCAGTGAAAAGAAAGCTAGGGTAGCAATACCTATATCAGACAAAATAGTCTTGAAAACAAAAACTGTAACAAGAGACAAAGAAGGGCTCTACATAATGATAAAGGGAACAATCCAACAAGAGGATATAACACTTGTAAATATCTATGCACCCAACATAGGAGCACCTAAATATATAAAGCAATTATTAACAGACATAAAAGGAGAAATAGACAGGAACACAATAATGGTGGGGCACTTTACTGCTCCACTTACACCAATGGATAGATCATCCAAACAGAATACCAATAAGGAAACACTGACCTTAAATGACACATTAGACCAGATGGACTTAGTAGATATATACAGACCATTCCATCCAAAAACTGCAGAATACCCATTCTTTTCAAATGCACATGGAACATTCTCCAGGATTGATCAAATATTACGCCACAAAACAAGTCTCAATAAATTTAAGAAGACAGAAATAACATCAAGCGTCTTTTCTGATCACAAAGGTATGAAACTAGAAATCAACTATAGGAATAAAATCGGAAAAGCCACAAATATGTGGAGATTAAATAAAACGCTACTGAACAATGACTGGGTCAATGAAGAAATCAAAGGAGAAACAAAAAAATACCTAGAGACAAATGAAAATGAAAATACGACATGCCAAAATTTATTGCATACGGCAAAAGCTGTTCTAAGAAGTAAATTTATAACGACACAGGCCTATCTCAACAAAGAAGAAAAGTCTCAAATAAACAATCTAACAGTGCACCTAAAGGAACTGGAAAAAGAAGAACAAACAAAGCCCAAAATCAGCAGAAGTAAGGAAATTACAAAAATCAGAGAAGAAATAAATGAAATAGAGCCTGAAAAATCAATAGAAAAAGTCAATGAAACTAAGAGCTGGTTCTTTGAAAAGATAAACAAAAGTGACAAAGCTTTAGCTAGACTCACCAAAAAAAAAAAAGAGAGAGAAGGCTCAAATAAATAAAATCAGAAATG
The DNA here is from genome assembly GCF_037783145.1 of Equus przewalskii. Lineage (NCBI taxonomy): Eukaryota > Metazoa > Chordata > Mammalia > Perissodactyla > Equidae > Equus > Equus przewalskii. The sequence continues at coordinate 113,326,858 of NC_091833.1, read as the reverse complement.
AAAGAGGAGAAATTACAAAAGACACCTCAGAAATACAAAAGATTTTAGAGAATACTGCAAAAAGCCACATGCCAACAATCTGGATACTCTAGAGGAAATGGATAAATTCTTAGACTCATACAACCTTCCAAAACTGAATCAAGAAGAAATAGAGAATTTGAATAGACCAATCACCGTGAGGAGACTGAAACAGGAATAAAAAACCTCACAAAAAATAAAAATCCAGGACCAGACAGCTTCCCTGGTAAATTCTACCAAATATTCAAAGAAGATTAACACCTTTCCTTCTCAAACTCTTCCAAAATATTGAAGAAGAGGGAAAGCTTCCTAAAACATTCTAAGAAGTAAACATTATCCTGATACCAAAACCAGAGAAGGACATCACAAAAAAATTACAGGCCAACATTACTGATGAACACAGATGCAAAAGACCTCAACAAAATGCTAGCAAATCGAATACAACAATACTTTAAAAAGATCATACACCATGATCAAGTGAGATTCATTCCACGGAGGCAGGGATGGCTCAACATCCACAAATTAATCAATGTGATACATCAAATTAACAAAATGAAAAATAAAAACCACATGATCATCTCAACAGATGCAGAGAAAGCATTTGATAAGATAGAGCATCCACTTATGATACAAACTCTGAATAAGATGCATATAGAAGGAAAGTACCTCAACATAATAAAGGCCATATATGACAAACCCACAGTGAATATCATTCTTAATGGAGAAAAACTGAAAGCTATCCCTCTAAGAACAGGAACCTGACAAGGGTGCCCACTTTCACTTTATTTACCATAGTATTGAAAGTCCTAGACAGAGCAACCAGGCAAGAAAAACAAATAAAGGGATCCAAATTGGGAAGAAAGACATGAAACTGCACTATTTGCAGATGACATAATTTTATATATAGAAAACCCTAAAGAATCAACCAAAAAACTTTCAGAGATAATAAATGAACACAGTCAAGTTGCAGGATACAAAATCAACATACAAAAATCAGTTGCATTTCTATACACTAACAATGAAGTAGCAGAAAGAGAAATTAAGACTACAATCCCATGTACAATTACAACAAGAAGAAAAAAATACCTAGGAATAAACTTAACCAAAGAAGTGACAGATCTGTACACTGAAAACTAGAAAACACTGTTTGAAGAAATAGAAAAAGACACAAAGAAATGGAAAGATATTCCATGCTCTTGGATTGGAAGAATTAACATAGTTAAAATGTCCATACTTCCTAAAGCAATCTACAGATTCAATGCAATCCCTATCAAAGTTCCAATGACATTTTTCACAGAAATAGAACAAAGAATCCTAAAATTTATATGGAACAACAAAAGACCCTGAATAGCCAAAGCAATCTTGAGAAAAAAGAACAAAGCTGGAGGCATCACACTACCTGATTTCAAAATATACTACAAAGGTATAGTAGACAAAACAGCATGGTACTGGCACAAAAACAGACACACAGATCAATGGAACAGAATCAAGAACCTAGAAATAAACCCACACATCTTTGGACAGCTAATTTTCGACAAGGGAGCCAAGAGCATACAATAGAGAATGGAAAGTCTCTTCAATAAACGGTGTTAGGAAAATTGGACAGCCACACGCAAAAGAATGAAAGTAGACCATTATCTTACACTACACACAAAATTAACTAAAAATGGATTAAGGACTTGTATGTAAGACCTGAAACCATGAAAGTTCTAGAAGAAAACATAGGCAGTATGCTCTTGAACATCGGTCTTAAGCAGCATATTTTCAAGTACCATGTCTGACCAGGGAAGGGAAACAACAGAAAAAATAAACAAATGGTAGTACATCAAACTAAAAGCTTCTGCACAGCAAAGGAAACCATTAACAAAATGAAAAGACAAGCTAACAATTGGGAGAAGATATTTGCAAACCATATATCTGATAAGGCGTTAATACCCAACATAGATAAAGAACGCATACATCTCAACAACAAAAAACCTAACATCCCAGTTAAAAAATAGGCAAAAGATATGAACAGACATTTCTCCAAAGAAGATATACAGATGGTCAACAGGCACATGAAAAGACATTCAACATCACTAATTATCAGGGAAACACAAATCAAAATTCCAACGAAAAATCAGCTCTCGTCCTTCAAAATGGCTATTATTAACTAGATAGAAACAATAAGTGTTGGAGAGGATGTGGAGAGAAAGGAACTCTCATACACTGCTGGTGGGAGTGCCAACTGGTGCAGCCTCTATGGAAAATAGTATGGAAATTCCTCAAAAAATTAACAATAGAACTACCATATGATACAGCGATTCCACTGCTGGGTATTTATCCAAAGAACATGAAAACATGAATGTGTAAAGATATATGCCCCCCTATGTTCACTGCAGCATTTTTCACAATAGCCAAGACTTGGAAGCAACCCAGGTACCCATCAAGAGACGAATGGATAACGAAGATGTGGTATATATATATATATACAATGGAATACTACTCAGCCATCAGAAATAATGAAATCCGGCCATTTGTGACAACACGAATGGAACTTGAGGGTATTAAGCTAAGTGAAATAAGTAAGAGGGAGAAAGTCAAATAGTGAATGATCTCACTCATAAATAGAAGATAAAAACAACAACAAACAAACACACAGAGAGAGAGATTGGATTGATGGTTACCAGAGGGGAAGGGGGGAGGGAAGAACGTGAAACGGGTGATTAGGCACCTGTGTGTGGTCATGGCTTGCAATTAGTCTTGGATGGTGAACATGATGTAATCAACACAGAAACTAAATATAACGATGTACACCTGAAATTTATATAATGTCATAAACCAGTGTTACTACAACAAAAAGAAAAGTTATCAAAGCTAAAAAATAAAAATAAAACCAATACACCAAAGAATCAATGATTAAGAAGACTGGAACAACATAATCAACTAAATTGACCTAATTGTCATTTGTAGAACGCTATATTAAACAACTCAGAACAGTTATTCATTTCAAGTGTACATAGAATATCCACCATGATGGACCACATCATAGGCCATAAGACAAGTCTAAATAAGTATCAAACGGTTGAAATGAGGCAGACTATTCTTTGGTCACAAAAGAATTCATAAAAAGCCAATAATGGAGAGTTCTCTGGAAAATTTCTTAATATTTAAACTCAAACAATGAACCCATTCAGTCATCAACTATTCAACCCATCATATAAAAGAGAAACGACAAGGAACATTTTAAAATATTTTGAACTAAGTGAAATGAAAAATACAACACACTGCTTTGAGAAGTAGCTAAAGCAGTGCTTAGAGGGAAATGTAAAACTTTAAATTCTTATATTAAAACAGATGCAAGGAGTAAAATCCATGCTGTTTCCACCTTAAGAAGCTAAGAAGACGGAGAAGGGGCTGGCCCTGTGGCTGAGTGGTTAAGTTTGAATGTTCCACTTTGGTGGCCCAGGGTTTCACTGGTTCGGATCCTGGACGTGGACATGGCACCACTCACCCAGCTATGTTGAGGTGCTGTCCCATATGCCACAAGTAGAAGAACCCACAACTGAAACATACAACTATGTACCAGGGGGAATTGGGGAGAAAAAGAAAAAAAAAAAAGATTGGGAACAGTTGTTAGCTCAGGTGCCAATCTTTAAAGAAAAAAGCAAATTAAATCCAACATGAGGAGAAGAAAGGAAATTACAAAAAAATGATTGAAAATCCATTAAATAGAAAGGAAATGAAACAGAGAAAACAAGTCAGAAGATTCTTATTTGAAATGATTAATAAAACTGAAGAATTCCTAGCAACATTGATCAAGAGGGAAAAAGTACAGAAAGTGGCAGTTATCAACATCAAGAATAAAAAAGGGAATGCTATAGATTCTACAGACAAGTAAAAAGATAATAAGGGATTATTATGAACAACTCTATGCCAATAATTTTCACAACTTAGATAAAATAGACATATTTCTTTAAAAATACAATATCCCGAAACTGACACAAGAAAAAATAGAAAGTCTCCATAAACAAATTTAATTTTTAATTTAAAACACTCCCACAAAGCAACCTCAAGACTAGATGGTTTCACTAGTAAACGTGGATAAATATTTATGACAGAAATGAAGGGCTGGCCCTGTGGTGTAGCAGTTAAGTTTGCACGCTCCACTTCGGCGGCCCAGAGTTCATGGATTCAGATCCTGGGCACAGACCCACTCCAGTTATCAGCCATGTTGTGGCTGTGTCCCACATACAAAATAGAGAAAGACTGGCACAGATGTTAGCTCACGGACAATCTTCCTCAAGCAAAAAGAGGAAGATTGGCAATGGATATTAGCTCAGGGCCAATGTTCATTAGCAAAAAAAAGGAAATGTTACCAATCTTCCATAAACTCTTCAGTAAACAAAGAAGGAAACATCTCCAAATTCATTTTATGAGGCCAGCATAACTTGGGTACCAAAAGTTTAAAAAGACACTACTGATAAATAGCCACATGAACATAGATATAGAAATACTTCAGATAATATTTGGAAATTTAATCTAGCCAAAAGGGTAATACATCATTACTAAGTGTGGTTTTTCCTAGGAATGCAAGGTTGATTTAACATTCAAATATTAATCAATGCAATTCACTATATCAATTGGATACTATAGAAAAACTATATGATCATTTCAATAGATGCTGAAAAATTATTTATCAAAATTCAATATCCAGTCATGATCTCAGCAAACCAGGAACAGAAGGGACCATCCTCAATCTGATAAAGTGCATCCAAGAAAAACCTACTGCTAACATCGTTCTTAGAGCGCAAGACTGAATGCTTCCCCCTAAGATCAGGAACAAGGCAAGGACGTCTGCTATTGCCGCTTCTATTCAACACGGGCTGAGTGTGCTGGACAGTCCAAGAGGGCAAAATACTATGACCAATATTGCCATGACCACTAATACAATCAAGTTTAAAACAGACAGATTGGAAAAGAAGCAGTAAATTGTCCTTAGTCACAGATGACATGATTATGCATATAGAAAACCATCCAGAAATTACAAAGAAAGCAAGCAAACACTAGAACTAATAAGTTAATTCAGCAAGCTTGCAAGATACAAGGGCAATATCAAAAGTCAGCTGTATTCTATACACTAGCAACAAACAGTGAAAGTGAAATAAAAAGATGACATTTCTCTTCCCAAGATCTCTTCCCCAAAACTACCAAAAAATACTGAAAAAAACTAAAAGCAGCTAAAATAAATGGAGAGAGATACTATTTTCACGCACTGAAAGGCTCAATATTGGCAAACCGCACATTCTTCCCAAAATGATGTATGGATTTTATAAAACCCCTATTAAATTTCCAGCAAACTTGTTTAAATAAATTGATTCTAAAATTAACATAGAAATGCAAAAGATCTACAATATCCAAAATAACAGTGAAAAAGAAAAACAAAGTTGTCTATGTGCTGGTCTACATGTCTGTGTTTGAACAGGAAGAAATAAAGAAATAAAGAGGAATAAAAGGCATCCAAATTGGAAAGGAAAAGAAGTAAAATGGTCTCTATTTGCAGATGACATGACCTATACATAGGAAATCCTAAAGATTCCACCAAATGTGACAAATGTATGTAAAGGAATATTACAATGGAATAATAATATGAAGACAAACGTCACATGATCTTACTCGCATGTGGAATTTTAAAAGTTGAACTCATAAAAGCAGAGAGTTGAAAGGTGGCTGCCAGGGGCTGGGGGTGGGGGAGATGGGGAGATGTTGATCTGTTGGTACAACGTTTCAGCTACGCAGGATGAGTAAGTTCTGGAGATCTAATGTACCACATGGCAACTGTGGTTAACTAAACCCTTTTGTATACTTGCAATTTGCTAAGTGAGTAGATCATAAGTGTTGTCACCACACTTACAAAAAGTGGTAACTATGTGAAGTGATGACTATGTTAATTAGCTCAATTGCAGTAATCATTTCACAATGCATACACATATCAAAATATCACACTATACACTTTAAATATATACAATTTTTATTTGTCAATTATGCCTCATTAAAGCCAGAAAAAAAAAAAAGAAAAGAAATAAGCAAGCCAAGGAGCAGGGAAAAATATTTTTGGTATATATCTGCAAAAAAGACTCATATCCAAAATATATAAAGAAGTCCCACAAATCAACAAAAACAAAAGACAACGTCATAAGTAATGGCAGAATCCAATTTAAAATAACAACAAAAATATTTCACACTATCAGATTGGAAAAAATTCAAATTTGACAATAGCATGTGTTGACAAGAATGTGGAGCAACAGGAAGTATCAGTATCCTAGAAATGATACAAATGGGTAAAACCACCTAGCGGGACAATTGGCATTATGTGGTAATGCTAAATGTTGTGCGCCATATGACCTAGCGTGCATACTTCCTGTCATGAAGGTGGAGAAACAGGCAATGAAATATCCTACACACACAAACAAGGTGCATAAGAAGGTTCATAGCGGTATTATTCGTAATAACAGAAAACTGGAAATATCACAAATTCTCTCCAGCAGAAGAATGGGTAAATATATTGTGATATTTTCATGTGATAAAATCTTTATAGCAGTAAAAATAAATAAACCTCCAAAAACAAAACAACCACAAAGCAAGTTGAAAAATTTCATACATATGGTATCATTTATGCAATATCTGAAAACCTCCCAACGATACCACTTGTCGCTTAGTGGTACATCCATATGTAGAAAAGTAAGGCAAACACCACCACTGGGCAGGGCTTGTGGTCATGCGTCACTCACTGTATTTGCCCTCCTCAATGATTTCTTAAGCAAAGTGGTGGGTACACTGGTATATTTTCTTCCAAGTCTGAATTGGAATAATGATACATTTCCTGCAGTATTTCTTATGTTTAAGTGAGAGAAGAGATCAAAAAGCATACGGCACCCGTAAGTGTAAGTATTCAATAAATACGTGTTGATTTAGTAATTGAATTCTTAGAAATAACTAAATCTTCAGACTTTCAAGATAAAAATTTATGCAATTCATCTTTTAATAAGGTTAATATGTTTAAAAAATCTGATGAATATTAAAAAGATGGATTGCTTACTTATTCGAGACATAATCAGGAGGTAGGAATTAATCTGATTATTTGGGCCAAGAGACATTCTATGGCTAAGCAAAATTGTTCCACTTCATTTTTCTACGCTTCATGATGGACAGAGTTACCAATTAACTTTTCTTGATATTACTATTTGTAAACATCAATAAAGTGTCATCCCCACAAATAATATAGCCCAATTTCAGACTTGATTCCTTTTTCAAATAAATAGTATTAAAAAATTTACAGTTAGAATGGGAGCTGGAGGTCTTGCTAACCAGCCTCCCGCTCAAGGCAGAAATTCACCGTTAGACGGTCATCCAGCCCAGGCTTAAGTCCTCCAGATACGGACAGCCCACTCCCACCTGGGGCAGCCTATTTCTTCCCTGGGCAAACGTACCTGTGAGATGGTTCTTTCCTAATCTGAAAAGAAAGACGTCTCCTCCTAGCAGAATGTCATCATCGCTTTTAGTTGTATTCATTTAATTACACCCTTACCTGCTTGCTCCCTTATTTACCCACATACCCAAACACGTTTACTGAGAGCCTGTACTGGAATCATTGCTCCAGCCACAAAAGTAATGTCATGGTCCCTGTCTCTGGTGAGCTTCTAGCCTAGCAGGTCACAGAGAAGTAGACAATTTTAGCACCATCTGCTAAGCACCGGGACGGAGAGAAGCACGGGCTGAGATAGAAGTGCAAATGAAGCTTCTAGGGCAGCCGGGGTGTCAGGGAAGGCAAGCTTCCGGAGGAGGTGAAGAAGCTATGGAGGGAGGTGCGAAAAAGCACGATGCTCCGGGACCCAGAAGTACAGTTGGGGAATGAAGTAGGAGAAAAAAAACAAGGACCAAATTCTGCCTTTCAGCATCATTCAGAAAATAAAGGAAATCCTGTCCCTTATTTATTATAGTCATATGAACAAAGTTGCTAGTCAACACCCATTTTTTTTTTTTTTTTTACTTGCCTTGGAGTCTCTTTTCCGCAGCCCCCGCCTCACCCCTCTGGACTTCCTGAGAACGGGCACCGCCTGCAGGCTCAGCCCTGACCAGCATCTGAGCGGGTGGCTGTCCCTCTGCATGCTCAGCACTTCCACATGCATGTTGAACATCTCCATCTGGAGAGCCCTAAAGTAAGTCTCACCCTCCAGACCCCTCCTCTCCAGTATGCTGAGCGAGACTCGGAGGCTGGTACCTCACTGTGGCCACAGCTGCCCCCAGGACCTGAGCCCTGTTACCCACAACCATCCCTCAACCTCAGGCCACAAGCCCAGTTCTGCCGGTAGACGACACATCATCTGGAAAGAGGTGATGCTGTCCTCCTGCCTCAAATTTGGTGGCCACTTGACATCTGTCCCCTGGTAAACCTAACCCTTAACCCCACCCACTCGAATCTATTATTCACCCAGTATCCAGAGAAATCCTTTTGAAAGAAAATATGATCTCTCTTTGCTGGTGAAAACCCTCCAGTAGCTTCCTAGAATAAAGTCCGGACCCCTGCCCCTGCTCCCCTCTCCCCTCCCTGCCACCCTCTCCCTGTCCTCAGTGCTCGGCTCCAGTAAGAGCACCCCTTCACTGAGCTCTCGCCTTGCGTCTTCCACATGCTGCTCCTGCAGCTTGGAATGCACCCCCGCCCCAAATGCTTTCTTTGATTAATCCCTATTCCTTCTTCCTTCAAGACTTAGGGTAAATGTCATCTCTTCTAGACACCTCCCAAATTTCTCCAAAGGCATTAAGAGGTTCCTCCTCTATTCTCCACAGCATCTTTTTCACGCTCTGTTATAGCACCCACTTCATGGCTTTGTAGTGATTTACTCGTGCATATTCCTCACCAGGCTTTGAACTCCTTGAGATCAGGGACACTGGCATATGCTTAGGTACATCGCATGGTGCTGGCACAATCCCTGGCATACGTTTGGTGCTGAGTACACAATTGCTGAGTGAATGAATGAATGATTTACCATGGCCTACCTTCCAGATGCCACCTCCTCCACTCGCCTAAGTCATGCCTAAATCTGTGACATCCAGTGGCCACTCATCAGGCAACACTAGGACCAATGTGGGATGTGGATCTGTTTCCCCAACTCCCTCCCAGCCAACCCTGCCTTCCTCCCCTCACACTGGCCTAAGAGGTGGCCCTGCCAAGAGACCAGGTGTTCTGGTCATCTCCATCCCACTAGGATACCATCCTGACTCACCTTGGTCTTCTCTTATTAAAAGAGAGGCTTAAATTTCTCAGATGTAATTGTGGCCCCCATCACCCTTTATCCTCCTCTCAGTATAAAGTGCTGATACGAGGCTTCCTGGAGTTGACCCCATTACCACCATGATGGTCTGTACAGAGCAGAACCCTGTGGGACCTTGACCTGTTCACCATTCTCCACCCCTTCCCCAGGAGGACTGATGCCTACCTCCTCCGTGCACAGTTATGAGCCCCTATAGAGCCTCCTGCAGACATCAGCTGTAAACGTAAGCTGACTTGTCTGCACCCACCACTAGACTAGGCTTCCTTAACTCAACACGCGGCCAACCAGCCTTGTTGAACGCTTCTGGCCGCCGTGGCAGGCAGGAGCCACATGTAACTCCTCTTTCTCCATAAGCTTGCCCAGGACCTGACAGGAGCAGACGTCAGAACACCTTCACTGGATGAACAAGTGGATAAGCGCCTACTCACCATGATGGTGTGCGCCCATTTTTTGGCCATATTAAATGTTTTACTGCCAGGTCAAATCTTTCCACCATTTTCTGGGCAATTAATTGTTTGATTCTAAATGCTAACCTTTATATTTATCACAAGAAAATTTTGGGGCCGGCCTGGTGGCACAGTGGTTAAGTTCGCACATTCAGCTTTGGCAGCCCCGGGTTCGCCAGTTCGGATCCCGGGTGTAGACATGGCACTGCTTGTTAAGCCATGCTGTGGCAGGCATCCCACATATAAAGTAGAGGAAGATGGGCACGGATGTTAGCTCAGGGCCAGTCTTCCTCAGCAAAAAGAGGAGGATTAGCAGCAGACGTTAGCTCAGGGTTAATCTTCCTTAAAAAAAAAAAAAAGAAAAAGAAAATTTCAAATTGCTAGGTTGGAACCCAGGATTGAAGCCAAAACAGACACAAGTAAATAGAGATTTTGCCATCCACTGTTTGAACAATCCCTTTAAAAATGATGGCACTTAAAACTTCTGCAGGGGCTTGAATTATGGCTCCCCAAAAGACATGTCCACTCAGGATCTTTGAACATGAATTTATTTGGAAAGAAGAGTCTTTACAGATGTAATTAACTTACAGATCTCAAGGTGAGATCATCATGAATTAGGATGGGCTCAAAACCCAATGAAGTATCTTCATGAGAGACAAGAAAAGAAGACGAGAAGAAACAGCGAGACAGCCCTGTGAAGGCAGAGGAGAGACTGGAATGATGCAGCCACAAGCCCGGGAATGCCTGGAGCGACCAGAGGCTGCAAGAGGCAGGGAGGACCCTCCCCTGGAGCCTTCAGAGGGAGCGTGGCCCTGCAGACACCTTGATTTGGGACTTCTGGCCTCCAGAACTGTGAGAGAATAAATTTCTGTTAAGATATCCAGTTTGTGATACTTTGCCATGGCGGCCCTAGGAAACTAACACAGCTTTTCCACGCCTCCTTCCACGTTTACTTGAAGAAGCACACAATCATAGAGTGTGAGCTTAAAACAATCTTGCATATTTTTCAACTAAACTCTCTTGCTTTCAAATAAGAAAACTAAGACCTGGAGAAAGGAATCTGTTTGGAGGAAAAAGGGCTCTAACTCTGATTTTGACTCACATATTCTGATTCTTTCTACATCTTATCATTCGAGTCAATGTTAAAAAGTATTAGTGAGAGAGGACAAGGGAAAGAGTCCAGTGGTCCTTCCCAGGAAACTCAGTTTAGGTCTCCAACATCATCAAACACACCGACTGACAGTAGAGACGTCTGACGCAGACTTCACCTTGACACGCCCGTCTTTGGGGAAAGGTTACTTTGGCATGACACACCTTTGGAGAAAATGTGCGCTGCCTGCTTCTCTCCATGATCCCACACCACCCTCCTAATGACCCACTCTCATTAAGTCTCACGTGGGCTTCCTGCACACATTTCCTTATTTCTTTTTCATAAGTCCTCTCCCTCCTCCTAGATTTGTCGTCAATATTTCTGGTAAGCCCCCAGAGAACACATCTGTGGGTTCTTCATTCCCCAACAATTAAATCCAGCTGGGCCTGCAGACCTCATTGAAGAAGCTGGGGCCTTTCTTATTCATCTCTTGAGTGTGAAAACTCTTGACAATAATGGATGAAATGGAGGCAGGGCATTAACAACTAACATCTGCAGAGGTTCTCCTTGTTCACAGCATTTTCACCTCCCATTCCTCAGGTGATGCTCCAATGGTCCCGCCAGGCTACCTGAAGCAGGTGGTGAAATGGACAGCCTGGCTCTCCGACGCTCCAGTGGCTGTGACACAGACAGTCCGTCTTCCCAGCACATGGCCTATTTGCCTTTGGCTAGTTGCTAATGCAGAGGAGCAGTCCTCTCTCCTGACAGAGCTGTCAACCACAGTGTCTCCCCCCGGCAGAGCAGTAGGGAACTGGCATGATAGCCAGGCTGGCCAATCAGATGATCTATGCCCCTGGCAGCAAGCAGTGGCTCAAGGATGGGCAGGTGACCAAGCCTGGCCAGAGAACACCCTTTCGGAATTGCAGAATTTAGCCTCACTTCAGGCTGGATCTCCCTGACAGCTCCTAGAGGCTCTGGACGGTCTTTTTTATCCTTCTTGGTTATGTATTCCACTTCTCCTACCAACCAAGTTTATCAGAGAGCTTCCTGCGCAATCAGTAACAGATGGTGTAAAGAACAGAGGATGTTGGCATAGCTGCTGTGGCAAAGTGTTTGACAGTATCTATTCTAATTGGACATAGGCATGGCCTATGATCCAGCAATTCCACTGCTAGGTATATAGCCAGCAGAAATGTGTGTGCTTGCACCAAAAGCCTGCAGTAGAATGTTCACAACAACGCTACCTGTAATAGCCCCAAACTGGAAATAACTCACATGCCCACCAACGGTAGCAAGAATAAATCAATTGTGGTGCGTTCAGACAATGAACTATTACACAGCAATGAGAACGAGCGATCAACAATTGCCGATGACAGTGTGGACGAACCTCAAAACACAATGTTGAACCAGTTTGTTCACAGAGGTGACACAGAGTTCACAGTTTGACACAGAGGTTCTGGCCTCTTCCTGCATCCCAGGCATGGTGCTGTGTGCATCCACATCTCATCTCTACTATAGGAGGCATTCATATAAGGCACAAACGCAGGCAAATCCAATCTACACTGCTCGAAGTCAGGCCAGTGGCTACTTGGGGACAGGGTCTGGAGGGATCCTGGGAGTGCTGAGATGTTCTGTTTCTTGTTCTGGTGCTGGTTACATGGGTGTGTTCAGCTTTTGAAAATTCTTTGAGCTACACACTTACCATATGTGCACTTTTCTGTATGTACTTCATTTTTCTAAAAGCTAAGAACAAAGACTATTCACCCAGGAAAAGGGAGGACTTGGAGGGGAGGTATAACTGTAGGTCTTTATGTATCTGAGAAAGTGCCAGGTGGGAGCAGGTGTGAAGTTCAGGAGAGAGAACCTGGAACGAGGGGGAGTGAGTGACCGGCAGACACACTGCAGCTGAGCATGAAGGTGAGCTTTC